>NC_061099.1:48034495-48052606 GCF_015104395.2 Macrobrachium nipponense | reverse complement strand
ATCAAAACAGAGAGAGGGAAAAGAGGAAAGAAGAGAAAGATGAGGATGAAGGAAAACCTCTGAAGAGGATAAAGATGAAAGGGATGGGCAGGAAATGGGAAAGAAATATATTCGTCGTGGAAAGCTAAAGAGAGACCCTATTGTCTCAAAAACGAAAGAGAGTTGCGGTTGTCATGAAATTATCTGCACTGAATTGTCAAAACAATTCAGTGACGACTAACCAGTACCTCATTTCTTAGGATACTGAGCCTCTCGATTTCGCATATTTATATCTTATTTTTTATTTACAAAACTGAGATTTTATCTCCGCTTCTTTATATTGATTTAGGCCACTTTCCAAAAGCCATATAAACCATAAACAAATGCAATCTATGATGTGATTTCAGTCACTGTTTGGAAAGGTGTCGTGCTTCGTCAACATCGATCGGGCCAATTCAAAGAAAACGAAGTAAAAGGGAGACTCTGTCAAAATGGTATCTCAAAAGATGAAAAAATGTCTTTGGTGAAGGGAAGACTGCAAAGAAAATATTCTGTCTTTGGACAATAGCAGTGGAATGGGAGATTCTTACCAGATAAGCAAAATCATATAAGACAATCTATTTTGGAATAACAACAGCAGAAATGCGCATTCGACCAACATGCTCATCATATGAAGAGGAGGAAAGAAAAAACTGGATACTCACGAGATGAAGAACAGTGAACAAAACAAGGATCGCCAAAAACAAAGCAAGCATCGCGGTAGATCAACAATTGTAAAATAGGCTCAGCAATAGATGAACAACTGAGGTCACCTAGATGATGTTCCTCTGTAACACATGACAAGTAAAGCAGAGAATAAGTAAAAAGCAAAGATATTTTAGGCAGATATAATCAATAAAGAACAGAACCCACGGTCTAAGAACCACGTAAATAACACAGGTAGAATTACAGTGCATTCAATATTTACGATACTAAAACAGTTCTCGAAAGGTTCAAAGTAAAAGAAAAAAAATAAATAAACAACAAAACCCTTCTGATGAACAACACAAACAAAAACAACAAGAACAACAACGAGTTCAACTAGACTGCAGGATTAGGGGAAGCATAAGGCTCAAATGAACTCGAGATTTCTGTTGATTCGCAAAACAAAAAAAAAAAAAAAAAAAAAAAAGAGTGAACAGTCAGCCATGGGAGCCATTCAGTTGGAAATTTTGTCCCAATTTACTCTCTCTTCTCTCTCCTTTATCCAGTTTGTCTTTCTTGTTTTCTTGCTCAAAGCTACTTTTATGGAAAAATGTTGAACAGCAAACTTTTACTTAAATACAGATGGGACGATTTCGTCCATGCGCTTGTTTGCTGTTAAGCTTCAGACAAGGGAGAGAGAGAGAGAGAGAGAGAGAGAGAGAGAGAGAGAGAGAGAGAGAGAGAGAGAGAATATTCATACTCGAGAGGCTTTTTACCTACACCCAACAAGCGCTTGAATTTTGCAATTGATGTAAACTTTATTCCCTTGAAGGAAGGCCACTACGAAAGTCCTGTGATGTAAATAATGCGTCAAAATCATCAATCTTAATCAATGTCTATTGTGCTTCCCGGATATCATTGTTGGTTTGCATGAAGAAAGCGATAGTGCACATATGGGGCAGATGATAGTGATGCAGTAGATGTAAAGGGCTAGACGACCTAATGAGGAGGATTTCAGGTAATTTGATCACGTGGGTGTGAGACGGAAACTTTTCTTCCAGGTGGGAGTTACGGTTAATGCGAAAGAATACGTACGTTCTACTTATTATTATTATTATTATTATTATTATATATATATAATATATATATGATATACATATATATATATATATATATATATATATATATACATATATACATATCCATATATATAATTATATATAATATATATATATATATATATATATATATTGTTTTTTAATTACCATTAATTTACAAAAAAAAATATCTCCTGAAGGCTATTCATCTTCATTGCCCTCAAATATTTTTCTAGTCTTTCGAGATTTGCCTTCTTCCTCATTCGTTAGCATGGGTCCCTATTTCCAGTATAATCATCTCTCTCTCTCTCCCTCCCGCCTCTTTCTCTCCCTCAGTCTCTCTTTCTCTCTCCTCAATCTCTCTCCCTCACTCGTTCTCTCTGTCAATTTCTTTCTCTCTCTCTCTCTCCCTCCCTCAGTCTCTCTCTCTCTCTCCCTCTTCCTCCCCTTTAATCTCTCTCACCCTCTTTCTCTCCTCAGTCGTTCTCTATCCCTCAATCTCTCTCTCTCCCTCTTTCTTCCCTTTAATCTCTCAATCTCTCTCTCTCTCTCTCTTTCTCTCCTTCAATCTCCCTCTCTCACCCTTTCTCTCCTTTAATCTCTCACACTCTCTCTCTCCTTTAATCTACCTCTCTCACCCTCTTTCTCTCCCTTAATCTATCTCTCTCTCTCTCTCTCTCTCTCTAATCTCTAGCTATCACCACCTTTCTCTCGCTCTGGCTTCATTATTTTCTCACATCGCAATCATCTTCCCTTTTTTTTCTTTTTTTTTTTATTGCTGCGCTTTGACCCTTTTTATGCTTTGCACTTAATAGAGTCGTTTTGTCCAACGTCACACTTTTAGTACCCAATTTGAATGCTAACACGAGGCCTCTAGTCTCCAATATATCTTTTGCCCATTTCTCATCTGGAGAGAGAGAGAGAGAGAGAGAGACGAGAGAGAGAGAGAGAGAGAGGATTCATTTTGAGAAGATGTGAAGGATTTTGACTAATGACTGAATAACTTGAACTCCCTACAGAGAGAGAGAGAGAGAGAGAGAGAGAGAGAGAGAGAGAAGAGAAGAGGATCATTTTAGAAGAAACACGTGAAGGATTTTTGCTAAATTTCCTGAATATAATCTGAATTCTAACAGAGAGAGAGAGAGAGAAGAGAGAAGAGAGAGAGAGAGAGAGAAGAGGATCATTTTAGAAGAACACGTGATGGATTATTGACTAATTTCCTGAATGAAATCTGAAGTCCCTAACAGAGAGAGAGAGCAGAGACCGAGAGAGAGAGAGAGACGAGAGAGAGAGAGAGAGAGAGAGAGAGACATTTTAAAGATGTGAAGGATTTTAGACTAATTTCCTGAATAAAACTTGAATTCCCTAACAGAGAGAGAGAGAGACCAGAGAGAGAGACGAGTGAGAGAGAGAGAGAGAGAGAGAGATGTAAGCTGATTATGCTGGGAAGAGGAATTTTGCATGTAAGGATATATAGATGAAATCGGATTATGAGTGATGAGATAAATAATGTCTTTTATAATCTTTACCATTTCTTTGGTACTTATTGCTAGAATTTTTGTAGCTATGGTAAGCATTTCGAACACTTCAAGTAATTTTTATACAATAAAGTCGTGTAAAACGTGTTTTCTGTACCTACTGCTGGTTAACTATATCTGTAAAGAATGTTTTTAAGAATAATGTTTTAGTTTTAGTAATTTAATACCAAAGATGTGAGTTACAGTTACAGCTCACTGAGGAAAAGGATTAAAAAAACTATGTATGAGTCGATGAACTGATTTGAATATGAATTGGTGGATGTAGAAGTATATACGGTTTTCAAAGTAAACACAGCATTATTAACACTGTTCCATCTGATGATAACCAAAAAGTAATATAACAAAACAAAACCTTTTACCAAACTCATGTAAGTAAAAATAAAAGCAATTTTCCTTAACACTTGAAACCATCACTACTTCGTTCTATGAAATATGTAAGGTCAAAATGTTACACTCAATAATGCTAAAAAATAAAATCTTTAGAAGACTCTGCCAGCACCCAAGGATCTGTAAAACTACTGTTATAACATCATTATCTTGGACACAGAACGATTTCAGTTTTTAGTTCAGGCTGATCTTGCATACCTGCAACGGAAGAGGCAGTAAGATCTTCCAACATGACAGGTCGACAGGTGAAGAACAGGCGATTACTTTGCTTTTAAGTGTGAGGGCAGCGTAATTCGCTGAATTCACTGGGAGAGAGTTAAAAATCTTCATCCTCAGCTGAGTAATAAGAGTGAAATCTTTTCTTTATGAGAATTGGTAGCCAAATTATTCACAATAGTGCGTTAAAAAAATAAAGATAATTAAAAATGAAAAAATAAATAAAATTCCTTTTTTTTTGACTAGGAATCTAAATCCATTTTCTATGAAATGCCATTTCACTAACGTTTCAGATAAAACCATTACGTATTAATGAAAAAAAAATGTTAAAACCGCCCAGTCAACCACAGCCAAATATTTTTCTCTCAATCTAATCTAGCCTATGTCATAAAACTAAAAGGGTGACTTAGCTCACCTACAGTTTTCCATTTCCATGAATCAGTTTATCTCCTAAAAATGGATCATTCACTGGAATGTTGGAATCTGGAGAGAACAGCGGGACTGAGTGATAAGAAACCCCATCCAATAACGTACCTGGAATCACACAAAGTTACTCTGCTAACGGATTATCATAAGAGGAAGCAGAAGAACGGACGCGTTGCGTGACGCTCTTGGCAGACGATCTAAAACAGACCCTCATATACCAGGCAATACAGATCAGTGCTGCATGAAAGCCTCAAGACGCTGGCAGGGAAAGGCGAAGCCAAAACATCCGATGGAATTTAATTTCGTGGAAAGAGATGAGATTTGTAACCGCTAAAATTCGTCTTGCAAATCTCGTTTCTCGCGCTTCTGGGAAAGGATGACTTTTTTTTTTATCTATATTTTTTCGTGTTACCATCTGTTTAGACTCAGAAGACAACGGTAACGTTTTTTGGTGCGTGAAGTTAAAGCTATAAACATTTCTGTGTCCTGCAGCATACCACATATCTATCATGTCTGTCTGTCTGTGAAAGTGAGTAGTTCGATTCTTGTTGTGAGATATAGCAACAGAAGGTGTCTAATGTTTAGCGGTCGTGAGCCTTCCATGGGTGCTAAATGATGAAACTTAATAATGATAATTTCTTCTGGTATGTCTTTAGTTTACACTTGTGAAATTATGATTATAAATTTATGTGTGCATATATATGTATATATATGTATATATATATATATATATATATATATATATATACACACACACACACACACACACACACACACACACACACACATATATATATATATATATATATATATATATATATATATATATATACATATATATATATATATATATATATATATATTAACTTATCACTTACACATTTGTTCTGTGCATTGTTACAATTACTGACAGGACCTCATTCAAACTAGATGATATCAGCAGAGATATTAATTCAAAAAAAGTTACTATCTCCGTTAGATAACATCCAGGTTTGAATGAGGCCTTGTCATTAATTATATATATATATATATATATATATATATATTATATATATATATATTAATATATATATATATATATATATATATATATATATATATATATATAGAAGAATTAAAACACACGGGGAGGTAAGATATGACGTGAGGGTTTTTAAAACAAAGGTGTCTCTAGAAGTTACGAGGTGATTTGCTACAGTTGCTTTAGGAAGAAGAAAGTTTAGAAACCAAAGGTTTTGGTGAAGGAGGACATAGATGCTATTTTGTAACCCATTTGTGGTTAGAAGGATGAACTGCGGAAACGAACCGGGAACAAACAAAAAGGTATCGGGTAGTAGACAAGAACACGGAAGATTGTGGAGCGTGTGAACAACTTCAAAGAAAACGGGTTATTCCCTGGGAACGTGAGCACAGGGGGAAAAGCTGATGAGTAAAGGATCTTTCGATAAATCATGTAGATGGGATGATGCTCCTCTGAAAACGAAGGCATTCTTGCGATAACGGAAAGATGATTTTGAGGGATCTTCAACTGATCATAATAAAGGATTGGCCGAATGAAAAGATGCGAGACTTAAAGACGTTATTGTTTTTCTTTGAATGAGTTAGGAAGTAACTTTTAAGGCTGGAATGAAGCCATGGAGATGTTGAATAATGGAAAGACGTCGGAAACTGATAAGATTAAGAGTATTGGGCACATCTAGGCGAGGAGGCGAAGGCTTCAAAGGGACTGACGATGAGTAACTCCTGATTTTTAAAATAAAAATATGGTTGCTGAGAGTTTACTAATTATAAGAGCGTGAAATTTCTTGCTTGGTCTTGGAAGGTGCATGGATGACAGTGGCTGATTTAAGGTGGGGAACCTGGTCCCTTTCCCTAACTCACCCTCCCCCTCCTATGGATATGAATAATAGAACACTGTTTCTTTTAATAAATCATTATTAGTAGCAAAATTTTGCTTAGTTAATGATTATTTCAACAACAACAACAACTTCTTTGTTTGTTTGTATGGCGTTTTTACGTTGCATGGAACCAGTGGTTATTCAGTAACGGGACCAACGGCTTTACGTGACTTCCGAACCACGTCGAGAGCGAACTTCTATCACCATAAATACACATCTCTCGCATCTCAATGGAATACCCGAGAATCGAACTCGCTGCCACCGAGGTGGCAGGAGAATACCATACCGATCACGCCACTGAGGCGCTACACAACTTCTTTGTGTATATGTGTTCATACATATGTATAAATATTGATATTATATGTACCGTATGTGTGTACATGCTTCATATACATATGAAAATCTTAAGTAGGCTTACTCCCCGAGTAAGCAATATGGTCACCATCGGCCGTTTTGTCCCCAGGGGAATCGACAACCCCTTACAGATACATAATCACTTCTTGCAAGCTAAGGATCTCCACCCCCTCGAACCCCTCCGTCACAAACGCACGCCCCCCCCCCCCCCCCCCCTCCATCCTCTCCCTTTTCCTGTCAAAAACGTCCCCGTTCCAAAGAACACCTGTAAAATAATCTCTACTATTTACATTTCTTCGTTGGACGACTGGTTTTCGCGCTCGCCTACCAATCCGGTGGTCCGAAGTTCGATTCTCGACTCTGCCAACGCGGAATCAGGGGAATTTATTTCTAGTGATAGAAATTAATTTCTTGGTTATAATGTGGTTCGGATTCCACAATAAGCTGTAGGTCCTGTTGCTAGGTGACCAAATGGTTGTCCACAGCCAGGTAAAACTAAAAAATCTAATCCCTTCGCGGGCCAGGCCCTAGGAGAGCTGTTAATCAGCTCAGTGAGTGGTCTGGTAAAACTAAGATATATTAACTTAACAACCCTTCTCATTTGAACTGTGATAAGTGAATAGATTAACTCTCTAGCTTCTATCTTATCTTTTTCATTTCACTCCTGCATCTACATTTCACTTCCTTACGTATCAGCAATAAACACTTTCTCCCAGCGCTGATTTATGAATATAGATTAACGCGAGTGCAGAGCGTAACTAGCCGGGGTCTTCCGTTTTTCTTTATTTATGGCCCCATTCCACATGTGTTTTCCAAATGTCAAAGAAAATGATAAATCTGAATACGTCAGAGAAAGAAATAAAATGTCACTGATAATGTCCCCATCTCGCAGGATATCTCCGTGACGAATTGATCTAGATATTTCAAAGAAAACGACTTATAAAAAAAAATTAGAAAAAAGGAAAGAAATAAAAGTGGTGAGCATCTCTGAGCTAAGCAGCGCTTTATACTAAAGACTATGCGCTGAGAGCTTACCTATGGGAGAACCAGCTTTATGAACGACGGAGACGGAAATCTTGTCTAAGGCCACGACGAAGATTTTGTGGCGCGGCGGTAATTTGGTCAGCTACGGAAGACGGGGTTTTATGGCTCTGGCGACATTTGGCAACTTTCATCATTCCGCCGTTGCCTGTTCCTTCCGATGTTGGTTTCATGGATCTGAAATATGATGGAAGGATTTTCCCTTTTTTATTTTGTTACAAACTTTGGCATAATGAAATAATATAGATGAGTCCCAAGATTTCTTTGTAAAATTGAAACGAAAAATCGTGCCGTTGTGGGTTCAGGTTATCGTCTGCACCGGCCATTTGGGCGGGACGCAGGAGTCTGCTATTAAGCGGGAAGGGAAAAGTTGAATTTAAAAAATTAAATGAATAGTTTTCTCATTTCAGCCAGTTGTGTTTATGAATGAGTTGGTAGATAACCAACTGAAATTCATGATTATATTTCATTATTGAACCCAATATATATAAATAAATCATTCAAAACTGTAATTGAAAGCCTAGACTTGAAATCTTTAATACCCAAATGGCAAGTCAAGATAATGTAACTAACATCAGACTATATGAATGCTCATGAAAAATAAAAATTCTTAATGATATGAGGACATACATTTTGCTGGGAAAATATCTCTACAAATAGCCATCGTTATCCAAAGGGAGAAATTGTTTTAGCAGAAATCAGTCAAGACATACAGTATATTGTAAAGAAAGCAGCCAGATCTTGATCTTCAGGGAAACGTTCCATGATTTCCACTCACTATAATACGACCACTGACTGACACGATGAGAAATTTTGAGATACAGATGAAATTCTTGCAATGGCGGTTGGGGAATTTACTTCGAATTGCGAAGTTCAGCATCTGAAAAATGTTGTAGTATCAGAGAGATTCCAAATTCATTTTCATGTTCTAAATGCCAGATCTGAAACGAGCTTGGAATACTGTTGTTATCTACAGTGAATAGTTTTCAGAAGTCTGCAAACGCAGGGAAAACGAGCAGAGTTTTACCGGTCTTGATTAATGTCCACAGAGGATTAGGATAGTTTTTGTGATTAAATGAAAAAATACAAATCAAATATTAGGCAACATGCAGCAGAAGTTACCAAATTGAATAAAAATCACATGTTCTCATAAACGTATCCTCTTTGGAGCCCAAAAGTAGATAATCTACTGTAAAAGTATATTTTTTATATTATGTGAATAACATATATTATATTTTCGTTTACTCGGGCAGTAAGCCTACAAACTACTTTGTTCATGTTTTTGTTATTTTTCTTCTTCTTCTCGTTCTGAAAAGGTGCTGAGTTAGAGATGCAGGAATTTTAGGACAGAATATTTATGATTCAATTATTAGAATAAAAAAGTAAAAAAATAATGCATTTGACCGTAGATTTTAACACGCGTCCCGGGTAGGCTTTAGGTCGGATTGCGCGTTGTTGATACGAGATTACCTAGGTAGGGGATGAATTCCTTTACAATGTGAGAGAGTTTCAAGCTACGTAAGGATCCACTAGATACTTGAAATAACGCAAAAACTTCACAAAATATCTAAAGCAAACCAGGGCCTGAACATACATTCTTGCGAGACGACGTTTGTGTTTAAAAATGGCAGCATTGAGCAATTTGGATCATGAAGCCAACAATCCATTAATAAGAGATTTAAGCGAATGTTAACTGGATAAATCTTTATTCGTACAAACAAACAAACGAAATTATAAACGCGATTCCCCAATGAATTTTTTTTCTTTTTTTAACGAGGTTGTACTACTGTAGACAGGCCCCTGTAGAAGGTTGTCCCGCATATTAATATCACGATTATGGAAATTAGGATGTTACCTTCGGCATTAAACTTTGCCAATAGGATTTTTACGGGTTAGTCAGAGCTTGGGTCAAGGGGAAGGGGTCATGAGGTCACGAGTAGAGTACAGACAGACAGATCGAGATAGAGAGAGAGAGAGACAGACAGACAGAGGTAGAGAGAGAGAGACAGACAGACAGAGATAGATAGAGAGAGGGAGAGATTCAAACCAAAATAAATGAAAGAGCAAAAAATAATACAACAATTAATTTAAGAAATTGAGTTCATTGGTAATACTTTTATAATTATTTTGCTAGATAAGGTAAAAAGCCTGTTGGAACACTTTATTCTCTCGGGTGGAGGAAGTCGAAAGATGGAAATCCAGTAATGTGTCAGGCATCGATTTTATCTATCAGAATGAATTTATCAGTATTCGTGTTTCATGACCACCGCACACACACACTCAAACACACACACGCACACACAGGACTTGCAGTTTCCACATGATCACTCAACACTGATTTCAAATAATGCAGAATTAAATGTACACTTTTCATGAGATATTAATTAAGTCAGCAGCAGTTTATATAATGAAATGTCGACCACTCACAGGCAGGTAAATGAAAAAAGTTGCAGAAAGTTAATTTGATAAAACAAGGCGATGGATTGTGATACAATTTCCCTGGTTATGGAGTTGAAAAGGTCTACTATATAGGACCTGCCCTTCTGAAGCGGTCCCGGGCTTAAAAAACTGGCTGGGAGTCTACATAGCAACTTCTTCTCTAATTATTTTGCAAATTGAAGTTTGAAAGGGGAAAGTCAAACACAAGAGAAGAATACTTAAGGCAAGGAATGCTAATACTACTCTTACTCTCAAGCATAAACTGATCGAAGCATATTCTGTATAACATATAATGAAAGAAAGATTTTGTATGAATTTTGCAGTGGGAGAATCCTGCAGGAGAGGTATATATATATATATATATATATATATATATATATATATATATATATATATATATAATTTTTCAATCCTTTATATAGTGGTATAGATTCATCACGTATGAGTGCTTTAATATATATATATATATATATATATATATATATATATATATAATATACTATATATCTATATATATATATCATATATATATATATATATATATATATGTATGTATATATATATATACATATGTATGTGTGTGTAATCCACACATCAGAAGGGCACTATAGTAGGCAGGGGATGGCAGTTAGGTACACATCCAGCGCGTTTCCTGACCCCTGGTCACATTATCAGGACATCTAGTATATGAAAAAAGGAGCATTCAGAGCACATACTTAAAAGGCACATATACAAAGTATAAGAAAACTTAAAATGGAAACTTAGTTAAACCCAAATTGAATCACAGTTGAATACATTTACATATTAAAATAAAATAAGAAAACTAAAAATGATATTTACAAAAACTGAATTCAACAAAAAAGAATAATAAAAAAAACAGAAATTAAAAGGAAGAGCAAAAATGCCCACCACTCAAAGTGAAAGAGGAAAAACATACTAAACAGTACACAACTTGTAGAACAGAAAAAAGGAGGTGTGTGACTGCGTTTGTGTATGAGTCTGTGTGGGTACCTGTGAACATTTAACATACACCCACAACATAAACCAGCCTCAAAGATACGCTTTCCTGCTTCCCAAAAGCAAACTCCTGGCAGAGACAGGCGACGATGCTTCTTGGGAACGTCACCCACGGAAAAATTGAAGCGTCTGGGAAGGAAGAGGACGGGGGAAAGAGCGAGTCGACATTTTAGGAGAGGAAGCTAAGAACTCATGTGAATTTATTCCGTTGAAGATGATGAAGAAGAAGAACGACATCGTAACGACTCCTTCCTTCCTTCAGAGATCCGGCCGTAACTTTTTCTGTAGGGGGGACTAGAAAGCGATAGAGTTTTCTGTACAGCGTATGATGCCGTATAAAACCATCAACTATGACCGACAGCTCTCCAGTCACTCACCAGATGCGGTAGAGTGAGGGTTCGTCCCATGACCCCGAAAAGCGCTGCCTGATGCACGATCAATGTCTAATTTTAACCTTAAATAAAATAAAACCTGATAAGGCTATAGGGCTGCAATTTGGTAAGTTTGATGATTGGAGGGTCGATGGTCATAATACCAATTTTCAGGCCTCTAGCCTCGGTAGTTTTTAAGATCTGAGGGCGGACAAAGCCATCTCAATAGTTTTCTTTTACAGAAAACTAAAAAAGGGAAAACAGCTGAAAATAAAGAAAACTGAGACGCTTTAAAAATACTAGGATAATAAAGGAAAACATTCACACTATGAAATAAAGAAAAGCCTGTTTAATTGTACAAGTAAACAATTATAAACGAAAGAACGAATATCTTGTTTACTTGTGCACGTAAAAGTAAATTAAGAGCTCTTCTGTCATGCAAAATGGGACTTGCGAACTCTTCTAAACTGGCAGAATGACGCAAACTGTAAGTGAAACTGTAGATAGATTGATCAGGGCAGATATCTTTATTATATGGTGCTGGGGTATTTAGCTCTCTCTCTCTCTCTCTCTCTCTCTCTCTCTCTCTCTCTCTCTCTCTCTCTATATATCTTATTATATATATATAGATATATATATATATATATATATATATATATAATATGGAAAAGTGAACGGAAATTGACAGATTTCGATACGTATTAGTGTTGAGAATAATTCCTCATTCTTGTTATCCGGGAGTTCGATGATAGATGAAGCCAGCCTTAAACTGGCACGGGCTCTTGCTCTTCAGCATCCCGTAATAAGGGAGTTTGTTGTTACAGCTGAGAGAGGAAAATAAGTGTACAGAGAAACATCCAATTCTGAACTGCGATCCAGTGAACGCCCTCGTCTTTAAAAGGGGAACTCCAGCAATAGGGAAACAGCAGCATATTGCTGAAAATAGCACACACAAGCATATGTACAAATATGTACCCACAAAACACAGCGCATGCGCATGAGGTTAAGTATTTGCATTCTCGCTGCGTAATTACACACGCAATTTTTTATTTTTCCGTTCAGAACCGGGCCATCAATTTAGAAATGGCAATTTCCTGAAGCTCCATTTATTCACAGACATTAATTACAGAACACAATAACGTGAGAGTAAGAATTTCCTCCTTTTTTCTAAATGCGCCGCGGATCTCATTAAAATTTAGACTATTATCAGGAACAGATATGACATTATCATTGACATTTGCCAAAACAGGCTTCGCTTCGGACTGTACAATGGCCTCGGATCGTAGTACGAGCGTCTGCATGTTGGTGGAAATGGAGTCTAAAAAAACGCTTGCTTTTATTATAAACACGGTGATTTGACGGTGCAGGTGTTAACGGTACAATGTCAAATAACTTCATCGCTGACAATACTCCCAGCCTCAGGAAGGATCGAAATCATATGAGCAAAACTAATTGTGGCCAAGGAGGAGAGAATGTTCAATTCGTACCTTAATCGGAGAACCTCTGGAGGAGGATGTGTCAGAATCGTACCCTGGTCTGAATGTTCCTCGAAAGTCTGTGAATCACAAAGGCTGTGGACAACGCTCCTATCGATCGGACCGATTTCGGATGGACATTCTGCACTTTAAATCACACAAGTATTTCTTGTAGTTATTCCATATATATATATATGTGGACGAATCTCTGGTATAAATACCACCTTTTCTGTAAACTTTTCTCATTCATATACCTGAAGAGAGAGACAGCAGTCTCTGAAATATAGTACTTTTCTCTCTACATTTGTGTTTTTTATGGCTCCTTTTATTAGATATATATATATATATATATATATATATATATATATATATATATATATATATATATATATATATATACATACATACATCATATATATATATATATATATATATATATATATATAGTATATATATATATATAAGCCATACGACTTGCATATCAGGAAAACAGAGGGACTACGATTCACAAAGTTTTTTTTTTTCTTTTTTTTTAATCAAGAGAGTGGCTGGTTAGGTGTCAAAAGTTGTTCTGAGAAAAGTGTGTTATGCATTTATGTTCAATATCTTCATGCAAGCGTTGATGCGAGATGTGAGAGTGAACAGCAGATGTAGGTGCAGAGCCCTTGGAATTGAGAAAATGGTTTGTAAATGGCTGACATTTCTTAGTGGGGATAATGAAGAGAAGCTCCAAAAACTGGAGAAACACTAAAATTTGTATAAGATAAAGATATCTGAGGTATCAGCGGAAAATGACCGCATTGTAAATGGAGACAAAGGTTCTGTAGTCAACGGTGATTTTTTTATTTCAAATATTAACAGTCGGATAATCGATGTTTAAATCAGTTTGTGATTTAGTTTATTAGCAAATGATTTGAAAACTGTATTACTCATTACTGTATTTCATCGCAGTGCTGTTTAGTGTTGACAGTCCATAATTTTACGATAATGTCAGGTAAAAAATGAAAATAAAACAGTTGCCTTAGCTTTCGTTCTGCTAACAATACTCATGGATAAAAAATATGATTTGCTTAAATGTAACATTCTATCGACATTACGGTGTGCAGCAGCTTACTTAAAAAATGCAAGAAGACATTTACGGAAAAAAAAACTTATGGCCTTCATTAAAAACAGTCCTCCCCCCTAGAAATCTCCCCCCACCCCCCACCCCCGCAACCCCCTTGCTTCCATCGCCCAGCGAGGAAGCGCACGCAGAGATACTCTACTTTGGCAGTTCGGGGATGGAAGCGCCAATATGTCTGGCTATAAAGCGCCATAAACTAACCATCTCGGAGCTATCTAGCCTGCAACCCTTTTGCAAGATATTCTCCCCCCCAAGTCATTTACGGAGATGTCGCCAATTGTTTTTGGCAAGGGGGCCACGCTCCCCTTGATAGGTCTGGCCACTGCCAGCCACTTCCTCTCTCTCTCTCTCTCTCTCTCTCTCCACAAGAGTATAAGCCCAGCCATGCCGGCCACACGACAAAAACCATTTCCCCTCCAGCTCCATTGCTTGGAGGGAATTCTGGTTTGTCATACCCTCCTTTTATCATTTTACTTATTCCTGTTTTATTCTCCCATCCGCTATTGACATTATATCAGTCATACTGATTACGGAGTGAAGCAAACGTGTGTGGAAAATATTGTATTTTCAAAAATATTCCTTTCTACATAAAAAAAAAAAAACATAAATAAAAAGCGAAATTTTTCCATTCAACGAATTCCGTCCGTTGATTAAGAGTATGATCCAGTTAAAAACAATTATCGATATATCAGGCGTAATTGGGTCAATTTTTTTTTTTTATTGCCAGGTGAAAAATGTTTCCGAACATTTAGAGAAATATAGCCTTTGAAAATAATGATGAGTGTTCATAAATGAATTCGTTGTCCGTAGGCAGAATGCTTACATAAATCCTGTAAAATCCTGTTTGAATAATTGATTTTGGCACTACAACTGATAGATAAAACCTAAGTACATTAAATACATCATGCAAATTATGATAATGATACCGTAAAGTACAGTTTTAATTTAACGATCATGGCTGTTCGTATCTCTGAAAGTTCGTAAGTAGAGGAGGGTCTGTATTAGCAACTAAACCATGAGGCACTATAGCTGGTTCACTTAAGGTAGATTCTTGGATGAGCCGTATGCTTACGAGACGTTTGTTTGGCGGCCGCTGATTGGCTGGTACCGGGAGGTAGGCAGGTCCCAACCAATCAGCCCCCGCCAAACAAACGTCTCATAGGCATAGGGCTCACCGAAAGAATCTACCTTAAGTGAACCAGCTATAGTATCAAATTCGTTGCAAGAAAATTAATATTGTGATGGTATAAAAGGCTCCAACTGACAAGGGACACAATTGCACTATATTTCACTTATCTAGGACATAAGGATACCCTGAGTTACTGATCCGCTAATATGTATTGTCTATTCGCCATGTATATTATCATTATTATTATTATTGTACTTAGGAAGCAGAGACCCTCTCTCAGCATACGTTATTAAAAGCAATGGCTACTTCAGCAGCGTTACACTTGTAGAGATTCTTCTCTATTTTCCGAATAGCGGCTTTTTCCTTTGTGCTACTTAAACAGGCTAGTAGAGCGCCTATAGAGGTTCATGATCAAATACAGGGTCAAAATCGGTGTATATATTCGAATTTTACAGATAAACTATGATATCATAGTCATCAAAGTCATTAGCGATTTTCTCTCTCTCTCTCTCTCTCTCTCTCTCTCTCTCTCTCTCTCTCTCTCTCTCTCTCTCTCTTTCTTGAAGCGAGCTTTCGTCTGCAGTTTGCCAGACATCCTCTAGGCTAGGAAGCTGAGGGTGGACTGCTTTTATTATTTATTATTATTATTATTATTATTATTATATTATTAATATTTTTTGTTCTAAGAGGTCCAACAATGATAAAAAAAATGTTGCGAGTTCGAGCATATTTTAAATGAAAAACCCTTTACACACCGTTTCCGACCCCCCTTCCTTGGGTTCAACTTCAAGTCCAAATAAATAATTAGGCACACTGTATGAGGTGAATTTAAAAAATAAATAAACCGAGTCGCTGAAGATTGTCGACACCGGTCGTTAGCTCGTTTATGGACCAGGTGATGAAGAAAGAGGGCAGTTAACTCCAACTAGGTTATTTCTCCTCCCCTACCAATCCGCCTGGCTGCAAATTATTATTATTATTATTATTATTATTATTATTATTATTATTATTATTATTATTATTATTATTATTATTATTATTATTCAGCAGATGAAACCTATTCATAAGGAACAAGCCCACGGAGTCCATTGACTCGAAATTCCAGCTTCTGAAGAATATGGTGTTCATTAGGAAGAAGTAAGATAAATTAATAAATAGATAAATAGATAGATAAAAAATAGATACAAATGTACTAAAACGCAAGAAGAATTGTACAAGGCCAAGTGATACGGAAACAGGAGCTAAATTCAATTCCACCTTTATTGATTATTTCTCTCTGGATCTCTCTCTCTCTCTCTTTTCATCTCATTATATCATTCATGATGTAAAAAATAATGCTAAAATCATATAAAAATTCACACATCAAGTTTATAAAAATTACCCTTAATTTAGGTAAATTTATTTGAGAGAGAGATAGAGAGAGAGAGAGAGAGAGAGCCGTTTCCAATAAAACTTTTAATTTGAAAAGTTAAATTACGTGCAGGCGTCTTACGCCAAGCGTTTATCAAAGATCACTTAGACATCGTCTGAACGAGTGAGAAGTACTGCCTCCAGAACGCTGTTGACTGACTGATTATTATTTGTACTGGCGGAGCCACACAGCACGCTGAGGAAATAAAAAAAAAAAAAAATCTGGCAAAATAAGGGGCATTACGGGGTACTCCATTTTAAGCGTGACGTCATCAAAAGGCTGGAAAATGCGTCCAGAATCCAGCCACCACATTATGCAAAATATCTCTGGAGATTACCGCAATTCAGCCGCCAGAGAGGAAGCCTTTTTAATAGCTTTCACTTTACTCAAGACTTTCTCTCTGAACAAAAGTCCTTTGTTTCTTTTCGTATTTTCTCCTTTTGTGGATGAAAGAATTTTTTCTTATTTTTTTCCTTTTATCATTGGGCATTCTCTCTCTCTCTCTCTCTCTCCTCTCTCTCTCTCTCCTCTCTCTCTCTCTCTCTCTCTCGAGCGCTTGCTATTGTGCTGAGAGTGGAAACACCTATCTATAAAGATCATTGTTTCTTGTCAAAAAAAAGAAAAAAAAAAAAGAACAGAGGTGGCAGAAAGATTCTCGGGGGCGGGGGTTATGGAAGTGGGGGGGAGGGGGAATGGAGGGGTTGGTTTAGAGGAGAAAAGGCATGGAGATGGAAAATAAGGGAACAAGAGAAATGAAAGATTCCTTCTTTTTTTATATAAATTAAAGAGAGAAGAGGTATTTGGAACATCTACATGAAAAAGTACGTAAAAAGTTTAATAATTATTAGAAAAACAAGAAGATAAATAAATATGAGGACGATCCAAGCATTAAGCAAGAAAATTTGGTAAAAACCTGAATACACTCAGCTTGTATTCTTGATCTTTTATAAACCTTTACAAAGTTTTATTCGGCAAAACCCATTTACGTATGCATATCTTCTTTCCCACCGTTATCCCTACATTAAGGGATATGTTGCCTGATGCGCCTTCTCCTCAACTGTCCTCTATCAAGGCATCATCCTCCACCAAGCCTCTTCTCTCCATATCTTCCTTCACATTATCTCGAAATCTATTCTCTGTCTCCCTCTTGATCCTCTTCCTCTAGCAGGTTCCTCCCAAACCCTCTTTACTCCCTCCTCGTCATCCATCCTCAACACATGCCCATAACCATCTCAATCATGTCCCTCTCTTATCATCTCTGTAATCTTTACTAAGCCTGCCCTTCTTCTTATTTCATCATTTTCCAATCTCTCAAGCAGCGATATTCCCATAATCCACCTCAGCCTTCTTATCTCTGTTCTCTCAAGCTTTACTTCCTCCTTTTCTTCTTATTAGGAGCCCATGTTTTCTGCTCCATACATTAACACTGGTCTTATGACGGTGTTATATATCTTGACATTTGGTATGATTGGCATTTTCTTATCACTACCACTCCAGCTGCCTCTCTCCACTTCCCCCATGCAGCT
>NC_061099.1:48026995-48029495 GCF_015104395.2 Macrobrachium nipponense | reverse complement strand
ACGAGCCTTTACTGGGCTAGTCTTGATGAAATTTACCATTTCGACAACTTGATAAAAAAGTCTTTCAATTTAATACCCAGTGTTTTTGCCATCAGTACCTCTATATGCAAGAAACAGTGAGTTGTTATTATCTTGGGATTCTTTTGCCTTACAAATGATGCAAGACCTTTAATGGAACCCATCATTGATGGCGCTCCATCAGTACAAATTCCAACACACTACTCCCAGGATAAATTGCGTTTCTCAAAATAACTATTCAAAATAAGGAAAATATCTCCACCTTTAGAAGTGGTAAGGAATTCCTTTCAACAAAGATACTGATTTACTATTCTATCCCCATCAAGAAAGCGAATAAAAGCCAGTAGTTGCGTAGTTGCGCTTTGTTACTCATGTCTGTTGACTCATCAACTTGTAGCGCAAAAGTATGCATCTTGAAGTTTATTACGACAAACATTTTCCTCAATATCGGTAGACATTTCCAGAATACGCCTATGAACAGTATCATTTGATAGTGGAATTTTACTTAATTGTTTCTCTGCACCATCTCCTAACATAGACTTCACCATCTTTCTGCAAATGGGCAAAATAATAGATTCAGCAAGAGTATGTGACTTCATCATTTTCGATACATCATAAGATGCAATTTGAGGTTTTTCAGACAACGTTACTCTACTTTTGAAAGCAAATGCTTGCTTTGTTTGTTGCTCAAGTAGTCTTTTGAAATAATATACGTCTTTTCCTTAAATACTGCAATGCGATGTTTGAAAATGTTTACTTAATTTACCAAGAAGCATTGACTCATTTGACATTTTGCAACCACAAACCAAAAACAGTGGGAGAGGCTGATTTTCATCTCCAGTCCACGTGAAGCCAAAACTTAAATAACTTTTGTCGTATTTCCGATTAGGTCTAATCTTAATTTTTTTAGCTGGACACTTCACTTCACTCAAAATGAAAATGAAAGATTAAGGAATTGACCTTCCAGTTTAAAATGTCAAATATCGAAGACTTGACTCAGACATAGAAACACATACTCGGTGTCTGCAAAATTTCTGAAAATAATCACAGATATTTTAAACATTAGAAAATAATTTTCCTATTCCTTGGGGCGCACCTGAGCACTTCATAGGGCGCACACGTTGAGAAACGCTGCTCTAGACTGAAGAAGAAAAGGCTAATGACTATGATTTTTTATATGATGTTCTGAACACAACAAACTCTATAGTAGATTCACATTAACCGTGCATTTGATGTCTAGGCCCGTCCCTTACGACGCTTCTGATTGGCTGTTGATAAGCTAATCACAGGGCTGGAAACTCTCAGTCTCTCTCGAGAGTTCACATGCTTAGGATCTATGTTCCACCTCTCCTGAGGATGCTTTTGATAGACGTATCCCTCAGGAGAGGTGAAAGATAGACCCTACCCATGTGAACTATCGAGAGAGACTGAGAGTTTCCAGCCCTGTGAATGGCTTATCAACAGCCAATCAGGAGCGTCGTAAGGGACGGGCCTAGACATCAAATGCACGGCTGATGTGAATCTACTATAGTTACAGCTGTAGTCGCTCTTGATTCCTAAAAGTAAAGAATAATTATCGCCTATCGAAAGTTGGGGCCATTTTTTTTTTCGATCAACCTGTATGTATATCTTGCCTTATTTATACATGTATGTATGTACGTATGTATGCATGTATTGCCACACTGAGAAAAAAGTATGCTGTACACACTGGCATTTCAATTTCCCCGGCGAGGTTATTTCGCCACTGGAGAATCAGCTAGATGCAAAGTGGCGGGAAATCTTTCAGAGTTCTGCGGTCCACCTATTAATATGCAATGGTAATTTCGAGCCGCGAAAACTTTCCCAGAGACTTAGTTCGCTCGCGTGGAATTGGCTGTGGAGGTGAATCCCTCGCTCATTTATTAGCGCTGGAAATGAACTACAGAGAGAGAGAGAGAGAGAGAGAGAGAGACGAAGAGAGAGAGACGAGAAGGGAGAGAGAGAGAGATGAGAATGACTATGCGACGCTAGTACTGGAAGAGGGTGAGCGAGAGAGAGAATGAAATATGTAACGTTAGAACAGAGAGAGAGAGAGAGAGAGAGGAGAGAGAGAGAGAATAGGTGAAGCTTAGACTAGAAGAGGAGAGAGACTGAATATCTGATTTAGAACAAAGAGAGAGAGAGAGAGAGAGAATTAATATATAACGTTAGAACAAAGAGAAAGAGAGAGAGCGCGCTAGAACTGAAAAAAGAGTGAGCGAGAGAGAGAGAATGATGTAAGTTAGATGAGAGAGAGAGAGAGAGAGAGAGAGAGAGGTGAATGAATGCTAGATGGAAGAGGAGGGGAGGACTGAATATGTGACTTAAAACAGATGAGAGGAGAGAGAGATGAGACAGAAGAGAGAGAGAGTTTCAGGAGGAGAAGGAGAAGAGATTGTTTGCAAACCACACCATACAGCCATGAAATAGGACTATGCGAGAGAGAGAGAGAGAGAAAGAGTGT
>NC_061099.1:48019495-48024495 GCF_015104395.2 Macrobrachium nipponense | reverse complement strand
TCTGGTAAGAGAAAGGGTCACGTTTCCCCTAATTAGCATAGACATTTGCGCAAGACAAACATTCCGGTACCGAGGTCAAAAAAAGGTCGGCAAGAAGAAGAAGAAGAAGAAGGAGAAGAGGAGGAAAAGAGAATACTGGAGGAAGGAGGGAGAGGGGAAGTTAGGGGTAGTAGCTACAAGGGGGGCGGGGGAGGGTACGGGGGAGTAGAATAAAAAGTGATATAACGGGAAGAGGAATACGAGAGATTAAAGGAGAGTTAGAGGCTGAGGCAAGTTTATGACTCGCAGGAACTTGGCGCAGGAAGAAGAGAGCAAAGAGAGAGAGAGAGAGAGAGAAAGAGAGAAGAAGAAGAAGAAGAAGAAGAAGAAGAAGAAGAAAAAGACGAAGAATTCAAAGTAAGAGGATCGAGGAGATGTGATGAGATTTCCGGGTTATGGAATTCCTCCTAAAATGTGTTGACCCAGAGGTGAGGAAAGGACCCAAAAATATGACCGAAGGAACACTTACCGGGAGACGCCCTAAGTGTTTTAAACAGGACCGGTTAAAAAGGAGATGGAAAGGCAGACTCAAAAAGAGGAACCTAACCATAAAATCGGATTTCGAATCTATTCGACAATCGCCATTAGGGTACAAAATATCGAACTGAATAGAGTATAAAATTCAGGCCAAAGGCCAAGCACTGGGATTTATAAGGTCATTCAGCGCTGAAGCGGTTTGAAAGGTGTAACAGGATGAAAACTTCCAAGCAGTTGCACTGTGACTCAGTTGTTAAGAGAGGGTGGAAAGTAAGATGGAAGAAAGAGAATAAGAAAGGAGGTACAGTAAAATGAACGAAAGGCGTTGCAACTAGGGGCCGAAGGCTCGCTGAAAACAACCTTAAGTAATGACTACCGTGCACCGCATGAGGTGTACTGATTGCACTGCCCCACTACGGGTGAAACAGATTTAAAATCTACTAAAAGCGCATAGCAACGAAATTATTTGCTGCAGAATCTTTCTCGAGAGAATATAATTCCATTTTATGTAACACTTAAATAGTTACACGTAAATTCATCTCATGTCGTAGATAATAATTCTTGTTGAAGATAAAATATCCTTTAGACAAGATCAAGTGCTTAACTTAGACAAATTTTCCCAGAAAATATAAACGGATTATTAACTTGATCATTTTGTCTTGAAAAGGCATACTCAGAAAGGCTTTGAATGCTTATAGATTTTATAATGCTTTTAGTTGAAAAGCACAGTCTTATGTCGAATTAATTTCGCCGAGTATTATTAGTATAACTCGAGCAAGTTTCAATTAAATTTAGATGATGCTCAGTTCGATGTTGTGTTTATATTCCTAATAAAATGTACTTGATAAACATATAAAAAATAGACATCATGGAATAGTTAATTATGGACAAAGAGTCAGCAAGCTGAATTCCCCTTCGCTTAAATTCGTTTACGTAATGAAATATGTAAAGAGGAATTTGTTTTGGTGGAAATAACTTATTTATCATGAGCAGCATGTAGTTCAAGTTTGTAAACTTATCACCCTTCAAGGCAAAATGTTTAAAGTCGCCGATGTTTACATGAAAAACAACAATGTTTTCGCCTCCTTCGAATTACTTACTTGTTACTGAAGTATCAAATAAAATAAGTATGTTTTTTTTTCTATCTTGATGTGTAAGTCAAAGTCCACGGAATTATATACAACCACACATATATACAGGAGGATATATATATATATATATATATATATATATATATATATGATATATATATTATAGTATAAAAGGCCCATTAAAACACTCTGGTTTAAAGCCAAGGACTATATTTCGGTGGATTAACTTCCACCCCTATCAATACTTAATAAGGGTGAAAGTTAGTCCACCGAAATATAGTCCTTATCTTTAAACCAGTGTTTTAATAGGTCTTTTATACTTGAGACGTATCCTGTTTTAACAGAAGAATGTACACACACACACATATATGTATATATATATATATATATATATATATATATATATATATATATATATATATATATAGGAATACAAACGCGCGTACACATTAGACCTAAAAGCATTCAAACCTCCCCGAGTAATGGAAAAGCAGATCTTTGTAAATAAACACCATCTGACGGTTACTGTCCAAAGGAGAATGGTCCCAAGGGCAGGTCATAGGTATAAGCTGTAAGTTTTACCTTTAGTTAAAGCCAATGTCATTATATTTCTAAGGTTCCAGGAAGCGGAGAGGGCAACAATGACTGATGAGGGCATTTGGAAGAGAGAAAATCTGATGGAGGAAGGAAGAAGGAAACGAGAAAATACAATGGGGAAACGAATGATTATAGAAGACGCTACAATGAAGGATGGTATACTTCAGTGGGAGGCCAATAATAATGCTCCCATCGGACCACAAAATGTTTATGGTGATTGCATTCTATCGGACTCGTATGATCGTTCTCCTCAGCAATGTATGAGACGGGGAGAGATTTCCTCTTTTGACATCCTTCACATGTGGTCTCTCGCTCTTTCCCTGCTAGACCTTTTCTCTCTCATGTATTTACTTCCGATCTGCCTGTCTGTCTGTCTGTCTCTCTCATGGGTATACGAGTACACCGTCACACGGTCTAGGTATATACCTGACGTTTCCTTTAAACCGCTAGCGGATCCAGAAAAATTTCGTGGGAGATCGCACCAATTTTCATACACACACACACACACACACACACAGTGGTTTCTTTGAGACAGAGTCTGCCACTAACCGTTCAGGAATACCTGCGCAGGTCTCCCTGCGCAGTGCTCAGTTCTCAGTAGCAGCCGTGGCTTCAAGAGGCGATGCCCTCTCACTAACTCGATTGCAGAGGTTTGAAAAAACCGTCTAGTCTTCCGGAAGAACATCGTAATTATTCATTGCTAATGTATGAATAATGAACACATATAGTCTACTGCTGCTTTATTTTGTTCCACTATTATGTTGAGCATTATTTTGTTTTCATTTTAAAAATGAATTACATAAATAATGCATAATTATAAATGGACGCAGATGGGCCTATTCATGTCCTATATTACTTCGCTATATTCTCATCTAAAAACTGATGTATTTGGCTTATAACCATCAATAAACATGCATGGGCTTACAATAACACTGTCGTTGTCAGCAGCAGAATAAATAGCATTTAGTTTTTCGACTAATCTAAAATATGCCATTCTTTTGTTTTTTGTTCTGTTAGATGGTCTGAATTTTACTTGCCGGACTGGTGAAATATGACGCTGACATTTTCAGTCTTCATTATAGCTACACTATTTTTCTAAAGAAAAATTATAAACATTTATTAATCTGACATAAGCATCCAATATTGAAAGCTAAATAAATCAGATAAATCATTGACTAATGTATAAACTCTTTTAAATGTAATAAAACTAGGCACTTCCAGTTGCCGACTGGCAGCCTTTAAGGGCTGCCTTGGAGCAAGAGCCCGTTCCAGCACAAACAGTGGCGTATCTAGAATTTTTTAAGGGATGGGGGGGCGGATGCCACCTAGGATTATCATTTATATATATATACATATATTATATATATATATATATATATATATATATATATAAATATTATATGCATAATATGTAACTTGTATGGTAGCAGTATTACTACCAGTTGTTGGAATAATCATTAACTAACCAAATGTTTGCTTCTAATTATGACTTATCGAAAGAAAACAATGGTCCGTTATTCATATTGAAAGTGGTGGGGGGGTGGGGGGGGGCCGCTTGGGATGCACGTGACCAGGTGCCCCTCCCTTAAATCCGCCATTGATCACGAGACTAGCTTGACCTGAAACTAAACTGTCAGGTAACAGTAACACTGAAAATATTCTAGCACAGAGTCAATAGGGACTTTTGTAAACAAGGAACATAGATCAAAACTGACAAAGATATCACTAGGATTTAGTACAATGTTATTTAATTTTTCCACAAGATCAAGAGATTGATCAAGAGTTGATTTATGTTATCAAAAAGCTCACAAACAGTTTTATAGTGTTGCTAGTAATGAAAAAGAAATCCCTAAAAATGTACTTAGCTTGCCTTACTTTCATGGATTTGAAACCATAAGATCAATATTTAAATCGTTTAATGTTAATGTAGTGTTCTCTTATAACAATACCATTAAAGATATGTTAATTAAGAATAGTCCCATAACAAATAACAACATCATTTACAAAATTCCTTGTAAGGATTGCCCATCTTTTTACGTTGGTTAGTCAAGTAAAAATTTATGTGTTCGTATTAAGCAGCATTCAGTTAGAACAGCCCAGACTTCAAATGCACTGTTTATCCATCTGAGTGAAAAATCTCATTGTATTAATTGCGGCGATGCCTCTGTAATTGCTAGATCTAATGATTATGTTTCAAGAAATTTACTGGAATCAGTAATTATACAAATCACCAATAAAAACAACCTAAATCTTAGTCTGGGATTGTACCATTTGGACCCATATATTTGTAAAATGTTTATGAAGGACCTTAAAATAAATGAACTACTAATTAATTAGTCCCACATGTATATAGTTATTATTTCTCTCTCTCTCTCTCTCTCCCTTTCTCTCTCTCTCTCTCTTTTCTCTCTCTTGCTCGATCATTTTTTTGGGGAAAATTTTTGTAAATTTCATGGTAATAAGTTATATATGACTCCTTGTTTTTCAAAATGTATTGTTTTTATGGATGAATCATCTGTTGACCACTGTTTTGCTGCTCCAATGAGGGCTGCCTAAAAATCGCTAATCTTGCCCTCAGGCGTTTCCTCGTTTCTGTAGAGTGAAATCGACCTTATTGCTAATCTTGTAATGTCAGTTTGGATATTGAGCCTACTTTTACTATGTTTTCCTCTGTATGATCAGGTTATGCCTTAGTTAAGGATCGTGTTAGACCGAAAGTTCTTGGCTATCTCGCTTTTCAATTTTCCTTTGTGGCAAAAACCTTATTTATACATAGCATCACGTTTTATATACTTC
>NC_061099.1:47992770-48018995 GCF_015104395.2 Macrobrachium nipponense | reverse complement strand
GTTTTATATACTTCGTGATCAAGTTATTCACACACACACACACACACACACACACACACACATATATATATATATATATATATATATATATTATATTATATATATATACATAATATATATATATATATATATATATATACGTATATATATATATATATATATATATTATATATATATATATATATATATATAGATAGATAGATAGATAATGCCGCGGAGGAAGATGAAAAGACAAGAAATGCCGAGATCTTTTCCCCCGTGGCATTACCTCTATTTATACATAGCATCACGCTTTATTTTGTATTTCGTGATCAAGTTATTCATAATATATATATATATGTATATAATATATATATATATATATATATATATATACATGTACATATAAATACACACAATAGTAGTAGTTGGTGTTGTTTTTGTTGTAGTACTACAGTTGTTACTGTTGTTGAAATAATCATTATACTTATGCAAATGTTTGCTACTAATTATGAATAATCGAAAGAAAACAGCGGTCTTTTATTGATATCCAAGGGGGGGCCAGGTGGCCCCTCTTAAATCCACCACTGGTAAATATGTATATAAATGAATCAGGAAGATGGGGAAAATATCTGGAGATGCTATTGTATACCAGGAATCAAGGACCACGTAGTTTGGTGTATTCCCATTTCCCACGGAATCCCACAAGGGGGGCGCTGCCAGCTGGATTGAAAGCCAAAGTCGAAGAGTCGTCACCGCGAAAGATTAATCTGTATATCAGTGTGTGACCGCGAAATTTTCGTCAATGATTTGTGTAGTGTTACGAATTGCTGCTTATAGTATCGAACATAGGCACAGGAATTCATCGGGTACAAGTGGCGTAACATTTCAGAGGTAGGCAAAGCGTGCTGAACTTTATTTACCCACAATTTTGTTTCTCAGAAAATGTCTCTGGTAATAGGCAGGTAAGCCATCTCTGTTGACATGTCGTAGCCTATATTTTCAGCTTGTCATTGTGGCACTCTAGTGCAGTGGGGATTTTAATCTAGAAATCAGAACCGTAATCTTTATATGCCACGTGATATAAAATAAAAGTAAAATTGTATTGCTATTAGGTAGGCTTAGTAAGGATAGGCCTAGACCTATAGGTTACTGGTTTCGTCAACAAGGCCAGTTACTGCGATGTAAAAGGACACCTGCTAGGTATATTGTTTCAGTCATTAAGACGTCCTTGTGGTAGGTAGGCCTGTAGGAAACTGTTTATGTTATCCATTTTTATGTTTAAGACATAGCCTATAGTATAGCCAGCGTTAGTTTTGTTTGACGAAATGCATTTTGTCAAAATGTTTTTCAACGAATTTTCGAGAAGTCTAGCCAGGCTTTTATTTGGCTTTAAAATTTTTGAGATGTGTAGACAGACCTTAGAAATATAATAATTCAAAGTATATTGTGCAGTAATGAGTAATTCACCTGCAATAAGATAACATTCAATAATTAAAGAGAGAAAGAAGCTGCTATCCTGTTTGTCACTACTTATGAAGTCCGGTAGCTGGTTGGATTTCATGGCCACCCACTGGTGGTGAAGATGTGGCACATACGCATGGGTAAGCACTTAAGCGTTTGCGATATCATAGGCTTGTGATGACTAATGAACGGTTTATTCGACAATACATATGAATTTTTATACATAGAAAGAATCCTGGCCCTTTCTTACATAAATCATAATTATGCCGATTCGTGTCGGTTATCAACACTGTAAGGATGACCGGAACTGAATGGAATTTTAAACTTGTGTCGGACAAGTTATTTGGTTAAATATTCCCGAAAGTACCTTGTCACTGAGCTATTATAAAGATTTTATGTTGAAGAAAAAAACTGGGTAAATATGTCCAGAGTATTCTGAAAAGAAAGTCAGAATGCGATTGCCATCATGTCATGTATTAACTGAAGGAATTTTGTCGTCTTTCAGCCAGTACTGGGCTGTTCGATTCATCCCTCCAACCTTAACCCCCCCCCCTACCCCCCCCTCCCCCCCCCCCCCCCCCCCCCGCCCAACAACTCCAGCCTCATAGATAACATTTCACGCTGTTTCTAATATTAACCTACTCATGTAATGAACTACATGCAGCAAGAAATTATTTTAATACCTCTTATTCGCACTTAAATAGCCAGGTATCTATTTGCCGTAAATGAGATGAAAAACAATAGTTATTTAAAGCCCACCGTTCGTCTGTGTTTCTGAGTAGACTTTTATTTGAAAGCTCGTCATTCGTGTGCTTTGATTATTGTATTATTGATGTAAATCGGCATTTTATTATTTAAATTAGGAAGTGTGAGAGTTTCTTTGCTTATATAAACAATAGGATATATTTCAGAAGAAATGCTTTGCATATTTATCATAATAAGGCTATGATATCGAAAATGTTGATTACTGCCAGTCGAAAGCTAACTGTCACAACATCTACCTAACCTGCCTTGGTGAGTGGACAGATGTGATGAAATAGAGAATAGGAAATGGATATTATTTAGTCTGTTTATCTAATTTATGTATGTGTAAATTAATAGTTCTTTATTATAAGTCTTTAAATTGACAAATATGGTTACATGACTTGTATATTGTGTAATTTTATATATAATATATATATATATTATATATATATATTATATATATATATATATATATATATATAGGATATATATATATATTATATATATTTATATATAGTATATACTACATATTATAAATATTATTTTGCTTTTCAGCATTACTGCCTGTTGGATTAAAAATGTCATTGTTCTATTATTGTAGTGTGCTCTGAATGTTTTTTTTCTGAAAATCGTTTTGTTAGCAAATGATTACTTTTTAGAGATAGAGAACCCACACACTTATATTTTACATTTTCATGCACCTAGGGTAAGTACCAGGTACCCTCTTTCTTCAAGTTAAGTTAGGTTTGGTTGGCTAGGTTATATTATATATGTAAATATAGGTTATATTATATATGTAAATAAAAAAATGTGTTATGTTCTTTTCAGGGATGTGTTTTTTCTTTATTCAGTGCCATTTTTTCTGTCTTCAAAGAAAGAGTAGGCATAATTTTTTTGTTCTGATGAAATGAAGCTTTTAGAGCAGTGGTTCCCAAACTGGGGGAAATTTCCCCTTGGGGGGGAATTTGAAGCTACCAGGGGGGGAAATAATTACACTACCTACTAGCTAAAAAAGTAGAAGAGCAAACAAAAGTTCTTTTATTTGTTACTACCTCTCTCTATGACTATGCGGTTAGTTGTTACTAACCGCTCTATGCTTTGCTCTGTAACTATATGTTTATCAATATATTTGTACATTTGAAAAATAAATTAGTAAATAGTCACAGTGTGTTTTAACTACTTTCCCTCATACACATTAAGGGGAAATCTAGATGGTTTTGAACTGGGTGCAGGGGGAAATGACAGAAAAAAGTTTGGGAACCACTGTGTTTTAGAGTATATTTCACATATGAAGAGGTAATTTCACAGACAAATTAACTATACCAGTATAATATGATGAAATATCAGCATAGTTTATTATGTGTAACATTTCATTTAGGCTACTCTTTGTAAGATTAATAGCCGAATATATATGCATGTGCCTGTGGACCGTATTTCCCTGATAGCTTTTATCATGTTTGAAGCTGGTATTTATCATTCAGTGGGTAAATAAACTTTGCTTTGGTAAACAAATTGGCCATCACTTCAACACTATGATCAGTGTCATGTTATTTTTCAATATGGAATAGATTGATTCTCTTTTGGTTTCACAAAGTTTACTTGTGAGAAATGAAATGGGGGACGGTAGATTTCTGTAGTGAAATGAGGTCAGCTTAGCACTGGAATCGGTTGGAAATCTTTGCAAGATACAGGACAAGTCTAAAGGACATCGTGGAGAGGAAAATAAATGCTAAAAATCAAAGATAGAAAATGGAAGCATTTCAGTACAAAGTAGCCATGGAGTAGGGAGGCAAAGGGAAATAATAAAAATGAAAAATGCTGGATAAAAATGGGAGGAAAAAGACAAAAATAAAAGACATGGAAGGATGAATATCTTCTACTAAACACAAAAGTCCCAGGCTTAACAGAAAAGACTAAGAAGGGTCCAACTTGCCTACGGCATACACACACACTGTACAAAAGATTAGGGGAGTAAAATGGGCTACACTTTATAATTAGAAACAAATATTTCCCTTGATTAAAATGCAATAAAGAGCAATTATGCTACTCAGTGAAATGTTGACGAGCGTCCTCATGAAATTTTCAGTACTAATTAACAAACTAATTTTTTGTTTTTTTCAATGAAATATAATAATTGAATATCATATAAAATGAATAAAATCTAATTAGTATGCATGTTGACCTGAAAAGGAAGTTTTTAATTTTTGAAAATAGAATGAAATCGAAAAATAATTTAAAACGAAATAAAATTATATAGAATAAATTAGTAAAAGCATGTTAAACATTTTTGAAAGCAGTACCTGAACATAGTAATTACATTTACTCTTAAATGTCATTGTGGCTATTATTGTAGTGTGCTCTGAATGTTTCTGAAAATCGTTTTGTTAGCAAATGATTACTTTTTAGAGATAGAGCCCCAACCCACACACTTATATTTTACATTTCATGCACTAGGGTAAGTAACCAGGTACCCTCTTTCTTTCAAGTTAAGTTAGGTTTGGTTGGCTAGGTTATATTATATATGTAAATATAGGTTATATATATATGTAAATAAAAAAATGTGTTATGTTCTTTTCAGGGATGTGTTTTTTCTTTATTCTGTGCCATTTTTTCAGTCTACAAAGAAAGAGTAGCATAATTTTTTGGTTCTGATGATATGAAGCTTTTAGAGCAGTGGTTCCCAAACTGGGGTTTAAATTTCCCCTTGGGGGGGGGGGGGAATTGAAGCTACCAGGAGGAAATAATTACACTACCTACTAGCTAAAAAAGTAGAAGAGCAAACAACAAAAGTTCTTTTATTTGTTACTAACCTCTCTCTATGACTATGCGGTTAGTTGTTACTAACCGCTCTATGTGCTTTGCTCTGTAACTATATGTTTATCAATATATTTGTACATTTGAAAAATAATTAGTAAATAGTCACAGTGTGTTTTAACTACTTTCCCTCATACACATTAAGGGGGAAATCTAGATGGTTGAACTGGGTGCAGGGGGAAATGACAGAAAAAGTTGGGAACCACTGTTTTTAGAGTATATTTCACATATGAAGAGGTAATTTCAGTTACAGACAATTAACTATACCAGTATAAATATGATGAAATATCAGCATAGTTATTATGTGTAACATTTCATTTAGGCTACTCTTTGTAGATTAATAGCCGAATATATATGCATGTGCCTGTGAACCGTATTTCCCTGATAGCTTTTATCATGTTTGAAGCTGGTATTTATCATTCGTGATGTAAATGAACTTTGCTTTGGTAAACAAATTGGCCATCACTTCAACATTATGGTCAATGTCATGTTACTTTTCAATATGGAATAGATTGATTCTCTTGGTTTCACAAAGTTTACTTGTGAGAAATGAAAGGGGGGACGGTGAGATTTCTGTAGTGAAATGAGGTCAGCTTGCACTGGGAATCGGTTGGAAATCTTTGCAAGATACAGGACAAGTCTAAAGGACATCGTGGAGAGGAAAATAAATGCTAAAAATCAAAGATAGAAAATGGAAGCATTTCAGTACAAAGTAGCCATGGAGTAGGGAGGTAAAGGGAAATAATAAAAATGGAAAATGCTGGATAAAAATGGGAGGAAAAAGACAAAAATAAAAGACATGAAAGGATGAATATCTTCTACTAAACACAAAAGTCCCAGGCTTAACAGAAAAGACTAAGAAGGTCAACTTGCCTACGGCATACACACACACTGTACAAAAGATTAGGGAGTAAAATGGCTACACTATAATTAGAAACAAATATTTCCCTTTATTAAAATGCATAAAGAGCAATTATGCTACTCAGTGAAATGTTGACGAGCGTCCTCATGAAATTTTCAGTACTAATTAACAAACTAATTGTTTCAATGAAATATAATAATTGAATATCATATAAAAATGAATAAAATCTAATTAGTATGCATGTTGACCTGAAAAGGAAGTTTTTGAAAAATAGAATGAAATCGAAAATAATTAAAACAAAACGAAAAATAAAATTATATAGAATAAAAAAATTAGTAAAAGCGATGTTATACATTTTTTAAGCAGGTACCTGAAACATAGTTAATTACATTACTCTTAATTTATCATTTAATATGAAAAACAGTGATTTGTTATTACCCATATTAAACTGAACTTATTTAATTGGAGATTAAGAATAATAGGACTGAACTAACACATAACATTTTAGTATTTTTATATATATATAGATATAGATATATATATATATATATATATATATCGAGCTACAAATGTCCTTTAATATCTAATTCGCTCTACCTCGTTGAAGATGTCGATGGTTCGTGTCCGCCGTCGGCCGGCAATTCTGTTATCGCTGAATAAATTCCCTTTGGTTAAACATATAAGAAAATGTATTAATTCCGAGGTAGAGCGAATTAGATATTTATAGGACATTTGTAGCTCGATATATGTATATGAATCACGGTAAATGTGATATGACTTTTATATATATATATATATATATATATATATATATATATATATATATAATATATATATATATATATATATATAATATTATATATATAGTGGTGTGCTGGCTGTGATCTTGTTGGGTCCAAGGTTACATTTTAATAGATTTAACTAGATCATTGACTTGGTTCAATTAGGATGCCTTGGCAATAGGACAACTGAATCACTGACTAAATAGGACCTACGAAACAAAAAGGGCGACAGCGAAACGGAAGTAGTCAATTGAGCAATGTGGAAAATATACTAAGTATCAAAATTTGGTTAAAAGAAGACCCTATGCGTTCACTAAAATTATGTATTATTTTACTAAAAATGGAAGGGATATTACAGGAGTTTTTATTGAACCCCTTGGCACCGTAGGCTACGTTAAAGAGTTACAAACGCCAGCTACTGCCACACTGGTACGATGTGAAACTAAATTAGCTAAAACTAATTCCAAAGTTAACGCCTAGAGTAAAAACAGGATTTCCTTTCCCTTCGATGATCTGCTGGTACAGCTGCAAGATATTCAGAGTTGTAGTGACCGAGGACAGGGATATTGCTAAAGAGTTTACTTTACTTTTGAGGCGTAAGCACAAAGCAAAACTTCATTGAATTTTGCACTAGGTCTCGACCAAAAATTTTGCGCGACAGCTTGATGCCCAAAGAACACAACTAGAACCACTTATTAATAGGAGTATTAATGTCACTGCACTGGATCATGTTTTCACTGGAATGGGAATTTAGGGAAACAAATTCAAAGGGTGATTAAGGATTTAGGAATGGGAATGGAGAAGTTGGTTATGAATGGGGACTGGGATTACAGACCCTGGTTTAGATCGAAAATACAGTTCTCTGGTATGTCAGTGGACTTGGCGTTCGTTGTAGTGTGAGCCAGTGGGGAATGACGGCCGGGGAAGCTAGAATCTTCTTGTTGCTAGTGAAGGGAGGAAGTAGGGTGTGACTGGACTGGCTGATTGCACAAGGCCGATGGTAGAAGGTTTGACTGTGGATGGTGAGTTCGGATTCATTTGGAGCACGAGTCTGTTATGGAAGGGCTTGTAGACTTCTTTCTTAAGCCAAGGCACTGCACCTGATAAGTCTCTTTCAATTCTAAAAGTGGTTAGTAGGGTCCAGTGATAACTGTGGGTTTAGGTCTATCGTGACTAGAGCCTTCTTCCTACTGTGCTGATTTGTAAGGGTTGTTGTTGTTTTTGATTAAGCTGACCTTGTGTCGCACGGGGCTCTTGCTCACCGAGCAGCCCGTAATATTTGTTTAGGGCGATCTTGGGTCCTTATATTCCCGTCTGCAGCTGCCATCTTTGGATGTTTTTCTGGTGGCGTGAAGCGCTAATGAAAGCTGGAGGTCGTTAAAGGTGATTTTACGGAATTTGGATAGGGAAATTAGACAATAGGCTTTAATGGACGGACATCGTTGGGGATTGTTTGAAAGACTCGTTAATGGCGATGGCAGGTTTTCTCAAAGGGGATGTAGTGGTTTTCGCTGCCGCTAATCTGAAAATCCCGGGTTTGGGTATTCTCTTAGTGCCTGGATGTCGCGCTATTGTTTTCATAGTGTCTTGAAAGGAAATTTTAAGGCTACGAATGGTATTTTAAGTGAAACGAAACTACAGCTGGGGGTTTTATTTTGACACCGAGCTTATTTATGATGACATTAAGGGGTCGAAGGGCGAGGTGTCTGGGATTGTCTAGGATTTATTTGAGAGTGAGGACGGAATTGGACTAATTTTCTCCGGCAATTCTTTGTGCTGCCTCCTATTTGGAGGTAGAAAACAGATCCGTGCAAATCACCTGAGTTGCTGCATAGAAAACAACCCACATTTTTTGTTTTCTTTTACTTACACGTTCTTTCGGTTATAAAAAATTGAATTAAGGTGAAAATACAAGCGTCATGAAGTGATGCATGCGACAATGTATATACACAATTTTATTTTTTAATTATCAGTTATTATCAACAACAGTGAGTTGTTCATATTAACCTTTTAATTACAAATTAAGAGTAATAGGAAGGATCTAACATATAAATATGCTATATATATATATATATATATATATATATATATATATATACACACATATATGTAATATATATATATATATATATATATATATATATATATATATATATATATATGTGTGTGTGTGTGTATATACATATATAATCTGATATATAAAAGTGAATGTTTGTTTGTATATTTATAACTTTGTGTGCTATAGAAATCTGAACTGCTCGACAGATCTAGACAAAATTTGGTAGGTGACCATCATTTGACCCAACTTGGATAATAGGGTAGGTTTTCAAATCTGCACCCTTCCCCTCCCCCAAACCCCTTCCCTTTTCCCTTCCTATTGTAACTGATGTGGGTAACTGCTTGACCGAGTTAGATAAAATTAGGCATGTGGCCATCATTGACCAAACTTAGATAATAGGGTAGGTTTCAAGCCCCTACCCCTTTCCCGCCCCCTTCCCCCTTCCCCATTCCGTTTGTCAGTTGTGTGGTAACCTCTGGGCTGATACAGACAAACTTTGGCACTTGACAATCATTTGACAAAACTTAGATAACGGGTAGGTTTCAGATCTGTACCCACTTCCCCTTTTGCTTTCCCCATCCATCTTCCCCCTTCCCTTTGTAATGTACTGTGGGGCAAAGAGACTCTACGGTAGGGTTTATCAAACTTCATTTCATGTACTCGATACCATAGAAATACATTATTGAAAATTATTTTCTTTTCTTTGATTAATAATTCTGTATCAAGGTTTGTGTTTAGGTTGAGGTAGGGAGCTCCATAAGGTGGAGGTGGAGTTGGCTCCTCTGTTGTTTGTTGTGTACTGCAATACTCCAGGCCTGCTGACGCCCAACCTATTAATGCTTTCATGATTAGGAAGAGATACCTGTACCCCTCGGAGACAGCAGGGGATCCCACGATGTTGACCTGGATGTGGGCTAGTCGTTGCTGTGTTGTCGGGAACTCCATTTCTGTGTGCCTCATTATTTTTGCAGTTTAGCATGGGAGATATTCTCTTGCCCACTTTTTTTATGTCCTTCATTACCTGCCAGATGTACTGCTCCAACAAAGTTCAGGTGGTTGATCTGCCCATTGAGTGGAACAGGTTGTGGGCGAGGTTGAAGGCTTCTTTCTCCAACCCTAATGGTAGGTATTGGGGGAGGGCGTTTGGTACTTGTCTGGCAGGTGATGGTTGTGTCTCTGTTGTTGATGGATGGGTCATTCCACATAAGGGCAGGGTTTGGGTTCTCCCACTGTAGTCACTGTAGGTCAGTGTCATCCTTCTGAGCCATTGCTATTTCGGCAAAGGGCATCTGTTACCCGTTTGGTTAGAGCCCTTTAAGTAGTTTGATGCTGCAGGAGTGTTTGGGTATCGAAGATAGGTCATGCTGCTGTCCTGCTGACCAATGGTTGGTGGTCTCTCCACCACGAATGTCGTCCTTCTAGGATGTGTTGGAAGTTGTGTATGGTTTTGTGGATTGTCAGTAAATCTTGGTCAAAAATGTGGAGTAGCACGTTTTTTCTGCTGAAAAGAATGCCAATGGGCGATGGCCATGCCTGTGTCTTGTTTGAGTATTGCATCTGTTATTAAGGTGAGGGATGTATGGAGTAAGGGAAAGATTAGTGTGGCAGCAGAGATGATTGCTTTTTTTGGCTAGGATGAAGGCTTTGTTTTGTTTTTCATACCAATTTAATTTTTTAGGTTTTCATTTTAAGCAGTCATATACATATTTGAGTTTTATTTCAGCAAGGTTAGGTATGAAATGGACTGCTATAATTGTTGTTGGCTTTGGGAAGGCAGTAATTGCTTGGACCTTCTTCAAGAGGTGCTAGATGCCTTCAGGGCTTATTTGGTGTCCCATGAATTCCATCATTGTCCATTGGGCGATAAGTCTGTTTTCTTCATGTATTGCAGGACCCGTCTGAGACATGTCTCCTGTGTTGTTTGATGTTGGGCCTGAATATGAGTATATCATTGATGTAGACGATGCAGAAGGGTAGCTTGTCAAGGATTTTGTCCATCAGCATCAGACAGAAGGTTGTGCTTGACTTCTGAAGGCCGAAAGCAGCTGTAGTTGAATGTGTGTGGTGAAGGGGTTGATACTGCCAGTTTTTTCTATGTCCTCCTTTGCGCCTGGGACTTAGAAGTGTCCCTTCAGCAGGTTGATTTTCATAAATATCTGGTGCCCTCCATCTGGTTTGTTTGTTGGGTAACTGTCAAGTACTGTCATGATGTTGAGTCTCTGGTAGTCACTGCAGGATCACCATGTGCCATCAGATTTTAGTGACGTGAAGATGCTCAGGGGCTGGAGGAGTTTGGCATATTCCTGCTTGTTCCATGTCCTGGAAACCTTGTTTGGCAGGGGGTAGTTTTTCTGGGGCCAATCGTCTGAAATGGGTGTGCACTGGGAGACCTTTGGTGACAATTTGGTGCTGAACGCGGTGCTATGCAGGTTTGGTCAATTCATGTTGCAGGTGTTACTTAAATACTTCCAAGAACTACTGTAGGAAGTGACTTATCTCTGATGGTGGAGTCGAAGTGATCTCAGGTGGTGGAGTTGGAGTGAGTGGGGCTACGTGGGTGTGTTGTGTGATCAGCTGCTGTTTTGCTACATCCACCATCATGTTGTGGGATTTTAGGAAGTCTGCTCCTAAAAGTGCGGTTGTTATGTTTGCTGTGGGTGAACGTCCAGTTGCACCACTGCCTGAACGAAAGATAAATTTCATGGTCCGCTTCCTGTATATTTTCAGTGGGCCTCTGCTGGCAGTGGACACCTATAGAGTGCTGGGGGTTGGATTGAGGCATTTGTCTGGATTGGCTGGTACGAGTGACTTGCATGCGCCAGTGTTAGCCAAGATCTTTTATTTAATCTTTTGTCTGTTATGAAAAATATGTGGAGTCTTTTTGCCAGTACCTGAAAGAAAGAACAGAAAGCAGGCGCGTTTCTCTTACGAGGCGACCCTTCTATCCACTGCTGACATTTAGTTTGTTGGGTTGCTGCTGCCAATCTAATTCATGTTTTTTGATATGTGGCAGTTGTTTTTCTCATTTTCAAGCTTCATTCCCAAACCTCCAGTGGTATGCTGGCAGTGGGGCCCTCTGGATTGCTATATGTTTGTCTGCTGCAGTGGCTGTGGGGAGGCTGCTGGGTGGTTGTGTAGGTTTATTTGACTTGTGGGCCAGGTGGACAGCATTGACCATCTTCACTTTGGCAGGGAAATTTTGTGAGTAGGACCTCTCTCACAAGGCCCAACATAGTCTCTGGAAGGCCATCTGTGGCAGGGATCATAACAAACCACTGCAGTTGCTTGTAGATATGCAGTAGCTGTTGGTGTCCTATTGCTACCCCCACATTGTCGAAGGACTTCTTTGCTTTGAAGGCATTGGCATGCTGAAAGACGACCGTAGTTGGTCATAAAGCGCTTCATAGGTGACTGTAGTCTTTTGGTTGGTGAGCCTTTCTGCAATTTGTTCAAAGTTCTTGTCTGGGATGTAGAGATCTTAGACCTGAAGATAGTCTCTGCTCTGATGAACCAAAGGCCTCTGGTTTTGGGTTGTTAAGGGAGGCAGGCAGATGCTTGGTAGTGCTGCGGCATTGTTGTTGGATAGGCTGGTGTTGGTAGTGTCCGTCATCTTCAGGATTACAGTATAACAAGGTGATGAGTAAGAGGCAGAGTCAAGGTGTATTCTGATGTATTGACATAAAATCTCGGACAGGTCAAGGACTCTTGCTAGCAAAAAAAGTAGCATTTAAACATTAGGGAAAAACAAAGATATCTAAACACAGCCAAATGTGTTTTCACACATGGAAAAATGGTTAAAATTCTTTGTAAGTTGAAAAGAGTGTACAATACTTATGATTGGAAAGCTTGCAATCTTTGACATACATTCCTAATTACATTTCTAACAATGTCACAAAGTAGCTTTGAAAAAGGAGTAAAAGATTGTTCAAATCAGTAGTGCTGGGTCTGTGTTTCTTGAGAGTACTAGGTGCATCATGTATATTTTTGTTTTGAAGCGAGGATGCCTCTATGGTTCTGGCCAATCGGGACCTCACAAAGTCAGCACAGTAATTCCTAGATAAATGGGACAATCAGCAAGTAATTGGATAAAAGGGATAGTCAGACAGTAATTCCTGGATAAAAGGGAAAAATTTTACCGAGTTCTTCAGTTTTCCCAGGCAGTGCCAATTTGGTCAGCTAGTGTTTATATATATATATATATATATATATATATATATATATATATATATATATATATATATACATACACTCACACACACACACACACCCAGTGCTCGACAAGATATTAGGCCACTTAGCATCCAGCGGCCTAATATCTTGTCGAATTTTGAAGGAACAGAAAAGTTGAGAAGAAATTTCGTCAGTGTATTATGCTGTTTACAGCACATAGAGAACAAGGTGGAGCTTGAACACTGACCAGGAGAGAGCGCTCAGTCACTTGCTTGGAGGTTTAATAAGTGGCTGTATGTATTTTTTGGTCAGCGCTCCTATTGCATTTTTTTGCCTACTACGTATGACTTTATTGCCCCCTGTGACCTTAATATGGGCCAAGAAGGTGATTTCAGTCAACAGATAATAGCAGATATATGTGCATTGAAGCCATCTGGCCTTAAATTAAAGCAGATATCGGATCAACTGGTTGTGATGGGCATTTAATTCGACGTTGGGTTGCAGATTTAACGAAGATGGCAGCCATGAGATGCCGTCTCAGAAAAAGCACCATTGTATGCGTAAGAAGACCTCTGATCGAAGTTGACTGTTTTCAAGGTTCAATTTATTTGACGCTTGAGAACAATCAAAATTCGATCAAAAGTCTTTTTAGGCATACCAGGGCACTTTTTCTGAGACGGCATCTCTGGTTGCCACCTTCGTTAAATCTGGCAACCGAGCGTCAAACTGAATGCCTCCTCACAACCAGCTGATCGAATATCTGCTTCAAATTAAGGCCAGATTGCTTCAATGCGCATATCTCTGCTATTATCTGTTGACTCAATTCATGGTCTTGGCCGATGTTAAGGTCACAGGGGCCAATACTAAAGTGATACGTAGTAGGCCCCCAAAAAATTGCGTCGGAGCGTTAACCAAAAATATATTTACAGCCGCTCATTAACATCCACTCTTTTCCTTGTCCAGTGTCCAAGCTTGACGCTAAGCGGCATATTTTGTTTACTCAAGTACTGGTCTACCTGTACTTTATGTAACTCTCTTTGAGTTTTGCCTTTTATTCCTCTTGACTTGAACTTGATTTTTGGTAGGTTAAACTGTACCATCCAGTTTTAATTCTTGGTAATCAGTTTCTGGTGTGATTAATTTTATTTTATTTTAGTAAGTTCTTTTTTTATTTGTTTTAATTTATTATATACATTTTAGATGCCTGATGATGGGGTATGTAAGAACCCGAAAATATACTCTGGTTTTTTTCCATCTGTCCATCCGCCTGTGGTGTTTTTGCGTATGGTAACACTGCGTTCGGGCTTTAGATAGTTACATTCAGCTTACATTTCAACAATAATAACAATATCCTATTTCGAATATTAACGGTGTTAATATTCGTATACAGTAAATTATTAAAACACTTTGAGTTTCAGATGTACACCCAGATATCCTTATATTTACCTAAACTTACACATAGCGTAACTATTCAAAGCCGGGACGCAGTGTTATCATACAAAAAACCACCAGGCAGGATGGACAGATGGAAAAAAACAGAGTATAGTCGAAATAGATGGATGTTTAGCCCAAGTACTGGTTACCTCCTATTATATATATTATATATATGTAATATATTAAATATTAAATAATACTATAATAGATATATATATATATTATATATATATTTATGTATATATTATATATATATATATATATTATATATATATTATATTTAATAGATTAGATATTATTTTGTTTTGTGCATGCGCTAAAATACGGTATATATTAGATCCTGATTTTTTTCCCTTCTGCAACTGTGTGAATTCAGTTAAGGTTGGTTAATATCAACAACTCTGTTGTTGATTAGAATTGATAATTAAGAGTAAAGGTTAATTTCAATTAGTTGGAAGTATTGCTTTGAAAATGTACTATCCTGTTACTCATTTGTTCCTCATAATTTTTATTTTCGCTCTAATTATTGTTCGATTTCATTCTATTCCTAACAAATTGTTTTTTTTTCCAGGTCAGCGTGCAAACTAATTAGATTTTATTCATTTTTATAATGTTGTATGATGATATTCCAATTATTATTTTTAATTGAAACAATTAGAATGTTAATTAGTACTGGTAATTTCATGAGGACGTTCGTCAACATTTCATTGAGTAGCATAATGACCCTTTACTGCATTTTAATTTTAAAAAGGAAAATGATTGTTTATAATTTATAAAGTGTAGCCTATCTTACGTCCCCTAATCTTTGGTATAGTTTATGAATGCAAGCAGTAGGGAAGTTGTACTACCTCCTCCATTTTTCCCCTAAAAGCGAATGGGTTCCCCAAAACAGAAAGGATAACTACTGGCACATTCAACCTTAAGATACCACTAGCTCCGCCATTCACCTAGAGGCAGGTTCTCGGTGAGTTTGTTCAAGGTGACAGTAAGCAGCCCTTGGGAGCGCCAGTTGATTCCGGTTCTAAAGCACCGTAAGTAGTTAGCAAGACTATACATTCCTTTCCACCTCCCCACTCCCCCTATCTGTCACCCCTCTCACTCCCTCTCCTTCTCCACTCCCCCATTCCCTCCTCCCCTTCCCTTTCCATCCCCCATACCCCTCCCCATCCCCCTTTCTACCCTCCCCTCCTTCCCACTTCCTTCCCCTTCCCCTCACCTTCCTATCTCCTTTCTATCCCCCTTCCCCTTCCCTTCTCCCTTTCCCTTCTTCCCCGCCCCCACCCCCCTCCCCCGTAAACGGGACCGGTGTTGCCCGTAGTCTTCATAAATGATTTGGTATATAAATTATGGAACGTCTTTGTATGCTGTTTGTTACTTGAGAGTTTCAGATCGTTCATTTTTAAGCATTTCCTTGTGGTGTCTCGTACTCTATGAATATAGCTTAGAGGAAACATACAAGCAGTTTTATTAATAGTATTACTAATGCTGTGTGTGTGTGTGTATGTGTTTAGCGAGAAGGTACCTTTGATTCATGCAAATAGAGGATATATTTTAACCAGTATTCATATTTACAAAGTTTTCCCCTTATTTTTTTTGTATTGCTGACAAATCCTGGAAGTGGTGTTCTTACTGGCTGAATATTGCTTTCCTTTTATGTTAAAAGATATTGACTATAACACTAAAAAAACTACGGAGAGCATGAAGAAACGTGTAGTAGAAATAACGCCAATGAAAATTGCGGGACTCTTGTGGGTGAAAATAATATCTTCATATTATAAGATATAATACTCTACGATTGTCATCGCTTAAGGTTCAATACATCGTAACATGGAAAACGAAAAGGTGCTTAGATATCCACAAAACTCATTCAGTTTCCAATAAAATTCATTCGTAAGCTTTCAGTTGTTACACAGATCTCGGAATGGATAGTATTATGATGTCAATCCGTTTAAAACATTAGATTCTGATTAATACCAGAGATTATCAGATAATAAGGAAATAAACATCGGACAGCTCGGCAAAGCATGTTATTGGCAAGGTTAACACGAACTACAATGTGCCATAGAGCAATCTGTTTCAATGTATTGTCTTTAGTACACTGACGAACTGAAAGGTGTTATTGCTGCACAAAGTTACTAGTAACCAAAATTATTAGGTCTACCCTATGAAATTTCATTGTTGACCAATACAGCCTTTTATGAGGGACGAGCATTGTTGGCGCGCTACATGCTTGGGAACCTGGGGCTGTTGTGTTTCCCACCCTCTTGATCCTTTAACTGTCCCGCCCACACCCGGGGCTGACAAACAGGGTTGTAGGAGGAGGGTGGATATCTCGCCCACCAGTTCCCCTACCTACCCCACCCCCAACCGGGGCTGACAAACAGTTTGTAAGAGGAGGGTGGCTGTGTCATGTCTCCCCTACTGTCGCTCGGGAGGGGACAAACAAGATTAGATCCTCTCGTATTTCATTATTTTATTATTATTATTATTATTTATTATTATTATTATTATTTTTTTAATTATTATTATTATTATTATGTAGATGCTTAGCCCCAGTGCCAGTGAGACACCTGCTGATCAAATGGCATAGTATAAGTCTGAGATTTTCTTTCTCTTGATTTCTGAAAGGAGTTGATTTTGAGCCTAGTGCCATTTTTTTTTTTATTCATGACAACTACCTTTTTTTCATACCTAAATTCTGTTTATTGAAATGACTTTTCTATACCATCTTTTTATACCTAAATTCTGTTTATTGAAATAACTTTTCTATACCTTTTTTCTTAACTAAATTCTGTTTATTAAAATAGCTTTTCTATACCTTTTTTCATATCTAAATTCTATTTATGAAATCACTTTTCTATACCTTTTCATACCTAAATCCTGTATATTGAAATAACTTTTCTATACCTCTTTTTCATACCTAAATCCTGTTTATTGAAAAAACTGTTCTATACCTTTTTTTGATACCCAACTTCTGTTTATTGACATCACTTTTCTATTACTTTGCCTTTTCATCGTACTTGATGTATTGTTCTTTTTACATCTAAACTGGCTTTGAGATATCGCATATAATAAATGAATGCTCAATAATACAGGTGTTGAAGACACAGCTGAGTCTCCCGATTATTTGTTATTCTACTCTAGTTCATTTTCCTTCTTTTCTGATACACTTCTGTGTCAACATCATCGTCTCACTCAGTCAAGAGACTGCTTCTATTTTATTCCTTTCCAGCAGAGGAACATTCCTTTGCTCATTCTTTTCATAAGAGAGAATTTATTGGCCTTGGCCAACGCCACGTTGACTCTGGTTGTTATTCCAGATGCTTTACGATCCAACAGAAGCGAATCAGTCGTGAGGGAGAATTCTTTTTCCACCACCCAACTCACGACGAGAATCACTGGTGGGGGACGTTTGTCGTTCCACCATACAGGAATAACGGCGGGGGTTGGAGGGGTGATGATAAAAAAGATATGAGACTCCTCGCATACCTTCTTTTTCCAAAAGCGAAAGACAAGGAAACATAAACAGGCCCCCCCCCCCCCCCTTCTCTCTCTCTCTCTCTCTCTCTCTCCACCAGATATTTATAGTGGTGCATTACCATCTGATTTCCTCTAATTATCGACTCCGTTTTGTCTAGTACTTTGAAAAATAACGATGAATCACCGTTGCTTTAGAATAAACGTCAAACAGACCAAATGAATAATTTCGCCACGAGCAATGCAAGAAAGATATTTTTTCGTTGAATAAGTCTTCAAATAAATACGCCTGCCCATTGAAGTCAAGTATTAGAGTATCTTAGTATAGCACATTTTAAATTACCGCATGCCAAATTTGTATTGTTTATTCGGGAATTAGGTCGAATCATACATGTATTTACAGGGTTTCAGAATAATTTCAGTAGTGACAATAATGCCACACTTGCCAAGTAATTAAAAGGTTATCGTGTATATATATACATGGTATAATATATGTATGTATATATATATATATATATTTATATATATAATATATATATATATATTATTATATATAATATATATATATATAATATATATACTATATATATATATATGGGGATACAATCCACAATGAAGTAAATTCCTCTTGTAGTTTAAAATTTATATAGTTCTTGTATATTTTAAACTACAAGAGGAATTTACTTCATTGTGGATTGTATCCCCATTTATTTAGAGGTACGACATAGTACCTGGCTTCTCATATATATATATATATATATATATATATATATATATATATATATATATATATATATATAATATATATAATATTATATATATATATATATATATATATATATAATATATATATATATATATATATATATATATATACATACATAAATACATACATTCTTCTGTCAGCCGCAATCATGCTAATGTTTACAGATCTCTAACTAAAAGTTTTTTTTTCAGCTGATGAGAGCTCATCACATTTTCCAAACTAAAATGTAATTGTAATTCTGCGAATTACTGTATTGTTGAGCTGAAAACAACGATTTCCTGCTTTCACTGTCTACTTAATTCACTGGGCTTCAAACCAAATCAGAGATGTCTGGCTGTAGAATTTGCTGTTTGTTCGATTATCCTTAGTTTGAAAGTAATATCCGATGAGATCGATCACAGTAACGTTTTCATTAACTCGACTTGCAACTGCGTTCCCTTAGCAATCATCCTGGCCCTCTTAATTCTCAGGATAATAAGTACGAACACATTCCAGCAATAACAGCGGCACGCTTGGCTAGCTCAAGTCATTAATAATACGCGCGAAATATACCACAAACGATTAAACACATTTAAATATATGTATATATTATGTATATATATACATATTTATAATATAATATAATATATACAATTTAATTAATATATACTTATATATTATAATATATATTATATATATATATAGTAGATATATATATATACTATTTATTAATTAATTTATATTAATAATATTATATATTAATATATTATAAATATAATATATACATACATACATACAACATATACATACATACATACATAGGTTAGAGTTAGGATTTCCCTGCAAATGGAACAAGATTCGATTCCCGATTGAGGCGGACTAATAATTATTGTTTTTTTTTGTTTTCCAATCCCGTCATCCTTCTTTTGATAGTTAATTGACTCAAGTGGGTTACAAATACGTTGTGAAGGAAGGCTCAGAGCTATCAGTATCATCTCACGAGAGTGTAAGATTTAACACCTGGAACAACTATCCTTGGTAAGGGAAGAGGTGTGTATCTGAAACATTCACATACACATACACGCGTTTAGCGCGGTCGGTATGGTGTTGGCGTATCACCTCGGTGATAATCGGGCATTCCATTGAGGTGTTAGAGATGTGTATTTCTGGTGATAGAAGTTACTCTCGACGTGGTTCGGAAGTCACGTAAAGCCGTTGGTCCCGTTGCTGAATAACCACTGGTTCCATGCAACGGAAAAACACCATACAAACAAACATACGCTCATATATATGATATATTGATACACACATACAGAAGCGTATCTCTCAGAATCACGTCATCACATCCCTTATTTTCCAACAGGCCCATAAAAAGGAAAACTCATATGCCTACCCATAATACAGTAGCCATTTTTTAGCCTTCAAACTTACCGGATGAAATCCTCGGGTTCAGCCGTAAAACTTACGGCGCATAAAATAGCACATTGTTTTCTCTCTGTGTCATAACTCTACGTGTCTGACTAAAGTGTAAGAGTAAAACATTGTCCGTTGATAATAATGTTAAATGGCACAAGAGTTTTTTTTTCTTTTTAATGATGTGATACAAGTCCTTTGGCGATTTCTTGGTATTTTCTCTTGATTTTTTTTTTAATGTTTGATTCCCGTGCTGTCTCTCGGTCCCTGCAGAACTCTCTTCGTTTATTTGTCTCTATTGCTCCATCTCTCTTTCCCAATCCTGTTCTGTAGCAACCTGTCACTCTGTGTCTTTTAAGACCAGCCGCTCACTCTGCCTGGAGGGTGTGTTATCTCTCAACAAAAAGCAATCCGCGGCTTCCTGTGATCTACTCTGTCAGTGAGTAGAAACGACGTATGAGTAATGAAGCCAATTCCGAGTCTTTTACCTACACCCTTACGTTACAGAAGAAATATTATCCTCGGAAATTTCCTCGTATCTTGTTCTCGGACACCTTTGTTATAGTACTTGCTCGTCCCGCCCAGCTATGAGGGCTTTGTCGTATCCTCGTCTGGAGTAAGTGGGACGGGACAGCATAGCATAACTTTGATTAGATTACTTTTAAAAACAGCACAGTTTACTTTTATAGTAGATGAGTTTAGTTTCATAGAGGTATGGCGAACACAGAACAGCTTGCCGTAACGTATGTTGTCTCTGCGAAGCGTTAACATAGCTTTATTTCGGCAAAAGAAACCTACAAGATTACAGTGTTAATGCTATTTAAATACTTTCAAGTAAACAAGTTATACTCGGTAATCTTGTGGGTTTCTTTTTCCGTCTCCAGAAGAAAACTGAAAGAAGTTTTGTATAATAGCTTTATTTGACGGGTAATTTCAATAGCAATGGGAATGGCTTTTAGAGAAGGATTGAACATTCATTAATGAATGATGAATTTTCAAGGGGCCCTTTTACATTATGCAATCTAGTGGAACATAACACAGCATGTTCTTGAGCAAAGGAAGAGACTGGTTATGGTGAATATTGAAGTGATAAACCGAAAATTGCTGGAATACAGTGAAATGAGAAACAGGAAAAAAAATGAAGGAAAGGAATAGTGACGTAGAACCATTTTCATGACCACCAAGCGATTCCTTAGTAAGATTTCCTGCATCTACGCATAATCTCGCTGGCTGTTATGTGTCAGTTTGTTCATATGTTTATGTATTGTTTACTAAATGTTGTTACACCTGCATTACATTTATCTGCCACTTTTGTGCTCGAGTTTTTCTGTTAAGTGAAAAGCGGGAAGTGAAAAGTTCCCGTAGAGTATCACAAATATCTAGTTGATGTACCAAAATAATTCACCTGACTCTTCAGGCAAATCACGTACCAAAATAATTCACCTGACTCTTCAACCAAATCACCTGCCAGTTCGATAAAACCACTAATAACCCAAAACCAAACCTCCCACGAATATGATTTGTTTTCACTAGTTACTGTTTTATTGAAGATGACAGTAAAACATCCGATTGGCAGATATAAAGATGAGATAACCTCTGGAACGTGATGTGTTCCGGGAGGTTCAACTAATCACGATTAGCTGTTATTGGTTACTATCTAAATCTAGCTGCAAATTGTATTATTATTATTATTATTGAAAAAGAAACCCACAAATTCACTTTGTAACTTGTTTACTTCTAAGTATTTACATTTAGTTTTACTCCACACACGAGTACTTTCAGGCCCTTCTGTGGCCCATTCTCAGAGATGTTTGGGATGTTAGCCTGGGTCAAGGCCCAGCAGTCTTATTAGTTTATTATGAATACATAAACAACGATTGGTATATATAGCATTTAAAACTGACATTGCAGTTGATTCTTCTTAACGTCAGTAGAATCAGCGTCAACAATACTGCCGGGAAGTTTGACAGTAATGAAAAACCTCTGATACTTGAAAGGGTAACTGAGGTTATCTCCAGAGAAAATATGGCTGCTGATGTTGTGTAAATCTCTGGCGCGGATTGGATGACAGATGGCTCAAGTTAACTGACATCAGGAGGAGGATCGTGGACCAAAGGCTGTTTGTCCTTAAATTCTTTATGAAGTGGCTCCCTTTGATCACTTTTAAACCGAGTGCCTTTGGAACTAAATGGATCATGGAAGAAAAGCGGAAAACTTAAACAAGAACTAAAAAGAAGAGAGTGGGGTGGTCCACAATTAGTAAGTGATGCAATTAGAATCTTGAACGTCCACTTGACTGCAGTGGAGATGGGCAAAGACCATCATCACAATATGTACCCAGATGTAGACGAAATTTGGTAAGTCATATGATTGAGTTGAGTTCAATATAGAATTTAGGCCAAAGGCCAAGAACTGGGACCAATGAGGTCATTCAGCGCCGAAATGGAAATTGACAGTAAAGATTTGAAAGGTGTAACAGGAGGAAAACCTTTAAGCAGTTGCACTATGAATCAAGTGTTAGGAGAGGGTGGAAAGTAAGATGGAAGAAAGAGAATATGAAAGGAGGTACAGTATAAGGAACGAAAGTGGTTGCAGCTAGGGGCCGAAGGCACGCTGCAAAGAACATTAAGTAATGCCTACAGTGCACCGCATGAGGTCCACTGACGACCCTACCTCCCTACAAGGGCTGTTGTACATCATATTACATCAAAACTGTGACACTTAGTGAAGGAAAATCTCGGAAAATGTATCACGCTGCAAAGAACCTTAAGCAATGCCTACAGTGCACCGCATGAGGTCCACTGACGGCATTATGTCTCTAGGGGGTCTGTTGGACATCATATTGCATCAAAATCTCGGAAAATGTGTATGAAATAGATAATGAAGATTTTAATGTCTCGTGTTCAGCTTACTGGCACCAATATGCACTCGATTTCTCAAGCGTTTAAATAAAACATGGCGGCGACAAAAGAGAATTGTGACATAAAAGAAGAGTCAACAAAAGCACGCGTAAATTGGGAATGCACGAATTTAATACGTTCTGCAGACAGCAAAAGACGCACATAAACAAAACAATCCGCAAGTGTCCTCGGAGAGAACTCAAAGTTTTTGCTTACACATATGAAATAAATAGAATGCTTGATATAATACCATTATCACTGTAAGCAACATGCAACTTGAACAAATTAGATATTGTTGAATATGCTAATGCAATTTCATATGAAAAAGAACGCGTGCTATGCATCTGGTAAAATATTCATTGGAGATAAATTCGCGGGCGACGAGAGGGGTGAAATCTTCAAGGAGGAATCATTCTTTTATTATTGCTGATGATTTGGAGTATTACATTCCATCGGCGTTTGCAGGGCGTTGAATACTAATATGGAAAGTTTAATGAAATACGTAATGAAGCAAAGCTGCTGAGAATCGCTTGAACTATTTCTCAGAGAGAGAGAGAGAATTCTCAAGTTTCTTTTTATGAATACAGAACAATTCGTATATTACGCGCTTATGCTGATATTTTTATACGTATATAGGTTGTTTTAGTGTTAAAGCTTATTTTAGCATTTGTAAGAACTACAACTGTAGTAGATTTACATCAACCGCGCATTTGATGTCTAGGTCGGTCCCTTACGACGCTCCTGATTGGCTGTTGATGAGCCAATCACATGGCTGGAAACTCTCAGTCTCTCTCGAGAGTTCACATGGGTAGGATCTATGTTCCACCTCTCCTGAGGGATACGTCTTTCAGGAGAGGTGGAACATGCATCCTGCCTATGTGAACTCTCTCGAGAGACTGAGAGTTTCCACCCCTGTGATTGGGTTATCAACAGCCAATCAGGAGCGTCGTAAGGGACGGGCCTAGATATCAAATGCGCGGTTGATGTGAATCTACTATAGGACTAGCTTCCACAAATAAATTTAGCCTAAAATGTAACATATTACAAATCAACATGGGGGATCTTCATACTCATTTTTAACACCTTATTCATCTCCCCCACCTGCTTCTCGTCGTTGTCATCCTCCCTTCTGTGCCGGAGAATTCTCTGTTTCCCGTTATAGCCGATCCCCTTTCCCCGTTGAGATATTTTGGCAGGTATCTTGAAGGCAACGGCTCATTCTCACGCATGTGTGTGTGTGTAGGTGGCATGTTGCTAGCACCATCTGGCGACTGCTTACAGAACCGTGAACGGTAATCGACTCGTGGAGACGGAAAACTGAAGATAGGGAGTTGAGAGGGATAATCACTCGTAATGTCTACTTTTCTGTTGTTCATCTGCATAACAATAAATGCCAGTTTTAAGACTGATGGGTAATTGCAGCCATTTCAGTTTCTAGTAAAGTGATCATGACTGGTAAAACACTTAATGCGGTAATCTAAAGATCGACAGTCATTTCTAGGAGTGAATTACAGTCTTTTCGCTTCGTTTTATGTATGAAGGCTTGGCTTTGTTATCCATATACCCTATTCCAGATGCGCGCCTTAATGTAACAGAAACCTTAATTTAAGTCTTAATTTTCTTACGCGACGAATAAAAAAAAGGAAGATGACGAGCGAGGAAAAAAGTAAGGTTTATTAAAACAGAGGGAAACATAGGACCTGTCTAATGAAGGATTGAAGGAAGGACAAAAATTAAAAAGCGCCTCAGTGGCGTGATCGGTATGGTGTTGGCGTGCCACACCGGTGGTAGCGAGTTCGATTCTCGGGCATTCTATTGAGGGGTCAGAGATGTGTATTTCTGGTGATAGAAGTTCACTTTCGACGTGGTTCCGAAGTCATGTTAAGCAGTTGGTCCCGTTGCTGAATAACCACTGGTTCCATGCAACGTAAAACACCTTACAAACATACAAAACGAAGGATGGACAAAACTAGGGGAATGTTTCAGAATTGGGCCCACAAGGGAATGAAATATTTTACCGGAGTGTTCAGTTCAATGATATTTGACTTATACAGAATATATACTGAAAGAGGTGGCCTGAATGGCATAACGCTATTGATTTAGGGGAGGAGAAATTTTCCAGAGCTCATCGGGTATGTACCAAAGTAGTATCTATAGAAAAGAAAGATGCAAGAAGACCAAGAGAGGGAGTAAGGTCATTTGCTGTTTTCGGATCATCTGCCTTTAAGTCATTCTTCTCGAGGAGTAAGGGAAAAGACGGGGCAATGCATATCAAAAGAGAACCAATTCAAACGAGATAGAATGAAATCAATGTGAAGCCAAGACAGAGGAATGGACAGCTAATTTATATCTGAAATTGATCGCAGATACACAAAAAGGCTATTTTTTCATTAACTTTAGATGTGATAGATTCCGTGTTTGAACCTCTTGATTTTTTGTGCTGATAATTTTAGGGTGTAGCTTTGCTAGGTTCCCTCTTTCGCAGGACGGTTCATCCGCGAATTAGATTAAGCACTAAACTCCCTCTCCCCAGCTTTGCTTTTTGCCTCACTATGCCAGAAGGGGCGTTTATTTATTTATTTATTTTTTTTCTCAGTCATTTTTCTGCTGAGTTAAAAGACCGTGATGTTTCATTTGATTTTTTGCTTCAGGCTATTGATTATATTTCCTTTCACCTCATTATTATCCATATCCGTCTCTTAGCCTTTGAATATACTGATGAATATCTTTTCAATGCAAGTAAGATGACATACAAGCAATTAATATTCACAAGCAATGCTCAAAATCAGTGATGATTTTGGAAGGAACTGAGAGAAGCACAGTAAGCAATTCCACGAATAACATCAATTCAGTTATTGATTATTTCAGATGCGTTTAAGGGAGCCATACTCTCTCGCTTGTGAAGTTAGTAAGTTACAGATGCAGTCGACCCCTTTTTATTGGTCTCACCCCCCCCCCCTCTCTCTCTCATGCCTATAAAAAACAGAAAAAGAACAAAAAAAATCATTGTTTAAATCACTAGGAGAACAGGAAACGCAAATGGAAAGGCTTTTAGTGTCCGAGAAAAGAACCATTCTCTAAGAGGTTTGCGTAAAAACTATACGATGCGTTCTAATGCACGCACCTAGTGACGAGAACAGTTTTATCTAATAAAATTTTTTTGTATTAATAAAAGCGTCAAGAGCAATCGTAAGTATTCGTTATTAAAACGCGTCGCAGGAGGTAATAATGACAACGATGGCTTGTTACAAGAGCGGTTTTCCAGCCAGTGATGAATGACATTTCAATACCTAGTGAAAAATGGTTTCATGCAACGTAAAAACACCATACAAACAAACAATACCTGGTGAATATTTTCATCGGTGCAAAATTGTTGAAAGAG
>NC_061099.1:47966915-47992270 GCF_015104395.2 Macrobrachium nipponense | reverse complement strand
CTCTTTCAACAATTTTGCACCGATGAAAATATTCACCAGGTATCGTTTGTTTGTATGGTGTTTTTACGTTGTATGAAACCATTTTTCACTAGGTATTGAAATGTCATTCATCACTGGCTGGAAAACCGCTCTTGTAACAAGCCATCGTTGTCATTATACCTCCTGCGACGCGTTTTAATAACGAATACTTACGATTGCTCTTGACGCTTTTATTAATAAAAAAAAAAAATTTATTAGATAAAGCTGTTCTCGTCACTAGGTGCGTGCATTAGAACGCATCGTATAGTTTTTACGCAAACCTCTTAGAGAATGGTTCTTTTCTCGGACACTAAAAGCCTTTCCATTTGCGTTTCCTGTTCTCCTAGTGATTTAAACAATGATTTTTTTTGTTCTTTTTCTGTTTTTATAGGCATGAGAGAGAGAGAGAGAGGGGGGGGGGGTGAGACCAATAAAAAAAAAAGGGGTCGACTGCATCTGTAACTTACTAACTTCACAAGCGAGAGAGTATGGCTCCCTTAAACGCATCTGAAATAATCAATAACTGAATTGATGTTATTCGTGGAATTGCTTACTGTGCTTCTCTCAGTTCTTTCCAAAATCATCACTGATTTTGAGCATTGCTTGTGAATATTAATTGCTTGTATGTCATCTTACTTGCATTGAAAAGATATTCATCAGTATATTCAAAGGCTAAGAGACGGATATGGATAATAATGAGGTGAAAGGAAATATAATCAAGAGTCCGAAGCAAAAATTCAAATGAAAAATCACGGTCTTTTAACTTAGCAGAAAAATGACTGAGAAAAAAAGAGAAAAAAAAAGTAAACGTCCCTTCTGGCATAGTGAGGCCAAAAGCAAAGCTGGAGAGAGGGAGTGTAGTGCTTAATCTAATTCGCGGATGAACCGTCCTGCGAAAGAGGGAACCTAGCAAAGCTACACCCTAAAATTATCAGCACAAAAGAGGTTCAAACACGGAATTTATCACATCTAAAGTTAATGAAAAAATAGCCTTTTTGTGTATCTGATCAATTTCAGATATAAATCATCTGTCCATTCCACTGTCTTGACTTCACATTGATTTCATTCTATTTCGTTTTGTCATGGTAATTGCTTTATAGCAAAGAATTATAAGTTAAAGGAAAGGAAAACGCATCTTCGAGAAGTTCTGCAGCAAGGAGGCATTCACGCATGTGTTGGAGGTGCCTGTTCTCATGATGGTTCTAGAATCGGCAGGAGTTTTGTGGAACGCGACACAGGCCGTCACGTCGTCAGAAAATTCAGCGAAATATGATGCAATATTTTGTCGAGGATTCTTCTAAGACGTTCTGGTCATCTCGGGAGTCTGTGACGTTCGTGCTCCCCCCCCCCCCCCCCCCCCCCCCCGTAGGCCCCACCCCCAGGTCACCGTATAAATACGACTGACGAAGTAGAAGGGATCAGTAAGAGTCACAGATCAGATCATCAGTGAGAGCTCAATAGCAGAGATCAGAGATCATCAGAGAGGGATGAGAGAAGAAGAAACAGACGAAGGATCAGAGAGGAAAAGGCGCTCGAGAGTTTGGTCGAATTCTGGTCAAGTTGTCCAGTTATAGAGAACTACCGAGGTATTTTCGACGTTGGGCAAGCCTTGAGAGCAGAAACGTTCTACAAGAGGTTTCGAGGAGTTCCTGCCTTTCGAGTATCAAGAATAAGACATTGTGTTCTGCAATACGGAGTCAAGAAGACATCTGCAATTACAGTTCTCCTTTTGTGAAGCCACCGCTTCGAACATAGATCTCCGACAGCGCAAAACTGGCCAACAAGTATTTGCATTAACTCACTGTTTTCCCCAGTTCACTCATTGTAAGATTTTACTTGTGGTATGTAAATAGGAGAAACCATTCTGCATTTTATCTTTGTTAGTAAGCTTGAAAATAAACCTTTCTTGTGTTTGTGTATCTTTCTGCATTCGTATCCCCAGTTTCAACTGCTGGTGTTGAATTCTTTTTGTTTATTTTCATATCGAACTTGGAGCGGACCTCTCTCAGTTCGTAACACGTTTGAATTGGTTCTCTTTTGATAGGCATTGCCCCGTCTTTTTCCTCACTCCTCGAGAAGACGGACTCAAAGGCAGATGATCTGAAAACAGAAAATGGCCTTACTTCCTCTCTTGGTCGTCTTGCATCTTTCTTTACTATACATACTACTTTGGCACATACCCGATGAGCTCTGCAAAATTTCTCCTTCTCTAAATCAATATCGTTATGCCATTCAGGCCAGCATATATTCAGTATAAATCAAATATCATTGGACTGTACAGTTCGGTAAAATATTTCATTCCCTTTTGGGCCCAATTCTGGAACATTCCCATAGTTTTGTCCATCCTTCGTTTTGTATGTTTATATGGTGTTTTACGTTGCATGGAACCAGTGGTTATTCAGCAACGGGACCAACTGCTTAACAAGACTTCGGAAGCACGTCGAAAGTGAACTTCTATCACCAGAAATACACATCTCTGACGCCTCAATAGAATGCCCGAGAATCGAACTCGCTACCACCGGTGTGGCACGCCAACACCATACCGATCACGCCACTGAGGCGCTTTTTAATTTTTGTCCATCCTTCAATCCTTCATTAGGCAGGTCTTTATTTCCCTCTGTTTCAAACCTTACTTTTTCCCTCCCGCATCATCTTCCTTTTTTTATTCGTCGCGTAATAAAATTAAGACTTTAAACTTTCTGTTACGTGACGGCGCGCATCTGGAATAGGCTATATGGATAACAAAGCCACGCCTTCATACATAAAACGAAGCGAAGCGACTGTAATTCACTCCTAGAAATGACTCGATCTTTAGATTACCGTATAAAGTGTTTTACCAATCAAGATCACTTTAGTAGAAATTGAAATGGCTGCAATTACCCATCAGTCTTAAAACTGGCATTTATTGTTATGCAGATGAACAACAGAAAAGTAGACATTACGAGTGATTATCCCTCTCAACTCCCTGACCACACGAAAACCCTATCTTCAGTTTTCCGTCTCCACGAGTCGATTACCGTTCACTGTTCTGTAAGCAGTCGCCAGATGGTGCTAGCAACATGCCACCTACACACACACATGCGTGAGAATGAGCCGTTGCCTTCAAGATACCTGCCAAAATATCTCAACGGGGAAAGGGGATCGGCTATAACGGGAAACAGAATTTTTCGGCACAGGAGGTATTAAAAATGAGTGTGAAGATCCCCCATGTTGATGTGCAATACGTTACATTTTAGGCTAAATTTATTTGTGGAAGCTAGTCCTATAGTAGATTCACATCAACCGCGCATTTTATATCTAGGCCCGTCCCTTACGACGCTCCTGATTGGCTGTTGATAACCCAATCACAGGGGTGGAAACTATCGGTCTCTCGAGAGAGTTCACATAGGCAGGATGCATGTTCCACCTTTCCTGAAAGACGTATCCCTCAGGAGAGGTGGAACATAGATCCTACCCATGTGAACTCTCGAGAGAGAGACTGAGCGTTTCCAGCCATGTGATTGGCTCATCAACAGCCAATCAGGAGCGTCGTAAGGGACCGACCTAAACATCAAATGCGCGGTTGATGTGAATCTACTATAGTTGTAGTTCTTACAAATGCTAAAATAAGCTTTAACACTAAAACAACCTATATACGTATAAAAATGCCAGCATAAGCGCGTAATATACGAATTGTTCTGTATTCATAAAAAGAAACTTGAGAATTCTCTCTCTCTCTCTCTCTCTCTCTCTGAGAAATAGTTCAAGTGGTTCTCAGCAGCTTTGCTTCATTACGTATTTCATTAAACTTTCCATATTAGTATTCAACGCCCTGCAAACACCGATGGAATGTAATACTCCAAATCATCAGCAATAATAAAAGAATGATTCCTCCTTGAAGATTTCACCCTTCTCGTCGCCCGCGAATTTATCTCCAATGAATATTTTACCAGATGCATAGCACGCATTCTTTTTCATATGAAATTGCATTAGCATATTCAACAATATCTAATTTGTTCAAGTTGCATGTTGCTTACAGTGATAATGGTATTATATCAAGCATTCTATTTATTTCATTTGTGTAAGCAAAAACTTTGAGTTCTCTCCGAGGACACTTGCGGATTGTTTTGTTTTGTTTATCTTTTGCTGTCTGCAGAACGTATTAAATTCATGCATTCCCAATTCATGCGTGCATTTGTTGACTCTTCTTTTGTCACAATTCTCTTTTGTCGCCGCCATGTTTTATTTAAACGCTTGAGAAATCGAGTGCATATTGGTGCCAGTAAGCTGAACACGAGACACATTAAAATCTTCATTATCTATTTCATACACATTTTCCGAGATTTTCCTTCACTAAGTGTCACACAGTTTTGATGTAATATGATGTACAAGAGCCCTTGTAGGGAGGTAGAGTCGTCAGTGGACCTCATGCGGTGCACTGTGGGCATTACTTAATGTTCTTTGCAGCGTGCCTTCGGCCCCTAGCTGCAACCACTTTCGTTCCTCTTACTTTACCTCCTTTCATATTCTCTTTCTTCCATCTTACTTTCCACCCTCTCCTAACACTTGATTCATAGTGCAACTGCTTAAAGGTTTTCCTCCTGTTACACCTTTCAAACCTTTACTGTCAATTTCCATTTCAGCTCTGAATGACCTCATTGGTCCCAGTTCTTGGCCTTTGGCCTAAATTCTATATTGAACTCAACTCAGTCATATGACTTAGCAAATTTCGTCCAGATCTGGGCACATATTGTGATGATGGTCTTTGACGTTCAAGATTCCAATTGCATCGCTTACTAATTGTGGACCACCTCACTCTCTTCTTTTTAGTTCTTGTTTATGTTTTCTGCTTTTCTTCTATGATCCATTTAGTTCCAAAGGCACTCGGTTTAAAAGTGATCAAAGGGAGCCACTTCATAAAGAATTATCTCTGGAGATAACCTCAGTTACCCTTTCAATTATCAGAGGTTTTTCATTACTGTCAAACTTCCCGTCAGTATTGTTGGCGCCGACTCTACTGACGTTAAAAAGAATCAACTGCAATGTCAGTTTTAAATGCTATATATACCAATCGTTGTTTATGTATTCATAATAATAATAATACAATTTGCAGCCAGATTTAGATAGTAAATGATAACAGCTAATCATGATTAGCTGAACCTCCCGTAACACATCACGTTCCAGAGGTTAGCTCATCTTTATGTCTGCCAATCGGAGGCCAGGCAGAGATTTCCATGATACTGGCTGCGGATGTTGACTGTCATCTTCAATAAAACAGTAACTAGTGAAAACAAATTAATATTCGTGGGAGGTTTGGTTTTGGGTTATTAGTGGTTTTATCAATCTGACAGGTGATTTGGTTGAAGAGTCAGGTGAATTATTTTGGTACGTGATTTGCCTGAAGAGTCAGGTGAATTATTTAGGTACATCAACTATATATTTGTGATATTCTACGGGAACTTTTCACTTCCCGTTTTTCCATTAACAGAAAAGCTCGAGCACAAAAGTGGCAGATAAATGTAATGCAGGTGTAACAACATTTAGTAAACAGTACATAAACATATGAACAAACTGACACATAACAGCCAGCGAGATTATGCGTAGATGCAGGAAATCTTACTAAGGAATCGCTTGGTCGTCATGAAAATGGTTCTACGTCACTATTCCTTTCCTTCATCTTTTTCCTGTTTTTCATTTCACTGTATTCCAGCAATTTTCGGTTTATCACTTCATAATTCACCATAACCAGTCTCTTCCTTTGCTCAAGAACTTGCTGTGTTATGTTCCACTAGATTGCATAATGTAAAAGGGCCCCTTGAAAATTCATCATTCATTAATGAATGTTCAATTCTTCTCTAAAAGCCATTCCCATTGCTATTGAAATTACCCGTCAAATAAAGCTATTATACAGAAACTTCTTTCAGTTTTCTTCTGGAGATGGAAAAAGAAACCCACAAGATTACCGAGTATCACTTGTTTACTTGTAAGTATTTACATAGTATTGACACTGTAATCTTGTAGGGTTCTTTTTCCAAAATAAAGCTATGTTAAGCTTCGCAGAGACAACCTACGTTACGGCAAGCTGTTCCGTGTTCGCCATACCTCTGTGAAACTAAACTCATATACGATAAAAATAAACTGTGCTGTTTTCAAAAGTAATCTAATCAAAGTTATGCTATGCTGTCCCGTCCCACTTACTCCAGACGAGGATACGACAAAGAATTCATAGCTGGGCGGGACGAGCAAGTACTATAACAAAGGTGTCCGAGAACAAGATACGAGGAAACTTCCGAGGATAATATTTCTTCTATAACGTAAGGGTGTAGGTAAAAGACTCGGAATTGGCTTCATTACTCATACGTCGTGTCTACTCACTGACCGAGTAGATCACAGGAAGCCCCGGATTGCTTTCTGTTGAGAGAGAACACACCCTCCGGGCAGAGTGAGCGGCTGGTCTTAAAAGAGACAGAGTAACAGGTCGCTACAGACCAGGAATGGGGAAGAGAGATGGAGCAATAGAGACAAATAAACGAAGAGAGTTATGCAGGGACCGAGAGAGAGCACGGGAATCAAACAGCAAAAAAAAAAAAAAAAATCAAGAGAAAATACCAAGAAATAGCCAAAGGACTTGTATCACATCATTAAAAAGAAAAAAAAAACTCTTCTGCCATTTAACATTATTATCAACGGCAATGTTTTACTCTTACACTTAAGTCAGACACGTAGAGTTATGACACAGAGAGAAAACAATGTGCTATTTTATGCGCCGTAAGTTTTACGGCTGAACCCGAGGATTTCATCCGGTAAGTTTGAAGGCTGAAAAATGGGTACTGTATTATGGGTAGGCATATGAGTTTTCCTTTTTATGGGCCTGTTGGAAAGTAAGGGATGTGATGACGTGATTCTGAGAGATACGCGTATGTATGTGTATCAATATATTATATATATGCGAGTATGTTTGTTTGTTTGTATGGTGTTTTTCCGTTGCATGGAACCAGAGGTTATTCAGCAACGGGACCAAAGGCTTTACGTGACTTCCGAACCACGTCGAGAATGAACTTCTATGACCAGAAATACACATCTCTAACATCTCAATGGAATGCCCGATTATCGAACTCGCCGCCACCTAGGTGATACGCCAACATCATACCGACCACGACAAAGAGGCGCTTTATACGCGTGTATGTGTATGTTTCAGATACACACCTCTTCCCTTACAAAGGGTAGTTCCAGGTGTTAAATCTTAAACTCTCTTGAGATGATACTGATAGCTCTGAGCCTTCCTTCACAACATATTTGCAACACATTTGAGTCAATTAACTGTCAAAAGATGGATGACGTGATTGAAAAAAAAAACATGAATTATTAGTCCGCCTCGATCGGGAATCGAATCCGGTTCCATTTGCTGGGAAATCCTAACTCTAACCTATGTATGTATGTATGTATGCATGTATGTATGTTATGTTATAAATGTGGATGTTGTATGTATGCAGCATAATGGATGTATGTATGTCGGTGTGTATATATATAATATATATATATATATATATATATATATATATATAGATAGATATAAATAGATATAGATATATAGATATATACCTATATATATATATATATCTATATCGATATATATATATATATATCTCTATATATCTATATATCATATATAAATATAATATATATAGATATAGATCTATATATATCTATATATATCAAATATATATAATATGTGTATATATATATATATATATATAATATATATATGTGTATATTATACATATATATATATATATATATGTAGATATATATATATCTATATATATATATATATATATATATATATATATTATAAATATGTATATATATAAAAATATATATATATATATGTATATATATAAATAATATATACATATATTTAAATGTGTTTAATCGTTTGTGGTATGTTTCGCGCGTATTATTAATGACTTGAGTTAGCCAAGCGTGCCGCTGTTATTTGCTGGAATGTGTTCGTACTTATTATCCTGTGAATTAAGAGGGCCAGGATGATTGCTAAGGGAACGCAGTTGCAAGTCGAGTTAATGAAAACGTTATGTGATCGATCTCATCGGATATTACTGCAAACTAAGGATAATCGAATAAACAGCAAATTCTACAGCCAGACATCTCTGATTCGGTTCGAAGCCCAGTGAATTAAGTAGACAGTGAAAGCAGGAAATCGTTGTTTTCAGCTCAACAATACAGTCATTCGCAGAATTACAATTACATTCTAGTTTCGAAAATGTGATGAGCTCTCATCAGCTGAAAAAAATCTTTTAGTTAGAGATCTGTAAACATTAGCATGATTGCGGCTGACAGAAGAATGTACGTATGTATATATATATATATATATATATATATTATATATATATATATAAGATATTATATTATATAGTATATACAATATATATACCTATTACTTGCAAGTGTGGCATTATTATCACTACTGAAATTATTCTGAAACCCTGTAAATACATATATGCTTCGACCTAATTCCCGAATAAACAATACAAATTTGGCATGCGGTAATTTAAAATATCCTATACTAAGATACTCTAATACTGGATTTCAATGGGCAGGCGTATTTAATTGAAGACTTATTCAACGGAAAAATATCTTTCTTGCATTGCTCGGGGCGAAATTATCATTTGTCTATTTGACGTTTATTCTGAAGCAATGGTGAGTCATCGTTATTTTTAAAGGTACTAGGCAAAACGGAGTCGATAATTAGAGGAAATCAGATGGTAATGCACCACTATAAATATCTGGGAGAGCGAGGAGAGAGAGAGGAGAGAGAGAGAGAGAGAGAGAGAGAGAGAGAGAGAGAGAGAGAGAGAGAGAGAGGCCTGTTTATGTTTCCTCGTCTTTCGCTTTTGGAAAAAGAAGGTATGCGAGGAGTATCATATCTTTTTTATCATCACCCCTCCCACCCACCATCCCCAACCCCCGCCGTTATTCCTGTATAGTGGAACAACAAACGTCCCCCACCAGTGACTCTCGTCGTGAGTTGGGGTGGTGGAAAAAGAATTCTCCCTCACGAACCTGATCGCTTCTGTTGGATTCGTAAAGCAGCTGGGAATAACAACCAGAATCAACGTGGCGTTGGCCAAGGCCAATAAATTCTCTCTTATGAAAAGAATGAGCAAAGGAATGTTCCTCTGCTGGAAAGGAATAAAATAGAAGCAGTCTCTTGACTGAGTGAAACGATGATGTTGACACAGAAGTGTATCAGAAAAGAAGGAAAATGAACTAGAGTAGAATAACAAATAATCGGGAGACTCAGCTGTGTCTTCAACACCTGTATTATTGAGCATTCATTTATTATATGCGGTATCTCAAAGCCAGTTTAGATGTAAAGAGAACAATACATCAAGTACGATGAAAAGGCAAAGTACTAGAAAAGTGATGTCTAAACAGAAGTTGGGTATCAAAAAAGGTATAGAAGTTATTTCAATAAACAGGATTTAGGTATGAAAAAGAGGTATAGAAAAGTTATTTCAATAAACAGGATTTAGGTATGAAATTTCAATAAACAGGATTTAGGTATGAAAAGTTATAGAAAAGTGATTTCATAAACAGAATTTAGATATGATAGAAAGGTATAGAAACGTTATTCCAATAAACAGAATTTAGGTAAGAAAAAAAGGTACAGAAAAGTTATTTAAAAAAACAGAATTTAGGTGTGAAAAATGGTATAGAAAAGTTATTTCAATAAACAGAATTTAGGTATGAAAAAAAGCTATAGAAAAATGATTTCAGTAAACAGAATTTAGGTATGAAAAAAGGTATAGAAAAGTGATTTCAATAAACAGGATTTAGGTATTTAAAAAGCTATAGAAAAGTTATTTCAATAAACAGAATTTAGGTATGAAAAAAGGTACAGAACAGTGATTTAAATAAACAGAATTTAGGTATGAAAAAACGTATAGAAAAGTGATTTCAATAAACTGGATTTAGGTATGAAAAAGCTATATAAAAGTGATTTCAATAAACAGAATTTAGGTATGAAAAAAGGCATAGAAAAGTTATTTCAATAAACAGGATTTATGTATGAAAAAAAGCGATAGAAAAGTGATTTCAATAAACAGAATTTAGGTATGAAAAAACGTATAGAAAAGTTATTTCAATAAACTGGATTTAGGTATGAAAAAAAGCTATAGAAAAGTTATTTCAATAAACAGAATTTAGGTATGAAAAAAGGTATAGAAAAGTTATTTCAATAAACAGGATTTATGTATGAAAAAAAGCTATAGAAAAGTTATTTCAATAAACATGATTTAGGTATGAAAAGGTATAGAAAAGTGATTCCAATAAACATAATGTAGGTATGAAAAAAAGGTACAGAACAGTGATTTAAATAAACATAATGTAGTTATGAAAAAAAGGTACAGAACAGTGATTTCAATAAACAGAATTTAGGTGTGAAAAAAAGGTATAGAAAAGTTATTTTAAACAGAAGTTAGGTATGAAAAAAGGGTATAAAAAGGCGATTTCAATAAACAGAATTTAGGTATAAAAAAAGGTACAGAAAAGGTATTTCAATGAACAGAATTTAGGTATGAAAAAAAGTAGTTGCCATGAATAAAAATAATGGCACTAGGCTCAAAATCAACTCCTTTCAGAAATCAAGAGAAAGAAAATCTCAGGCTTACACTGCCATTTGATCAGCAGGTGTCTCACTGGCACTGGGGCTAAGCATCTTTCATATAATAATAATAATAATGAAATAGGAGAGGATCTAATCTTGTTTGTCCTCTCCCGAGTGACAGTAGGGGAGACATGACACAGCCACCCTCCTCCTACAACCCTGTTTGTCAGCCCCGGGTGTGGGCGGGACAGTTAGGGGATCAAGAGGGTGGGGAACACAACAGCCCCGGGTTCCCAAGCATGTAGCGCGCCAACAATGCTCGTCCCTCATAAAAGTCTGTATTGGTCAACAATGAAATTTCATAGGGTAGACCTAATAATTTTGGTTACTAGTAACTTTGTGCAGCAATAACACCTTTCAGTTCGTCAGTGTACTAAAGACAATACATTGAAACAGATTGCTCTAAGGCAAATTGTAGTTCGTGTTAACCTTGCCAATAACATGTTTTGCCGAGCTGTCCGATGTTTATTTCCTTATTATCTGATAATCTAACGTTTTAAACTGCTTGACATCATAACACTATCCATTCCGAGATCTGTGTAACAACTGAAAGCTCACGAATCAATTTTATTGGAAACTGGAATTAGTTTTGTGGATATCTAAGCACCTTTTCGTTTTTCCATGTTACGATGTATTGAACCTTAAGCGATGACAATCGTAGAGTATTATATCTTATAATATGAAGATATCACCCACAAGAGTCCCGCAATTTTCATTGGCGTTATTTCTACTACACGTTTCTTCATGCTCTCCGTAGTTTTTTTAGTGTTATAGTCAATATCTTTTAACATAAAAGGAAAGCAATATTCAGCCAGTAAGAACACCACTTCCAGGATTTGTCAGCAATACAAAAAAAAATAAGGGGAAAACTAATGTAATTTATGAATAATGGTGGAAATATATCCTCTATTTACATGGCTCAAAGGTGCCTTCTACTAATTACACACATACATACACAGCATTAGTAATAATATATGATAAACCTGCTTGTATGTTTCTCCTAGTTATATATTTATTGAGTACGAGAAACCACAAGGAAATGCTTAAAAATGAACGATCTGAAACTCTCAGGGCAACAACAAACTATTTTACGGTGCTTTAGAACTGGAATCAACTGGCGCTCCCAAGGGCTGCTTACTGTCACCTTGAACAAACTCATTCGAGAACCTGACTCTAGGTGAATGGCGGAGCTAGTGAAATAGGGTGAGCCCTCTGTGTAGGTGTATGAAAATGAGAATGGTGTGGCAGCTTCCCGCAAATGCATTCACCCACGACTCAGTATCTTAAGGTTGAAAGTACCAGTAGTTGTCCTTTCTGTTTTGGGGAACCCATTCGCTTTTAGGGGAAAAATGGAGAAGGTAGTACAACTTCCCTACTGCTTGCATTCATAAACTATACCAAAGATTAGGGGCGTGAGATAGGCTACACTTTATAATTATAAACAATCATTTTCCTTTATTAAAATGCAGTAAAGGGTAATTATGCTACTCAATGAAATGTTGACGAACGTCCTCATGAAATTACCAGTACTAATTAACATTCTAATTGTTTCAATTAAAAATAATAATTGAATATCATACAACATTATAAAAATGAATAAAATTAATTAGTTTGCACGCTGACCTGAAAAAAAAACAATTTGTTAGAAATAGGATGAAATCGAACAATAATTAGAGCGAAATAAAATTATGAGGAACAAATGAGTAACAGGAGAGTACATTTTCAAAGCAATACTTCAAACTAATTAATTACTTTACTCTTAATTATCAATTCTAATCAACAACAATGAGTTGTTGATATTAACCAACCTTAACTGAATTCACACAGTTGCAGAAGAGAAAAATCAGGATCTAACATATACCGTATTTTAGCGCATGCACACACAAAATATATATATATAATATATATAATAATATAATATATATATATATATATATTTATATATATATATATATATATATATATATATATATAATATATATATACAGGTAGAACCAGTACTTGGGTAAACATCATCTATTGTGACTAGTTTCAGGTTCTTGCATACCCCATCATCAGGCATCTAAAATGTATATAATAAATAAAAATTAAAAAAGTACTTACTAAAATAAAATGAAATTAATCACACTAGAACTGATTACCAAGAATTAAAAATTGGATGGTACAGTATAACCTACAAAATCAAGAGTCAAGAGGAATAAAATGCAAACACAAGATAGTTACATAGATAGACACAGATGATGGGGTATGTAGGGGTATGTAGGAGCCAGAAACTAGTCGCAATAGATGTTTACTCAAGTGTATATATATATATATATATATATATATATATATCAATATATATATATATAATATATATATATATTGTGCAACTGAAAAATAACTTCCCCGCTCGCTACAGAAAAAGTTTAAAAGAACTTAAAGAATGATATAGCTTACACATTACCAAGGCTGAAAAAATCCAATAGTTTAGTGGTTCTTGACAAAACTGACTACTATCACGCATGCATACTTTACTAGAGGATGAAATAACTTACAAAAAACTCGCAAAAAATAGGTTGGACCAAGTAATAAAAAACTTTAATATCAATATCAAACAAATTCTTAAAGATAAAAAAGACTTTTGTGTAAGTTAACTGTAAAGTGTCCCCTAATTACCTTATTTATATGGCCTAGTCAAAACTCATAAGGAAAACAAACCTATGCGCCCAATTATTAGTACTGTAGGATCAATTGCTTATAAACTATCTAAATATCTTACTAAACAGTTATCCCCGCTACTAGGAACTGTATCTAATTCACACATCCGGAATTCTCTTGATCTTGTGGAAAAATTAAATAACATTGTACAAAACCCTAGCGATATTTTTGTCAGTTTTGATGTATGTTCTTTGTTTACAAAAGTCCCTATTGACTCTGTGCTAGAATATTTAAGTAATGAACTTGTACTGCATGAATTGCCTATGTCCGTTAGTCACATAATTTCCTTAATTAAGTTATGTATTCGTGATTGCAGATTTATTTTTAATGGAGAATATTACCAACAAATATTTGGTATGGCCATGGGTAACCCTTTATCACCTCTCCTTTCAAAACTATATATGGAATTTTTGAGAGACAACACCTCCCGAGAATCACACTTATCCCCTTAAAATGGTACTCCGCAAATAGTCGATGATATCGTAGTAGTCTTACCTGGTGGTATCAATGTAAATGATTTACTGTCTAAATTGAATAATTTAGTGCCATCCATAAAATTCACTGTTGAAATTGAAAATAACAATGTCATCCCCTTCCTAGATGTATTAATACATAGAGAATCTTTCCAATGCAAATTCAGTATTTATAGAAAACCCACAAATAATTTAACATATGTACATTTTTATTCTGGCCACCATCTTAATATTAAAATTTAAATTATTTCTTCTATGTTCCTACGCGCTCTGCGTATCACGTGTCCACAATATCTGGACCAAGAAATAGCATACATCAAAAAGATAGGAAACGATCTCTGCTACCCACCTCATTTAATTGATTTATGTTATCAAAAAGCTCACAAAAAGTTTTATAATGTTGCTATTAATGAAAAAGAAATGCCTAAAAATGTACTAAGCTTACCTTATTTTCTTGGATTTGAAACCATAAAATCAATATTGAAATCGTTTAATGTTAATGTAGTGTTCTCTCATAACAATACCATTAAAGATATGCTAATTAAGAATAGTCCCGTAACAAACAACAACATCATTTACAAAATTCCTTGTAAGGATTGCCCATCGTTTTACGTTGGTTAGTCAAGTAAAAATTTATGTGTACGGATTAAGCAGCATATGTATTCAGTTAGAACAGCCCAGACTTCAAATGCACTGTTTATCCATCTGAGTGAAAAATCTCATTGTATTAATTGGGGTGATACCTCGGTAATTGCTAGATCTAAAGATTATGTTTCAAGAAATTTTACTGGAATCAGCAATTATACAAATAACTAATAAAACAACCTAAATCTTAGTCTGGGATTGTACCATTTGGACCCATATATTTGTAAGATGTTTATGAAGGACCTTAAAATAAATGAACAACTAATAAATTAGTCCCACATGTATATAGTTATTATTTCTCTCTCTCTCTCTCTCTCTCTCTCTGGTTCGATATTTTCTCTCCCTCTTTCTCTTGCTCGATATATATATATTTATATTTTCTTTCGTCTTTTCATTAATAATAATTTTTGGGGGGAAAATTTGTGTAAAAATTCATGATATTAAATTGTATATGCTCCCGTGTTTTTTTCAAATTGTACTGTTTTCTGGGAAAATCACTTGTTTACTGCGTGTATCCTTCAAGGTATGGCTTCCCTCAGGCGACTCCTCCCTTCTGTAGAGTGAAAATCGCCCTTATTGCTTGCTAATCTGTAGTGTCAGTTTGTATATTAAGCTTTCTTTTGACTATGTTGTTCTCTGTAAAATCAGTTTGCCTCAGTAAAGGGTCCGAACAGGACCGGAAAGTACTTGGCTATCTTCGCTTTTTCATTTTGTCCTTTTTTCCTTTGTGGCAAAAAACCTTTATTTATATATTATATATATATATATATATATATATATATATATATATATATATATATATATATAATATATATATACTATATATATATATATATATATATATATATATATATATATTATTATATATATAAACATATAACACTAGCTGACCAACTTGGCACTGTCTGGGAAAACTGAAGAACTTGGTAAAATTTTCCCTTTTATCCAAGAATTACTGTGCTGACTATCCATTTTATCCAATTACTTTGCTGATTATCCCATTTATCTAGGAATTTATGTGCTGACTGTCCCATTTGTGAGGTCCCAATTGGCCAGAGGCATAGAGGCATCCTCGCTTCAAAAACAAAAATATACATGATGCACCTAGTACTCTCAAGAAACACAGACCCAGCACTCCTGATTTGAACAATCTTTTACTCCTTTTCCAAAAGCTACTTTATGACAGACATTGTTAGAACTATAATTACTAATGTATGTCAAAGATTGCAAGCTTTCCAATCATAAGTATTGTACACTCTTTTCAACTTACAAAGAATTTTAACCATTTTTCCATGTGTGAAAAAACACATTTGGCTGTGTTTAGATATCTTTGTTTTTCCCTAGTGTTAAATGCTACTTTTTTGCTAGCAAGTCCTTGACCTGTCCGAGATTTTATGTCAATACATCAGAATACACCTTGACTCTGCCTCTTACTCATCACCTTGTTATACTGTAATCCTGAAGATGACGGACACTACCAACACCAGCCTATCCAACAACAATGCCGCAGTAGTACCAAGCATCTGCCTGCCACCCTTCACAACCCACAACCCAGAGGCCTGGTTCATCAGAGCAGAGACTATCTTCATGTCTAAGATCTCTACATCCCAGACAACAACTTTGAACAAATTGCAGAAAGGCTCACCAACCAAAAGACCACAGTCGCCTATGAAGCACTTTAGGACCAACTAAGGTCGTCTCTCAGCATGCCACTGCCTTCAAAGCAAAGAAGTCCTTCGACAATGTGGGGGTAGCAATAGGAAACCAACAGCTGCTGCACATCTACAAGCAACTGCAGTGGTTTGTTATGATCCCTGCCACAGATGGCCTTCCAGAGACTATGTTGGGCCTTGTGAGAGAGGTCCTACTCACAAAATTTCCCTGCCAAAGTGAAGATGGTCAATGCTGTCCACCTGGCCCACAAGTCAAATAAACCTACACAACCACCCAGCAGCCTCCCCACAGCCACTGCAGCAGACAAACATATAGCAATCCAGAGGGCCCCACTGCCAGCATACATGGCTACTGGAGCTTCAGATGAAAAATCGATGAAAAAACAAACCCAAAAAAGAAGAATGTTCCAATGGCATTTTTTCTACCACTGGAGGTTTGGGAATGAAGCTTGAAAATGAGAGAACAACTGCCACATATCAAAAAACATGAATTAGGATCGCATCAGCTACCCAACAAACTAAATGTCAGCAGTGGATAGAAAGGTCACCTCGAAAGAGAAACGCGCCTGCTTTCTGCTATCTTTCTTTCAGGTACAGGCAAAAAGACTCCAGATATTTTTCATACGAGACAAAAGATCAAATAAGATCTTGGCTAACACTGGCGCATGCAAGTCATTCATACCAGCCAATCCGGACAAATGCCTCAATCCAACCCCCAGCACTCTATAGGTGTTCACTGCCATCAGAGGCCCAGTGAAAATATGCAGGAAGCGGACCATGAATTTATCTTTCATCAGGCAGTGGTGCAACTGGACGTTCACCACAGCAAACATAACAGCCGCACTTTTAGGAGCAGACTTCCTAAAATCCCACAACATGATGGTGGATGTAGCAAAACAGCAGCTGATCACACAACACACCCACGTAGCCCCACTCACTCCAACTCCACCGCCAGAGATCACTCCGACTCCACCATCAGAGATAAGTCACTTCCTACAGGAGTTCTTGGAAGTATTTAAGTATGACCTGCAATTTGAACTGACCAAACCCGCATAGCACCGCATTCAGCACCAAATTGTCACCAAAGGTCTCCCAGTGCACACCCATTTCAGACGATTGGCCCCAGAAAAACTAGCCCCTGCCAAACAAGGATTCCAGGACATGAAACAAGCATGAATATGCCAAAAATCCTCCAGCCCCTGGGCATCTTCACGTCACTAAAATCTGATGGCACATGGTGATCCTGCAGCGACTACCAGAGACTCAACATCATGACAGTACTTGACAGTTACCCAATGTCAAACATTGCCAACATAACAAACCAGATGGAGGGCACCAAGATATTTATGAAAATCAACCTGATAAACTTCTAAGTCCCAGGCGCAAAGGAGGACATAGAAAATACTGGCATTATCACCCCCTTCACCACACACATTCAACTACAGCTGCTTCGCCCTTCAGATGTCAAGCGCAACCTTCTGGCTGATGCTGATGGACAAAATCCTTGGCAAGCTACCCTTCTGCATCGTCTACATCAATGATATACTCATATTCAGGCCCAACATCAAACAACACAGGAGACATGTCAGACATGTCCTGCAATACACAAAGAAAACAGACTTATAGCCCAAATGGACAATGATGGAATTCCTGGGACACCAAATAAGCCCCGAAGGCATCTAGCACCTCCTGAAGAAGGTCCAAGCAATCACTGCCTTCCCAAAGCCAACAACAATCAAAGCAGTCCAAGAATTCACAAGAATGATTAACTATTACTACTATTTTATACCCAACTTTGCTGAAATAAAAGCTCAAATATGTATATGACTGCTTAAAATGAAAACCTAAAATATTAAATTGGTATGAAAAATAAAACAAAGCCTTCATCCTAGCCAAAAAAGCAATCATCTCTGCTGCCACACTAATCTTTCCCTTACTCCATACATCCCTCACCTTAACAACGGATGCAATACTCAAACAAGACACAGGCATGGCCATCGCCCATTGGCATTCTTCAGCAGAAAAACGTGCTACTCCACATTTGACCAAGATTTACTGACAATCCACAGAGCCATACACAACTTCCGACACATGCTAGAAGGACGACAATTCGTGGTGGAGAGACCACCAACCACTGGTCAGCAAGAAAGCAGGATAACCTATCTTCGATACCCAAACACTCCTGCAGCATCAGATACTTAAAGGGCTCTAACCAACAGGGCAACAGATGCCCTTTCCCGAAATAGCAATGGCTCAGAAGGATGACACTGACCTACAGCGACTACAGCGGGAGAACCCTGCCCTTAAGTGGAATGACTTATCCATCAACAACAGACACACAACCATCACCTGCCAGACAAGTACCAAACGCCCTCCCCCATTGGGCAGATCAACTCATTGGGCAGATCAACCACCTGAACTTTGTTGGCTCAGTACAACTGGCAGGTAATGAAGGACATAAAAAAAGCGGGCAAGAAAATATCTCCCATACCAAACTGCAAAAATAATGAGGCACACAAAAATGGAGAGAGTTCCCGACAACACAACAATGACTAGCCCACATCCAGGTCAACATCGTGGGATCCCCTGCCTGTCTCCGAGGGGTACAGGTATCTCTTCCTAATCATGAAAGCATTAATAGGTTGGGTCAGCAGGCCTGAAGTATTGCAGTACACAACAAATCAGAGGAGCCAACTTCACCTCCACCTTATGGAGCTCCCTACTCAACCTAAACAAATCTTGATACAGAATTATTAATCAAAAGAAAAGAAAATAATTTTCAATAATGTATTTCTATGGTATCGAGTACATGAAATGAAGTTTGATAAACCTGTAGAGTCTATTTGCCATATAGTACATTACAAAGGGAAGGGGGAAGATGGATGGGGAAAGCAAAAGGGGAAGTGGGTACAGATTTGAAACCTACCCTGTTATCTAAGTTGGGTCAAATGATGGTCATGTGCCAAAGTTTGTCTGTATCAGCCCAGAGGTCACCACACAACTGACAAACGGAAAGGGGAAGGGGGAAGGGGGCGGGAAAGGGGTAGGGGCTTGAAACCTACCCTATTATCTAAGTTTGGTCAAATAATGGCCACATGCCTAATTTTCATCTAGCTCGGTCAAGCAGTTACCACATCAGTTTTACAATAGGAAGGGAAAAGGGAAGGGGGTTTGGGGGAGGGAAGGGGTGCAGATTTGAAACCTACCCTATTATCAAAGTTGGGTCAAATGATGGTCACCTACCAAATTTTGTCTAGGTCTGTCAAGCAGTTCAGATTTCTATAGCACACAAAGTTATAAGTATACAAACAAACATTCACTTTTATATATCAGATTATATATGTATACACACACACACAACACACACACACACACACACACACACACACACACACACATATATATATATATATATATATATATATATATATATATATATTATATATATATTATGTGTGTGTGTGTGTGTATAATATATATATATATATATATATATATATATATATATATATATATATATATATATATATGCATATTTATATTTATATATGTTAGATCCTTCCCATTACTCTTAATTTGTAATAAAAAGATTAATATGAACAACTCACTGTCGTTTATAATAACTGATAATTAAAAATAAAATTGTACATTGTCACATGCATCACTTCATGACGCTTGTATTTTCACTTTTAATTCAATTTTTTTACAACCGAAAGAACGAGTAAGTAAAAGAAAACAAAAAATGTGGGATGTTTTCTATGCAGAAACGGATCCGTTTTCTACCTCCAGATCGGAGCAGCACAAAGAATTGCCCGAGAAAATTAGTCCAATTCGTCTCACTCTTAAATAAATCCTAGACACTCCCAGACACCTCGCCTTCGACCCCTTAATGTCATCATAAATAAGCTCGGTGTCAAAATAAGCCCAGCTTAGTTTCGTTTCACTTAAAATACCATTCGTAGCCTTAAAATTTCCTTTCAAGACACTATGAAAACAATAGCGCGACATCCAGGCACTCCGAGAAAATACCCAAAGGGATTTTCAGATTAGCGGCAGCGAAAACCACTGCATCCCCTTTGAGAAAACCTGCATCGCCATTAACGAGTCTTTCAAACAATCCCCGGCGATGTCCGTCCACTAAGCCTATTGTCCAATTCCCTATCCAATTCCGTAAAATCACCTTTTACGACCTCCAGCTGTCATAAGCGCTTCACGCCACCCAGAAAACATCCAAGATGGCAGCTGCAGACGGGGATATAAGGAACCAAGATTGCCCTTACAACTATTACGGGCTGCTCGGGGAGCAAGAGCCCGTGCTGACACAAGGTCAGCTTAATCAAAAACAACAACAACCCTTACAAATCAGTAGGAAGAAGGCTCTAGTCACGATAGACCTAAACCCACAGTTATCACTGGACCCTACTAACCACTTTTAGAATTGAAAGAGACTTATCAGGTGCAGTGCCTTGGCTTAAGAAAGAAGCCTACAAGCCCTTCCATAACAGACTCATGCTCCAAATGAATCCCGAACTCACCATGACAGTCAAAACCTTCTACCATCGGCCTTGTGCAATCAGCCAGTCCAGTCACACCCTACTTCCTCCCTTCACTGACAGCAAGATACCAACTTCCCCGGCCATCATCCCCACTGGCTCACACTATAACAAACGCCAAGTCCACTGACATACCAGAGAACTGTATTTTCGATCTAAACCAGGGTCTGTAATCCCAGTCCCCATTAATCATAACCAACTTCTCCATTCCCATTCCTAAATCCTTAATCACCCTTTGAATTTGTTTCCCTAAATTCCCATTCCAGTGAAAACATGACCCAGTTCAGTGACATTAATACTCCTATTAATAAGTGGTTCTAGTTGTGTTATTTGGGCATCAAGCTGTCGCGCAAAATTTTTGCTTGAGACCTAGTGCAAAATTCAATGAAGTTTGCTTTGTGCTTACGACTCAAAAGTAAAGTAAGCTCTTTGCAATATCCCTGTCCTGGGTCGCTACAACTCTGAATATCTTGCAGCTGTACCAGCAGATCATCGAAGGAAATCCTGTTTTTACTCTAGGCGTTAACTTTGGAATTAGTTTTAGCTAATTTAGTTTTCACATCGTACCTAGTGTGACACTAGTTGGCGTTTGTAACTCTTTAACGTAGCCTACGGTGCCAAGGGGTTCAATAAAAACTCCTGTAATATCCCTTGCATTTTTAATAAAGTGATACATAATTTTAGTGAACGCACAGGGTCTTCTTTTTAACCAAATTTTGATAGTTAGAGTATTTTGTACATTGCTCAATTGACTACTTCCGTTTCGCTGTCACCCTTTTTCGTTGGTCCTATTTAGTCAGTGATTCAGTTGTCATATTGCAAAGGCATCCTAATTGAACCAAGTCACTGATCTAGTAAATCAATTAAAATGTAACCCTTGGACCCAACAAGATCACGGCCAGCACACCACATATATATATATGTATATATATATATATATATATATATATATATATATATATATATATATATAAAGTACTAAAATGTTGTATGTTTAGTTCAGTCTTATTATTCTTTTATTATATATATATATATATATATATATATATATATATATATATATATATATATATATATATATAATATATTAAATATAAATAAATGTACTGAAATGTTATATGCTAGTTCAGTCCTATTGTTCTTAATCTCCAATTAAATAAGTTCAGTTTAATATGGGTAATAACAACTCCCTGGTTTTTATATTAAATGATAATTAAGAGTAAATGTAATTAACTATGTTCAGGTACTGCTTTAAAAATGAATATATGCTTTTACTAATTTATTCTATATCATTTTATTTCGTTTTAATTATTTTTCGATTTCATTCTATTTTCAAAAACTTCCTTTTCAGGTCAACATGCATACTAATTAGATTTTATTCATTTTTATATGATATTCAATTATTATTTTTCATTGAAACAATTAGTTTGTTAATTAGTACTGAAAATTTCATGAGGACGCTCGTCAACATTTCACTGAGTAGCATAATTGCTCTTTATTGCATTTTGATAAAGGGAAATATTTGTTTCTAATTATAAAGTGTAGCCCATTTTACTCCCTTCATCTTTTGTACAGTGTGTGTGTGTGTGTATGCCGTAGGCAAGTTGGACCCTTCTTAGTCTTTTCTGTTAAGCCTGGGACTTTTGTGTTTAGTAAAAGATATTCATCCTTTCATGTCTTTTATTTTTGTTTTTTCCTTCCATTTTTATCTAGCATTTTCCTTTTTTTTATTTCTCTTTGCCTCCCTACTCCATGGCTACTTTGTACTGAAATCCTTCCATTTTCTATCTTTGATTTTTAGCATTTATTTTCCTCTCCATGATGTCCTTTAGACTTGTCCTGTATCTTGCAAAGATTTCCAACCGATTCCCAGTGCTAAGCTGACCTCACTTCACTACAGAAATCTACCGTCCCCCCCTTCATTTCTCACAAGTAAACTTTGTGAAACCAAAAGAGAATCAATTTATTCCATATTGAAAAATAACATGACATTGACCATAATGTTGAAGTGATGGCCAATTTGTTTACCAAAGCAAAGTTTATTTACCCACTGAATGATAAATACCAGCTTCAAACATGATAAAAGCTATCAGGGAAATACGGTCCACAGGCACATGCATACGTTCGGCTATTAATCTTACAAAGAGTAGCCTAAATGAAATGTTACACATAATAATTATGCTGATATTTCAACATATTTATACTGGTATAGTTAATTTGTCTGTGAAATTACCTCTTCATATGTGAAATATACTCTTAATTTACAGTGGCTCCCAAACTTTTTTCTGTCATTTCCCCCTGCACCCAGTTCAACCATCTAGATTTCCCCCTTAATGTGTATGAGGGGAAGAGTAGTTAAAACACACTGTGACTATTTACTAATTTACTTTCCAAATGTTCAAATATATTGATAAACATATAGTTACAGAGTAAACTGGATAGAGAGCGCTTGGTAACAACTAACCGCATAGCCATAGAGAGAGGTTAGTAACAAATAAAAGGACTTTTGTTCGCTCTTCTACTTTTTTAGCTAGTAGGTAGTGTAATTATTTCCCCCCCTGGTAGCTTCAAAATGGCACTGAATAAAGAAAAAACACATCCCTGAATAGGACATTGCATATTTTACATTTAATATAACCTAGCCAACCAAACCTAACCTAACATGAAAGAAAGAGGGTACCTGGTACTTACCCTAGTGCATGAAAATGTAAAATATAAGTGTGTGGGTTCCCTATCTCTAAAAAGTAATCATTTGCTAACAAAACGATTTTCAGAAACATTCAGAGCACACTACAATAATAGAACAATGACATTTTTAATCCAACAGGCAGTAATGCTGAAAAGCAAAATAATATTTTATAATATGTATGTATATACTATATATAAATATATATATATATATATATCCTATATATATATATATATATATATATATATATATATATATATATAATATAAATATATATATATTAATATATAAAATTACACAATATACAAGTCATGTAACCATATTTGTCAATTTAAAGACTTATAATAAAGAACTATTAATTTACATACATAAATGAGATACACAGCCTAAATAATATCCATTTCCTATTCTCGTATTCATCATCTTGTCCATCACCAAGGCAGGTTAGGTAGATGTGACAGTTAGCTTTCGACTGGCAGTAATCAACATTTTTTATATCATAGCCTTATTATGATAAATATGCAAAGCATTTCTTCTGAAACCCTATATCCTATGTTTATATAAGCAAAGAACTCACACTTCCTAATTTAAATATAAAAATGCCGATTTATATCAATAATACAACCATCAAAGCACACGAATGACGAGCTTTCAAATAAAAGTCTACTCAGAAACACAAACGAACGGTGGGTTTTAAATAACTATTGTTTTTCATCTCATTTACAGCAAATAGACATCTGGTTATGCAAGTGCGAATAAAAGCTATTAAAGTAATTACATGGGTAGGTTTAATATTCGAAACAGCGTGAAATGTTGTCTATGAGGCTGGAGTTGTGTGGGGGGGGGGGGGGGGGGGGGGGGAATGGGGGGGGGGGGAATGAATCGAACAGCCAAGTACTGGATGAAAGACGACAAAATTCTGTAATACATGACATACTGGCAATCGCTTTGTGGCTTTCTTTTCAGAATACTCTGGACATATTTACCCAATTTTTCTTCAACATAAATCTTTATAATAGCTCGTGACGAGGTACTTTCGGGCAATATTTAACCAAATAACTTGTCGACACGTTTTAAAATCCCATTCAGTTTTCGGTCATATCCTTACAGTGTTGATAACCGACACGGAATCGTATAATTATGATTTAGTATGTAAGAAAGGGCCAGGATTCTTTCTGTATATAAAAATGGGCCAGGATTCTTTCTATGTATAACAATTCGAATGTATTGTCGAATAAACCGTTCATTAGTCTTCACAAGCCAACGATATCGCAAACGCATAAGTGTTTACCCATGCGTATGTGCCACATCTTCACCACCAGCGGGTGACCATGAAATCCAACCGGCTACAGGACTTCATAAGTAGTGACAAAACACGATAGCAGCTTCTTTCTCTCTCTAATTATTGAATGTTATTTTATTGCAGGTGAATATACTTTGAATTATTATATTTTTAAGGTCTGTCTACACATATCTCAAAATTTTGAAAGCCAAATACAGACTGGCTTGTCTTCTCGGAAATTCGATGAAAAACATTTTAACAAAATGCATTTCGTCAAACAAATCTAACGCTGCTTATATATGTCTAAAACATAAAAATGGATAACATAAACAGTATCCTACAGGCCTACCTACCACAAGGACGTCTTAATGACTGACACAATATACCTAGCAGTTGTCCTTTTACATCGCTACCGGTAGATCTAAGCCGGTATTCCTTGGCGGGCCAGACTGTGGCAGTTGACGTTTTTCTATATAATTTTGACCCACCACAAGGACGTCTTAATGACTGACACAATATACCTAGCAGGTGTCCTTTCACATCGCAGTAACTGGCCTTGTTGACGAAACCAGTAACCTATAGGCCTAGGCCTACCTTTACTAAGCCTGCCTAATAGTAATACAAATTTACTTTTACTTTATATCACGTGGCATATA
>NC_061099.1:47961800-47966415 GCF_015104395.2 Macrobrachium nipponense | reverse complement strand
TCAAATAGCATTGTATTACTGAGCTCATAAAAAAAGATGAATATTTGTATTACTCATACCATGAAGACCTAACGAACTTTTGAACTAAAAAGATTTCCCTTCTCGTTTGTTGTCCGTTTTCTTCAGCTGCACTATACCCCACCTCCCCACCCACAACCCGCCCCCCCCCCAAACCCAGCCCCCCCCCCACAGAAAACTCGGAAGTTGTTTTAAATTCAAGGAAGTTCTCAGTCAGTTCTCCTGCATATGCATAAAGTGGCCTGGAACCCGATTCCCATTTCAACTAAGGGTCTCGCATGTATCCTTTCGGGAGAGAAGCATTCTGCTTTCTCATTCCAAAAGGGCTTGGAACAAAAATTATGAAGAGAAGGGCTGAAGATTTTCTTTCACATATGTATTTATGTGCATAAATATATATACATATATATATATATAATATATATATAGATATATATATATTATGTATATATATACATATATATAAAATTATGTATGTATGTACATTCAATAAATTCTTCTGTTAAAACAAGATACGTCTCAAGTATAAAATAGGCCCATTAAAACACACTGGTTTAAAGGTAAGGACTGTATTTCCGTGGACTAACTTCCACCCTTATTAAGTAGTGAATGCATATATATATATATATATATATATATATATATATATATATATATATATATATATATATATATATATGCGCACTCGTACAATAAAAAAATCGAACTTGTTTCGAAAAAAATGCGGAATATTAAAATTTCGTGCAGCAGACATTCTCTCTCTCTCTCTCTCTCTCTCTCTCTCTCTCTCTCTCTCTCTCTCTCTCTCTCTCCAGTGATAAGTCCTGTTGAATAATTTACACTTCTGCGAGCACCTTCAACAGAATCCAAATAAAATAACATATCAGCACATTTCAACTCAACGCGGATTGCTTATCATAAATAAGGGTATTTTGTAATATAAAGATAATAACCACCAAAGGTGCGTATCTCTTGAGAGAAGGGCTTTGCTGTCACACTTTGCATAGCGAAAAATTTTAACAAAATAGAATAGTCCATTCCTCTAAACAGAATTTAGTGAACGAAAATAGAATAGTAGGTACCACTAAACAGGACATATTATGTTTGTGAACGAAAATAGAATATTAGGTTCAGCCAAATAGGAAAGAGATGATTTCAATTAAGGGATAAAGAATTTTCATATACAGGTAGTATACAGTTTGTATTATAGACAATTTATTGTAAGGGGAAAAGGGCACCAAAACATTTAAATTACCGCGAGTGGGGAATCAATTTCAAAATAAGACAATTTTTCATTTCTAACGGAAACTAGATAATAACCACCTCTGTTGAGGTAAACCCCTTGGATTTTTCCTAACATTTCTTGGGGGTCATTTTCTTTATGATATTTACTCTATTGTTTATGCTTTTGCGGCATTCCCCACCGAAAAGATCCCTTGGGGGTCACCATTTAGGAAGGATCCCTTGGGGGTCACTATCTAGCAAAGATCCCTTTGGGGTCAGTACCAAGACCTGAAAATAGAAATAAGAACGATATGGGATATTCTGGTGGAAATTGTGCCTGTAATCAAAGGAACACTAAAAGGAACCTGGAAAGGCTAGATGCTGAAGTTAGCGCCAGGACTCGTGCAGAAGAGTGTGCTACTTCTAACAGTGATCATAGTAAGAAAAGTGATGGACCCCTAAGGAGGCAGGATGTAACCCAAAATCCTAAACTATAAAATCTGCCCAATCAAATAGGATGACTGTGATTGACCCCAAAACCAATCATAAATCAAAAATGGTGCTTAACGAGAGATAGCCCATTTATGTCACAAGTATGAGCTACCATTCACCAAAAGCAAATCATCAATCACTATGCCTGCCATCAATCATGAATCACGTCATTCGCTCGTTTGTAAGCAAATCTCTTTCGGAAAAAGTATCAACATTTAATTTATTGTTTTATTTGACAATATTTGGTCACACTGTGAGTTACACGCCTCCGTTCCAGGTCTATATGGCTGATACTGGATACCTTTAGAATTAGTACATTCATTTCTCCTTTCTTGCCAAGACCTTGTGATATATTCAGGCTTCCATCTAATGTAAATAGTCAGGGAGAGCACTATGACATTAATTCTACTCACCATAGTAGATTCACATCAACAGTACATTTGATGTCTAGGCTAGTCCCTTACGACGCTCCTGATTGGCTGTTGATAAGCCAATGACAGGGCTGGAAACTCTCAGTGTCTTGGGAGTTCATATAGGAAGGATGTCTGTTCCATCTCTCCTGAGGTATACGTCTTTCAGGAGGTGGAACATACATCCTGCCATGTGAACAGCCAATCAGGAGCGTCGTAAGGGACTGGCCTAGACGTCAAATGCACGGCTGATGTGAATCTACTATAGCATCTTCCTTTTGGGCATGGAATTTTGGAATTAAAACTCAACTGATATTTGTTTCTACACCATTTCACACCTTTTAAGCTTTATCATGGTCCAGTATCTTTAGCACAGAATATTTCATTCTGTTATGTGATGAGAACTGATTTAAGAATTCTAATACAGAAATGCAAACCTTAAAGCTAATTCCTTTCTATGACGAATTTTATTATTAAACTGTTACAAAAATACAAGAGAATGATGATATCTCAAGGCACAGACAAATTCTCTCTCTCTCTCTCTCTCTCTCTCTCTCTCTCTCTCTCTCTCTCTCTCTCTCAGTCTCTCTCTTCTCTCTCTCTGTAACGGTAATGGCAATGATTCTACCAGTAAAATTCTGGGTAAATGTAAATATAATATTACTATTTGTTCTAACAAAACTGAAATTACCCAATAACTTAAAAAGTGGATTGATATTTTTGTTCACAAATCCCGAATTCAATTTCCGTAACGTAAAAACCGACAAATACTTCACAGGACAGTTGCAGGAATGACCTGTATATAATTTTCATGGGAATTCGCTCTCATTTTTAAAACAAACATAGACAGCCATTATTCTGTAGAGGGTCGTGAGGATTTCAAGTGCTCAGGGATTTTCCAAAAAGTGATGATTTTTAAGAGGCGTATTGAAACTGGCATTGTATTTCCCAGAGCCGTGATTGAGTTGAATAAATCCTCAAAAATCTTTTCGAAAAATGAGGTCATTTGAAGCAGGCTTTTGCAAAGAACGAAATATCTCATCATGGTTTTTATGAATTAGACCTGCAATTAAATCTGTGCTAAAAAGAGTTCTCTGTTAACAGAGACAGGCGGACAGATAAACAAACAGACATATTCCAAAATAAAGCACGAGAACATCAAGCGCACAAGGACGCAGTGGAAAAAAATTAATATTTACGTTTTGAAGATGTACACTATAATCTTCTTCCCTTGACAACGATCTTTCTTCATTCGCACAACAATGAAGAAAAATCTCACCGCTGCTGATTGACTTCTACCTTATCGTAGAGCCTCTATAACAACACCTGGCTGGATCTCATCAACCTTCCAAGAACCAAAATCGCGGGACTGCAGATCTTAAAAAATTAACCATAGAATCTTCTTGAAAATAACCTGTCTCCCCCACATCCAAATTACCTGTTTCTTCTTTACCCCAACATAAAGGCATGGCCAAAAAAAAAAATAAAAGGGTGGGGCGCCTGGTGCAATACTATAGTAGATTCACATCAACCGTGCATTTGATGTCTAGGCCCGTCCCTAACGACGCTCCTGATTGGCTGTTGATAAGCCAATCACAGGGCTGGAAACTCTCACTCCCTCGAGAGAGTTCCCATAGGTAGGGATACGTCTTTCAAAAGCATCCCTCAGGAGAGGCGAAACATGCATCCTGCTTATGTGAACTCTCGAGAGACTGAGAGTTTCCAGCCCTGTCATTGGCTTATCAACACCCAATCAGGATCGTCGTAAGGGACTGGCCTAGACATCAAATGCACGGTTGATGTGAATCTAGTATAGTGTACATCTCAGGGACTTGCGTTCCAGAGGCTATAAATACTCTCGCGCGTAGCGACCTGAAGGAAACCGCTGTGTTAACGATCGCTCGTATTATCACCAGGCAGTTTTGACCGTTTAATTAATGAGGTAGAAGGGATTACGTAGAGATAGACACCTAGGGGAGAATACGAAAAGTTGGCTTATAATAAGGGGAAGGACAATTCGACTTAAAATACAACGGAAAAAGCCGGTGCTTAATACGATGAAATAAAAGGAACCGATAAAGAAAGGCTTTCGGAATGATAAAGTACGAGAAGTAACATAAGATATGGAACAGGACGCCAGTAATAGCACAGTACAATAGATGATTTATTCACCTGGAAAGATGTATAATGGTGTGGAGGAAAGACTTTGGTATCCAAAGTAGGGAAAGCAATATTGAACACAATTCTCCCTTATGAATATGAAGTTTGTAATGAAAATGCTACTGAAGGCTATTAGAATTTTTAAATAGTGGGAACGCGCAAAAGCGATATTAGCTGCTGAAAGGCAAACTTTCAACATGGATTTCTTTAAGCAGGATTCATTGAGATTCAACAGTAGAAGATTGAAGGATCTGAACGTATTATTATCTCCGGTAAACTACAAATAAGATATATATATATATATATATATA
>NC_061099.1:47934300-47959300 GCF_015104395.2 Macrobrachium nipponense | reverse complement strand
TATGGAAAAACGCTACAAAACGAGGATTGTCTGGAAGGGGAGAAAGTCACGGACTTCGTTTTCGAGGTCACTCGAGCAGAGGGAATTTCATCCTTGGTCTGTTTGTTTGATTAGTGCTCTCGCTCTCGCTCTCTCTCTCTCTCCTCGGCTGAGCACGCGCGCGCTTTAATACCTGAAATTCTTCCAGCGGAAATGCACATTCTCTCAGCGCGGTACTGTTGTCACCTGCTTGCTCGCCTTAATTGCTTCCGACCTTGATGGGTCTTGGCCATTTACCTAATTGCCGCGGTTGAAGTTCTTATCTTACGAGGTGCAATGAACTCGCATCGTTTGATGGACATCCTCGTGCAGTGCATCAGGGAATGCGACTGAATCCATTACCTGAACAATTGCCATTTATTCTTCTTTATTCTACGCGACTAAATTAACCTGACTCATGGGACTTATATTATTATTACTTTGCTAAATGTACCCATTCGTGTTCTTGTTTCATACTGTTGTATTCTTATGACGCATCATTACCTTGTGTTATACGTGCAATCATGTTTTTATATTACATATATTACCTTGCTCTTTAAGGGCATTTATGTTCTTTTTCATATTACTGCTTTTGAATATTAAACATAGAAGTAGTAATGAATAACGAAACGGTTCCAGTACCACGTCATTCGGCCAGACATTCATAAATCAGTCAGGCAATCGTATATTACGCAATTTGACCTTCATTTGAGTTTAGGCAACACATAAATAGAAAACAAGCAAATAAAGTAACTATAATAACGACTATGGACAATATCACATCCATCTGTACATTTCTATTCTTCATTACGCATTATTATATCATGAAAAAAGGTTTTCCAAAACAGATTACAAATTATCGATAACGGACACTGTCCATTGCCTCTCAATATCCGAATACCGAAGCAACTTAATTACTAGCCTGGGAGAGCACTATGACATTAATTCTACTTAATATAGTAGATTCACATCAGCCGCGTATTTGATGTCTAGGCCAGTCCCTTACGACGCTCCTGATTGGCTATTGATAAGCCAATGACAGGGCTGGAAACTCTCACTCTCTCTCGAGAGTTCACATAGGCAGGAGTATGCTCCATCTCTCCTGAGGTATACGTCTTTCAGGAGGGGTGGAACATACATCCTGCCTATGTGAACTCTCGAGAGAGACTGAGTTTCTAGCCATGTGATTGGCTTAGCAACAACCAATCAGGAGCGTCGTAAGGGACTGGCCTCGACATCAAATGCACGGTTGATGTGAATCTACTATAACAAACTAGTCAGTTTCCATAAGAAACAACTTTAGAATATTATTCGAGTTCCGAAGTAAGCTTTCGCGGAAAAGTAAAAAAAAAAAACGAAATTGGTAGTCTAGCGGCTAATGACTCCTAAATCGGTTGAAGTTATGAAGGTTCCGACATAATTCTGGAAATGGCTCTGCAGGCCCGAACTCATCGAATTCTTGTTTGTTTCTAACTTCCAGGTTCTTATTTTGCCAACCTATTTAAATTCGGGGGAGCTGAATTTCTTTTTCCAGCAACTGAGCGTCATGAAAACCTTAATCAGTTGACATTTTAAATATATATATGTGAAATAAGTAAGTACTTAACTTAGCTTCCTCTGAGTTTCTTGAAAATGTCTGTTTTTTTGTAACTTCCGCAACACTGACAGATATTCTAGGATCCTTCCCGCGTTCTTATACATGTCAATTATGCTTCATATCTTGATAAGTAATAAAAAATAAACTTCGTTACATTACTTTACTTAACATCTTTAGTATTGCTAGGAAAGGTCGTTTGCCACTTTATTCTCTTTTTATTAAACAAAGATCTCCGAGTTTTGTTTTTGCTATCAGTCTTCGATGATGATAACAACATTCACCAGCAAGAACTTATCTTTATCTGTAACTAATAATATTTTCAATGCACACAAGAAATCCCGGCGAATATTTACCGAAAATAAAAAAAATAATAATAGGCCGAAAAAAAGTCTTTGGCCATTAATTGTGTTCATAACGTAGAATGTTATGAAAAGGCGATTTTTACATGACGACTCTATCACGGACTCGAATGAGCATATACGAGAAAATTCATTTTTATTTGTCTCCATTTGGCAACCAGCCCCTCCCCACAACCCCCCTTGACATCAAGCTTTCCGAAACCTACTAATTTCTTTTTATTTTACGCCACTTCATCTTCAAGAAGCGTAACAGAATAAAATTCACCTCTGATACAATGAATAACCTTTTCCCGTCCATACAAACTTCAAAGTATGCAATTATTCGTCTTGTCTGTCAAAGGCATTCCAAACACTTCTTTCGTTCCTGTGCTTACAAGGTTTCATCTGTCTCTCTTCATAATCCTATAGGTGGAGTAGCAAGAAACCTTTTCCAGTAGTCTGCTTTCTCGTGGGGAAGTTCTGCTTGAAGCACAGAATGACACCAAGATCGTTCGGTAGCTTGTTTGTTTTTATGGTGTTTTTCCGTTGCATGGAACCAGTGGTTATTCAGCAACGGGACCAACGGCTTGACGTGACTTCAGAGCCACGTCAAGAGTGAACTATCACCAGAAATACACATCTCTAACCCCTCGTTGGAATGCCCGAGAATCGAACACGCGGCCACCGAGGTGGCAAACCAAAACCATACCGACCACGCCACTGAGGCGCTTCGTTCGGTAGCTTGCTTTGTCCTGATTTAGTATATGTTATTTTTGATAATGGAGACGCCTTTAATATCTGTCACAGACGAATTTATTGATTTAAGTGAAGCATTCTTCCTTTAGTGTAACGAAAAAAATCTTGTTCTATTTCTCCTTCAAACTCTTAAAAACTCCAGTATATTTTTTTCTTTATCGTCCCTATTCACTTGAACAAGTACGAATTCGCGCGAAATCCCAAACGTTAACTCTCAGGTATTAACTACAGGTAATATCTACTCTATACTCTAACTTCACTGGTAGAAGCCTTAGTAAAAACGACATAAACATTTTTCCTGGGGGAGGGGTGTCAATCATTCTCATCCAATTTTTTTTTTTTTTCTTTTAGCATGTTCAGTATAATCTCAAGGCTCTCCTCTCATATCATCAACAACATGTATATCAGTTTAGACAGTGACATAAGAAAGATAATCTTCTAGCAATGACTGCCCGGGGAGATGGATGCTATGATCCTTTCCTAAAAATGTCAAAAACTCTGTGTTATTTCCGCGTCAAGATCCTACTACACTTGATAACCTCCGGGAGTTTCCGACTTACTCCCATCACTCTGGAGTGGTCCCAGTGGGAGTGGTACGTGTCTATCCTTTGTCTTATCCTGTATGTCCCAGGAAAGCAAACTCCAGTCATCCGATCAAGGCAGGAACTTAAATAAAAGCGCTTGTCCTCTTCATTTTTTTTTTTTTTTTTTTTTTTTTTGGTCTTATAGCTAAGTTCATATATTTTTATGTCCTGAAGTATATCTGACGCGACTCGAGAGTTAAACGTAGTAAACAATCAAACTGCAATTTCATATCTCTCTCTCTCTCTCTCACTTTGCGTGGCAGACCCTTTTGATGACATTCCCGTCTTGGTCGCGTAATCCTTTTGCAATATATTTTAACGAGCTCGGTCCCTCCAGCATCCCTGCCCGTGTAAATAACAATACAATTGTTCTTTTGTTAATTAATTTACTTTATTCCTGATTATTTCAATCTCTTTGTGATCGGTTTCAAGCGACGAGCGCTCGTCTCTCCCCTGGTAATGGTTCTTTATCAATAATGCAGCAAAAGATGAAGATGGGGACGTCTTCCTTATTTAATTTTAGTGTCTTTGTCAGAGTGATATAGTTAATAATATAAAGTTATGATCACCCATTTTCGACTCAATAGGTAAAATAGAGGGACAAGGACATGAGAAAAACTTTATCGTCTACATAATGATTTTCATTTACATTTATGCGAAACAGTTAGAGAGGGAAATCACATTATTAGTCGGTGTGTAGAACCCAAACTGGGACGAAATATCAGACATTATTACAAAGAGCATCGACTGAAGAGAAAGAATTCATTACGTAATGAAAGGATTACAAAAGAATGTACAGTATTCGGTATCGAAACGCGTCTCAAAGAAATTAAATGGAAAAACGAACAAAATAAACGGACCATATGTATGGATAATATATAATGAATATACAGTAAATAGAAGCGAAAGGTAAGGAATCAATAGCTATCACAGAGATTGATTTTAGAGAAGGAAGTCACTCTGGAATCATCGAAACCTTGATGCAAAACAGTAATTTCCTGGAATTACACATTGCAGCAACTGTGGCCTGAAATATGAACCATTCTCCGAGCATAGAGAAAGGATATCTCCCGATAGTAAAATAATCTAAAGTGATTATGAAAGTAACATGAGAGTTAAGACAGATTTTGATTCTTGCAGAGAAAAAGAAAACAACACTATTGTTTCAAAGACCCTGAATGATTACCAAGAATCTTGAACCAAAGCGTCGACAACAAGAGGACCCCATAAAATGAAAAATGAAGAGGATCTTTTCCCAGGGTACGTCCAGAGGTTCCGTTTCCATCCTCGGATCTTTTTATGGAATAAGGAAGACTTTATGATGGAATGTCAGTAGTTCTCTCACAGCGGGAGGTAAAACCAAAAGATGGAGCTTTCATCGGCATATATTATTTTTCATGCCTACGTGAATGTTTTACATTCTTGAAAAAATTGAGATCTGTAGAAGAAAAATCCACTTTTATGATGGGAGTTGCGGTTTGATTTTTCTTTTAATATAGATTTTTGGCATTGCGCCAAGCGCTGGGGCAACTAAGGCCATTCGGCGCTGAAACAGAAATTGATAGTAAAAGGTTTGTTTGTTTGTATGGTGTTTTTACGTTGCATGGAACCAGTGGTTATTCAGCAACGGGACCAACGGCTTTACGTGACTTCCGAACCACGTCGAAAATGAACTTCTATCACCAGAAATACACATCTCTCACTCCTCAATGGAATGGCCGAGAATCGAACCCGCGACCACCGAGGTGAGAAGCAAACACCAAACCAACCACGCCACGTAGGCGCTTAGGTATAAGGTTTGCAAGGTGTTACAGGAGGAAAACCTCAAAGCAGTTGCGCTATGAAACAATTGTTAGGAGAGGGTGGACAGTAAGATGGAGGGAAAAGTAATGCCTACATTGCACCGAATGAGGTGCACTGATGGCACTACCGCCCTCCCCCCCACCCTACGGGATGGGAAGTTGCGGGGCAGAAACGGCGGTTAACCTCTCGGTTGTTTTATGATGAAAAAGAGGAACATTCCGTTTTCCCTCACCGTCTGATGCTCTTTGAGTCTTTTTCCAAGTCGTTCATGCGAAAGCTCGTCACTCCATCAACCTTCACACTGCTCTCCACTCTTTTCAAATGCTTTCGCCAGTCTCTGCAACTTTCCCCTCCATCAGCAACTTCCACTATATCAATACACATTACACACCTCTGCAATCTCTTCGTGGTACATTTGCTCTTTCAATAATTTTGCACCGATGAAAATATTCACCAGGTATTGTTTGTTTGTATGGATTTTACGTGGCATGAAACCATTTTTCCCTAGGTATTGAAATGTCATTCATCACTGGCTGGAAAACCGCTCTTGTAACAAGCCATCGTTGTCATTATTACCTACTGCGACGCGTTTTAATAACGAATACTTACGATTGCTCTCGACGCTTTTATTAATAAAAAAAAGTTTTTATTAGATCAAATTTTTCTCGTCGCTGGCAGGCCAAGACCTTACCGATCACGCCACTGAGGCGCTCGGATAGATGTTGGTCCCATTAGGCCAATTCAAGTAAGAACATCTTTGGACGCCGAGTTACACATAGCTCTCCATTCCTTGTCTTGGATTATGTTTGTGTATACTTATGAACGTCATAGAGCAATTAGCCTTTTTATTTTTCTTTCCCCTTATTTTTGTTACATTCATATCCTCATTCACCAGCTATATTTCCTTCAAAAAACCACATTTATTTCATCTTAATTTGGTGCAGATACTGCAGTCAGTAGAGTGAATTCTTAATTTAATAAGTTTAATTGCAATTTCATTTTAACCCTCATAGGAAAGCTTTATGGTGTCTTGTTGCGTTTCCGTTGTCTGCAAACATATAAACGACCAAACGAATTACAATCTTTTGTTAAGTGTACTAAGTAATAAATAAGTATTTTACCTATAGGATGATTGATCCAAAATGGTGACAGGAGACGCATTTGTAAATTTTTTCCACTAATCATCAAAATTTTCGACTGAATTTAAGTCAGCACAAATTTCGACTGAATTCAAGTTAATTAAAATGAAAAAAAGATAATACACTTCATAGCCGCCGAAACAGCGCAGAATTTAATCCAACGTGCAGAACAAGGTGAGGAAAATGGGTTTGTAAAAATATCATAATGGACTTTGGGCAGTCTTACTAGGAATTCTGAAACGTTTTTGCCAAATCACTTTCGAGAGAATCCTGATTCGTTACTGAAGCGACCCAGGTCGCCGGTGTTTTTTAATCAGCGGAGGTTCCAAAGAACGCTTGATCAATTCATTGTTAGCGGATGAATTTTTAAACTTTCTATTCGGTTTAAAATGACGGTTTTCACAGGGTGCAAAACTCATTTTCAATTCACTTCCTGGTCCTGCGGTTTTTTCCTAATGTTCGTCAGTGCTGAAACATTTCCGATGTTTAAAAAATATGATCTCTCTCTCTCTCTCTAAACATTTAAAATACTGAAAGGCATAACAAAAGTAGACAGTAAAACAGTAACCTATTTACATCAAACGAAAACCAGACAGGAAATAGTGGAGGGAAACTAGAACTGAAGAGATACAACACATCCCATTGTGGTAACTTCTTTACATACAAGATATGTGACACGTGGAATAAACTGCCACCAGAAGTTGCAAACAGCAACAGTGTGGAAGAGTTTAAAAGAAAGCTAGACAAAATCATTAGGATACTGTGAATGCATAGTAAAACCTGCTCCTACAGATAAGTGAGCACACGATGTCTCCTCGGATGGACTAACAAGTCTTTGAGACATCCTACTCCTTGTAACTCACTCACTCTCTCTCTCTCTCTCTTCGGAGACAGGTATGACATCACAACTTCCACGTCGTCCCGAGACTCGACAGAGTTAACCATACAGCTTGGTAAAAAAAAATCCCATTCTTGTGGAGAGCTCTGGCTAAATGAATACGAATATATTTATATATTCAGCACCGCGGTGCTCCATGCACACGTTCCTGTACGCACTGCACGTAACACAATCTAATCCTAAAGGATTCGCACCCTTTAATTCAATGCTTCACAGAAGACGATCCCAAAATTCTCTGACCCTTTTCTGATAATTGGTGTTTTTCCTAAAGTCTATCAATTACTGTTTTAAAATACACTTTCTGTTCACAACACCATTAGTTCAGGAGGAAAACCTTAGTACAGAATGAGATATAAATCTGCTGATTTTCCAGGTCTCAAAGTTTGCTTATCAATTACAAAAGAGAAAAAGTATAATCAAAGATAAGTCACTTCGTTTGTTTTGTTTGTTTGTCTGGTGTTTTGACGTTGCATGGAACCAGCGGTTATTCAGCAACGGGACCAACGGCTTTACGTGCCTTCCGGACCACGTCGACAGTGAACTCCTATCACCAGAAATACACAACTCTCACTCCTCAATGGAATGGCCGAGAATCGAACACGCGACCACCGAGGTGGGACGCCAACACCATACCAACCACGCCACTGAGGAGATAAGTAATTTCAATTACTTCGCCATCAGACTCCTGGGTTTCTTAATCACCACATCAGATTCTATATCTTATAACATTTCTTTACATAACCGCACACGGTAGTTCCCCCTTACATATACTTAGTTCGTATAAGTAAGGTGGAACTACTTTGTGAAGTTATGTAACGCAGGAGTCTGATGACGAAGTAAACTGAAAAGACTTATCTTTAACTATACTTGGAAAATCAGCAGATTTATATCTCTTCTGTACTAATATTTTTCCTCCTGAACTAATGGGGTTGTGTTGTTTTTTGTTTGTTTTTTTTATGACGTCAATCTATGATATAACTGAGAAACACATAGAATATTAAACTCAACGTAAATTATATTACATCCTTCGCTCTCTCTCTCTCTCTCTCTCTCTCTCTCTCTCTCTCTCTCTCTCTCTCTCTATCTATCTCTCTCTCTCTCTCTCTCTCTCGTCCCTATACAAACTAACATTATAACATGTTTTTTCATACTTTTTTTTTTACGTCAATCTATGATATAGCTGAGAAACACAGAGAATATTTGACTCAACGTAAATTTTATTACATCCATTGGTCTCTCTCTCTCTCTCTCTCTCTCTAAATGACCAAAGCTGGCGAGAAAGACTTTAGAGGCAGCACAGAAGGGCCTCGATGGCCGCCAGAGGCATTTGAATATGAATGACTCTTCATACGGTTTTGAGTCTTCGCCATTTAGACAATTTATCGGGATCACTGAATCTTCCGCCGAAACGCTGGTAACGAATTGGTCCAGTTTCCGATCCTAAAGTCTAAATCTGTTTATTTGTCGATTTGTTTATTTCCTATTTCCTTAAGTGGTTAACCTATGTATGTATATATATATATATATATATATATCTATATATATATATATATATATATATATAGATAGATATATATATATATATATATATATATATATATATCTATATATCTATATATATATATATATATATATATATATATATATATATCTATATATATATATATATACATATATATACTTATATATATACATACATATATATACATATATATACATATATATATATATATATATATACATACATACATATATATATATATATGTATATATATGTATGTATGCTTTATGTTTTTTACGTAAAGAAAAAAAATAAACAAATAAAACAGATTTAAACCTTAAGATATATATAATATATATATAGATATATATATATATATATATATATATATGTATACTATATATATATATTGTGCACATATCCTAATATCATACTATCCATATATACACACACATATTGTTGTAAGTATGTATATATATAATGTGTATATTTATATTATATGAATACGTATATGTACATATACTGTCATGACCACTTTTCTCCAGTTTATTATACAAAAATTATATTACATATGTACAATGAGTACAGGTTTTAGAAAGAAGACATCAAAAATCAATTACAGTTATCACAATTAACCATACACAATATAAAATAAACTCCTGATAGGTTAAAACATTTAAATGCCTTTGAGTTCCAAAGCATCAGTTGACAAAATAAGAATATCCAAATCAGCAACAATACTATTACAGTTTAAATCAGCAGCAATACTTAATGCAATAATAAAATATAAACAATGCACTTCAAATCGACAGCAGAATAATACAATGCAATAATGAAAGATAGTATACAGTGCATAAAAGAAAAGAGCCACACGCTTGCTCATTACCAACAGATACTAGTAAACATATATGAGCCATACACTTGCTCATTACCAACCAATACTAGAAAACATACACAAGAGCCATACACTTGCTCATTACCAACCAATACTAGTAAACATGCAAGAGCCATACACTTGCTCATTACCATCCAATACTAATAAACATACAAGAGCCATACACTTGCTCATTACCAACCAATACTAGTAAACATACACTGAAAACTGTAAGAACAACAATCCAAAATCCTCGAGGCCGACCATCGAGCATCACAATGTTCGATGTAACAGCTCTGAAGCTGTCACGGAAGAATACTTCTGAACAGGGGGCTATGGGTTAGCCACCACCTCGTCCTCAGGAACTGGATTGATGTCATCCTCAACGGTCAACATCTGCTGCCACAAATCAGTGATGCCGTTTTTTCTTCACAACATTGGCTTTTAGCAGTGTTACCATAGGCAGTTCATCTGATGTTTTTACGTTATTTATGATTTAATGGTTAGAATGCGTATTTTCCGATGTAGAATTATTTTCCGTGATGTTACAAAACTACACGTCACTAGCTTAATATATAGTATTTTTGCCGAAGAAAAATAAAGGATTTCCTTAAAATTCATTTGTATGAATAAGCAGGATATGTTTCATATCTTTATTTTCATAATAAAACATAAAAAGGCAAAGTGAAGAATTTTTTTCTTCATTGCCGTGGCCTGTGGTCGGAAAAGCCACGGAGGGTTGCCAGATGTCGCCAGAAAGCCACACTAATGGACGAAATTCCTCAAAACGGCAACCCTGCCATAAATCCAAGTCTGTCGTTGCTGTCCTCGCCATCCACAAGGCGATACTCCAAAACTGCTGCTGCTGCTGTGGTTCTCGACAGAACATTGTCGAGATCCTGCTGCTCTGCTTTCCAAAACCTGACTGACTCTTGTCACTCACAACGTGACACAAGTAAAATAGTCTCCCAACAAAAGAGAGGGCAGTTACAAAATTGAAACAAGGTTGTTTTCAAGTCAAACAACCTGACAATACGTATAGCCATATATCTACAATATATGTATGGATATTATAATTCTAGGATGTGTCAACACAATAATAAAAACGTTGGTGGAAAATAAAGTCCTTAAAAATTAACTTGATAGACTTTAGTGAGCAGTGACATAGGCAGTTTCAATGAGCATTTTTATCGAGCTGTTTCCGAGATGATCATTCCAAGTCAACCAGTCTACTTGGCTACAGCATGTGTTAACGACAGAGTCAGCATGGACCCACACTCTGAGATAAAAGGGGGAAGAAAGCATACAAATCAACGCTGACAGTGGCTCTGTAGAAATAACTCGAGCTTGATGGAACGCAGACAGAATTGAATCAGAGAGAGATAAAACACGTCATCTGAATTTATTAAAGAATATTTTCCAAAGGCGTTACATTTCATGCAAAATTATTGGTTTCTTACCTTTTTGGTTTGGAAAACAAGTTTTTCCGTTCGTTTTATAGGGTGTCCATTACAGTACCATTACAGGCAATAAGTACTTGTAATGGTACTGGGACTTTATGGACACCCTGTATTTATGTACTGTTCTCCGAGTTAACACTGCCCACGTTGAAATCGGCATGATTGTGGCCGTTAACGTTCATAAACGATAAGATTCCAACTTTGCATTACACCGGCTGCTTCTCGGTTGTTAAGCAACAGAGATCTGCAATGGCTGAATGATATCCGGTTTTTGAAGCAGCTTTTCAGCTCATTGGAGAAGAAAGCGATTGAGCATTCTGATTGGGTCTTAACCGTCATCCATCTGTATGCATGTCTGACAACTTCTTCGGAACCACTGGATGATTTCAACAAAACATCGTTCCAAGCGTTATTAGAGAAAGGTTTCTAAATTTTCTAAAATACGGGCCACCCGTGACAGAATTTCTAGGTCATAAATGACGAAACTTCCTTGAGTGCTCTTTCATACAGTCTAGATTCAAGTTTTTTTAACCATGGTCACGAACCAGAATGGGCTACAACTGGAGCCCAAATTTTCCTATGTGAATGCATTTTGTCATATTAACACATGATCAACCTTCTGTTGTGTAGATTCGATATTGTTCAAATCATGGCTCCAAAGCCGAAGTAAAGCCAAACTTATCAGCAAAACCAAAAGTTTATCAAAAAGAAAAAAATATATATTTTACGTCTCTAATTATTGAAATAACTACAAAATACAGGTGAGAACTAAACAAAACTTCAAGAATTGTAGAGAGAAACAAAACTCGAACCTTAAACTACCTGTGATCAATATATCCTCAAATCCAAGGTTGAGGAACAAATTCATCCAATCTTAACTAACTCAGATAGAATCTTCACCAGTTCATTCTGTTTTTGAGGGAGTTCTGATACACTGAATAATGTCTTTTATACTCAAGATGAACAGTTCTTGCCACCCCTTGATATGAAGACTATCAACTCAGTTATAATAATAATAATAATAATAATAATAATAATAATAATAATAATAATAATAATAATAATAATATCGCCAGTTTGATTTTTCAGGGAATTGCACTATCGATGGTGTACTTTATGATAGATCATAGCTTTAGCCTAAAATATGCATACACACCACACACACACATATACATATATAATAAATATACGTATTCACTTTAGTGTATAAATATATATGCAATTATTAAGTCATGTTAGCTTAGTGAATGTCTGCATGCCTGTGAGAGTGCTCTATATTTGTGGATAATTGAACATTTTAATAAATGAAATTCTCCTTTCGTTAAAGGAACGAAAGCCATCTAAATTCTTGAGTACTTCTGATGTACGAAAGAATCCCAGGTACTCTTTTCTATTTTAGTTGGTCACAAAACCAACCTCGCAAACTAAAAATAACCTGGTGCACCGAACTATGTGAAGCTGGAATATTTCCTCATCCAAGATTTTCATAGGACGTTTTCTAGTGCGCGTAAAATTGACATAAAATATGTTAATTTTGCGAGCATCTACCGTCAAAGTATGAAGATGAAGGGATGAGCGCACATTCCCCCCGGCCCATAATCCCTGAAAAGCGAGAGAAATGGTATTCGAATGTTTTCACGGGTACGAGAGATACTTTACTTTTTCGTAATGTATTCCGAAAGAATGCGAGGCTTAACGTCCTTAGCTCTCTCTCTCTCTCTCTCTCTCTCTCTCTCTCTCTCTCTCTCTCTCTCTCTCTCTCTCTCTCTCTTTCGAGTAAGCACCACGACTTTGTAATAACCCAAAACACGATATTTTATAGTTATGTCATTTCACTCCGTTATTCTTTATAAATTTCAATGACTCAAGATCATTTATACTGGCTTGTCCTACGATTGCCAGCCGTGACAGCAATCTTCATTTTCATTATTTTTCTTTATACATATAATTTTCATAATTTTTTTTTTCTCTCTCTCTCTCTCTCTCTCTCTCTATATATATATATATATATATATATATATATATATATATATATATATATATATATATATATATATTACAAAATATTAGATATTTCAACCCTGTACATACATACATCCATATTAGCTGAAGCCACCAGGGAAGTTCAAAATGAAAAGACAGAGTGCCAAGTCTTTTCACTTTTGTGACTTCTTAGTATACATCCATATACGTATGTATGTATGTATGTACGCAAATATGTAGTTTCCACGTATGCGATAGGGTGTGTGCGTTGCCCGTGTACCCATTGTTTCTAATCATATAAAAAAAAAAATTATCGTCTTTTATAAATCTACAGGTTAGTCAAAAGAATCTTAAGTAATCATTCAAAAAAAATTATCGTCTTTTATAAATCTACTGATTTGTCAAAAGAATCTTAAGTAATCATTCATAAAAATTATGGTCTTTTATGAATCTACCGATTTGTCAAAAGAATCTTAAGTAAATATTCAAAGAATTGATCGTCTTTTATAAATCTACCGGTTTGTCAAAAGAACCTTAAGTAATCATTCACAAAAATGATCGTCTTTTATAAATCTACCGATTTGTCAAAAGAACCTTAAGTAATCATTCATAAAAATTATGGTCTTTTATGAATCTACCGATTTGTCAAAAGAATCTTAAAGTAAATATTCAAAGAAATTATCGTCTTTTTTAAATCTACCGATTTGTCAAAAGAACCTTAAGTAATCATTCACAAAAATGATCGTCTTTTATAAATCTACCGATTTGTCAAAAGAACCTTAAGTACTCATTCATAAAAATGATCGTCTTTTATAAATCTACCGATTTGTCAAAAGAATCTTAAGTAATCATTCATAAAAAATTATCCTCTTTTATAAATCTACCGATTTGTCAAAAGAATCTTAAGTAATTATTCAAAGAAAAATTATCGTCTTTTATTAATCTACCGATGTCAAAAAAAAAAAAGATGCGCACATTCATAAGTGAGATAAACATTTTTAATCCAAATTGAGTATATTATTTCGTATCAGCCATACGTGAATTTCAGGCACCCTCCCCTAGTTCATAAAACTTCAAGTGTAATAAATCACTGGCATCGTTACTCAGTTTCCATTGGTTCATCCACAGGGACACACACGGTCTCTGTGCTCTGCAGTGTCTGAACTAGTTGTTGTTTATCTTTTCAATGGTCGAAATCTGCCACCAATATTCGGCTTTGTTGATAAACTCTCCGAAATAAAGCTTTTGAATTTGAATTTGAAACTTTATTCTAAAGCAAGCATGCACTCAGGTCAGTGATCGTACAATGCTAAAAATAATGACGATAATGATACTGGAGTATCATGATGTTAACCACTTTTTACCTAACCTTATTTCTTCGAGAAAAAATTACAAAATCACTGGACAGACAAGTCATGAAAAGAGCTGTTGAATCGTGTCGAAGGGTAATGAAGATGACCAAAGATATATGCAACCATTTGATGTAGTCATAATTTTACTATCATCTCAGAACAGATAATTTAGAGCCTGTGGTTCCCTAACACAACAATATTGTGACTGTAGATCAACGTATATTATAAAGGAATGGGAAAGACAGGATACTCTCTATAGTCCCAGCGATATGAAGAAAAGGATTCCCGATCATTCCAAAGTATGAGGTTCTGTAAACGTATAACATTCTTATTTTTGTGAACGAACTCTGACGGATTGACTGACAACAGTTTGTTTTGAAAACAAAGTGGGTTAAACCATCAATGCTACCGTGGATATACTTAGATAACATTATACACCATGTCCCTTTATTTTCGCATCCCCATATAGTGCTTACATTTACCCTGCATATGAACTGAAATAGCAATTTTATTCTTAAAAAGATAAGCGTCAGAGATCTCTGAAGAAGCTGAACGAAAGTCACCTTAGAAATTGAGGCGATGCAAATAATACTTTTATTTCAGCAAAACAAAAATCGACTGTTTTATATCCCCCCCCAAAGGGAATATGCTTCACTACTTTATGTTGAAATCTCTCTCTCTCTCTCTCTCTCTCTCTCTCTCTCTCTCTCTCTCTCTCTCTGTATATATCTATATCTATATCTATATCTATATCTATCTCTATATCTATATCTATCTCTATATCTATATATATATATATATATATATATATATATATATATATATATATATATATATATATCGTTGGGTATGTAGTAGTGTTTTGAATTAAGACTTCCATCGCCTCTGTACCTCCAGCCTAAAGAGGACTCTCTTGTGCTTGCTTTAAAAGGTTGAAAAATATTATGTTTCTGTTTTTTAATAAAAAATAGAGCGAAGCGATTTTTTTTTCCTTTTTTGAGATTTGGCAGTACATGTAAACATTCATAGTATTAGAAAAGTCAGCTAAATTGCAATGAAAAATGATTTTGGTGTGAAAGAATCCGATTTTTGCTTCTTCATTTCTCGTGTTTTTCAGTTTCAGTTCAAAAAATGGGAAAAAGGAAATTAATATTGATAACAGAAAAACTGGTTGCCATTCTATGCAAACCCATTTACAGAGGACTTTAATAAGCGTACGAAGTTGAGTATTGTCAGGATATTATCATTTCCACATCTGATATTTCGTCCTACGTGAAAATCGGCCAAACTAAATACGGTCACTGTTGGGATCAAACTGGCTTTAAATCAAGTCAAAGCCAAACGTTTTTAAAGGGAAATATAGTGTTGATAATAAAATGATAATGCTTTTGGTTCCACTTCCGGCTCTTACGGAGTGTTTTTGACGGACGTTAACGCATAAAATAATTTCCGGAATTAATTTGATTGCCAAAATTAATGTTGCAGGGTGATGTTTTTTTTTTTTTTTTTTTTTTTTTTTTTATCAATTGAAAATTCAGAAAGTTTGATGTAGTGGACGATGTAGAACGGAACATTAGCTTCCAAATACGGGAAATTAACGCTGGCCATTTTGCGAAAAAACTGTCCGAAGCTCTCTCTCTCTCTCTCTCTCTCTCTCTCTCTCTCTCTCTCTCTCTCTCTCTCTCTCTCTCTCTCTCAAACAAACAAACAAACAAACAAAACAAACGGACCATTTGTATTATCATAACGATGTGCCTGACTATTGTTTGTACCTACTCTCTCTCTCTCTCTCTCTCTATCTATCTCTCTCTCTCTCTCTCTCTAAACAAAAATAGAAAACACTTGTATTTTCATAATATGTATGACTCATGCTTATACGATTCTCTCTCTCTGCTTTAGTGTCAACAATACTGATGGATATTATGAATCTAGATTTTGCAAGTCGCAAGGGAACACGGTATTATCACAGCTTATTCCCGATTCTAAATACCTACTAAGTGCTTCATTCCAATGTCTGTACACATTTTATGCCATGACCTTGATTGAGGTTACATACTGAAGGGCAACACCTATTTTCAATACTGTATCCAACTCCCAAGTTTAAATTTGCGTTTTTTTGTTTTTTTTTGTCACTATACTCGTATGAAAACAATGACGGAATGTTCTCCTCATGAAATGATGCAAACATCCTTGATTACCAAAGAGAAGTGGTTCGTGAGAGGACTTCTTCAAAGCTCTTGGTCCTTTTCGATTTCACCTATGATATTTAACTTCCCTCAAAGGTCAGGCCAAACATTTAGAGAAGAAACCCGAATGAATGTTTTCACCGAGTTTAAACAAAATCCGATCGTGAGTTTCCCGTAATACCACCAACTGATCATTGACTGATCCCTTGACATATAACCTAGATTATTTCTTCCGGAAGTTAACGATCACACGGACGCCACCCAGTGATTGCTTGTTTGCATATGGTGTTTTTACGTTGCATGGAACCAGCGGTTATTCAGCAACGGGACCAACGGCTTTACGTGACTTCCGAACCAAGTCGAGAGTGAACTTCTATCACCAGAAAGACACATCTCTCACACCTCAATGGAATGCCCGAGAATCGAACTCGCGGCCACCGAGGTGGCACGCCAAGACCATACCGACCACGCCACTGAGGCGCTTCGTCACCCAGTTTACTGTAAAAGAAAACTACTGAGATGGGTTTTTGTCTGACCGTCCGGCCTCAGATCTTGAAAACTACTGAGGCTGGAGAGGCTGCAAATTGGAATGTTGATCATCCACCCTCCAATCAATCAAATATCAAATTGCAGCCCTCTAGCCTCAGTAGTTTTTATTTTATTTACGGTTAAAGTTAGCCATAATCGTGCGTCTGCACCAATTTCATGGGCCGTGGCTGAGGGTCTCAAATCAGCGTATAAGCTGTACAGAAACGTCGGCGCATGTTTTACTTTTGCATTTTTTTTTTTTTTTTTTTTTTTTTTTTTTTTTTTTTTTTTTTTTTTTTTTTTTTTTTTTTTTTTTTTTGTTTTTTTTTTTTTTTTTTTTTTTTTTTTTTTTTTTTTTTTAAAAAGCCGCACGGCCTTTTAAACTAATTTTGCCTGCATACAGTCAAACAGACGCAAGGACAGGACAACAAAAGAAACGAGCACGTCCAATATTAGTATCGATTTAATATACAGAGTTGTGCCTCACTGTGACGTCACTAAACCATCTGTGATTAAAGCCAAGCATAAATGTTCGCTTCACAGAGGTCCTCGTGTACATCAACATTCACTTCGACTTTTGCTCATAGAAGTAAAGGGAGAACTTATATATCTTATATATGTTTCCCGGCAACTTTCCTGGTTTAGCGATGCCTTAATGCAGTGTATTTGTAATTAAATAGAAATGACATACGTTACCTTCTCTTATCAATAGTTGTCATCACAACAAACAATCGAATATCTCCCTTAGTTCAGTGTCGCGGACGTCGGGATATAACGAATTCATCAATTTCGTTTAGAATAGCTATTATTATCTTCATTACATTTTTAATATTTTTATTTTACGTCCTTCGTTATATAAATTCCCAGATTTCGTTCACATTTCATCATCTATTCGCCACTAATTCCTTTTCATCGTTCGCTCCTTTGTTTTCTCCGGGACTCCTTCATTTAAAATCGTATCTCCAAAAAAAAACGCATCAAGTACCATTACTTTTTACTCTCGATCCTTCATATTCCGTATTGGGGAAACTCCTTTCTTTTCGTATTTCATACAATTAACAACTATTTACTTCAGGTTCTTCATTCTGTCACTAATACCAATACCTTTCCCAATTACTTAACCCTTCGGTTTGATAAGGAATACTCTCGAGTTTCTTTATTGGCAATGTATATGTATTGAAGAATTTGCTTCCACACGCAAACGCTTGCGCAATCCGACAGAAAACAAAATATTTCGACTTATCGTTGCAGTCGCTTACTCGGGGAGTAAACCTACAATCTACTTTGTTCTTGTTCTTGCTATTGTTCTTGTTGAGGGGGAGGAAAGGTCTACGTAAGAGCCTGTAAAGGTCTGAAAACGATGTTTCACGTCGACTTGAAGATACGGTAATTTCAGAATAGGATATATACGATTTATTTATTAGAATGAAAATCTAAAAAAAAAGTTCATGTTAAACTGCACAGAAAAAATTTTTCCTATACAATGTAGAGTATTTATTTTAATTTTCGTTGGTGAAACAATGCTTTATTTGACCATAGGTTTTAGCACGTTTTAATTTACGTTAAAAGTTACTAATATAATGTTTACAACTTAGTATGTGTGAGGGGAAAACCTTGCAAGCATCCCGAGTAAGCTGGAGGTTGGATCACGCCTTATTTACACAATACCGTTCCAATGCCGTTAGTATTATAATTCGCCAAATAGAAAAGCAGAATATTATATAATATAAGAAATACGGTCCCAATAGGGAAAGCAGTCCAATACGGAAAAGAAATATGAAATAAGAAACGTAATGAATGATGGAACAACAGAGAAAATTAGCCTTTTATGGTGTTAAGCAAATCACATGTTACCTTCCAACTGCCTTTTTCGATCGCTTCCTTGAGGATTGAATGGAATACAGAATTTAGGCGAAAGGCCAAGCACTGGGACCTATGAGGTCATTCAGCGCTGAAACAGAAACTGGCAGTAAAAAGTTTGAAAGAGGGGGTGAAAAGTAAGATGGAAGAAAGAGAATATGAACGGAGGTACATTAAATGGAACGAAAGGGGTTGCATCTACGGGCCGAAGGCATGCTGTAAAGAATCTTAAGTAATGCCTACAGTATGATGCGTACTGACGGACATAACCCCAACGTACTTTTACTGTTGTAACTGATATACCATTCTGGAAACTAAATACTTGAGGGATATATATATCCGGAACAATTCTGTTAAAAATATGTTATCATGCTGTTATGAATTCAGATAATTCATGTTAAGAAAAATCGGTAATCGTAAATATATTGGTATTTTTCACTGTAAATTTGTAAACAGGAAAAATGTATAACCTTAAATATGTTGAATTTTTTCACAATAAAATTGTAAATACCTCTTCTGATCTGGCCGGGAGGCATATTTCCCAAGTCTGGAAGAGTATAAGGATAAGGAAAATTAGGACCAATCAGAGTGCGTGGAGCTGATCCATGACGTTAACAAGCCACGCCTTTTAGCTACACTCGGTCTCGTAGCCATTACCGCCAGTCACAATGCCTAAGGAAAACTTCCCCATTTCACAATTTACGGCTTGTATGACCTATACATTTTATTCAGATCTGTGTAAACAAAATGCATCACTTAGTCAGCAGCAATATATTCTTCAAATGAGATATATACACCGTGAAATGTATTAAGCCTTATTGGCTTCTCCCTCTTGGTAATAGTGCTCAGTGTCTGTTAATTCCTGCTCGCAAAGTCGATATTTACTGCATAAATAATATTTTCATCGCAGGTTGCTAAATTATATACTTGAAAATGCGTGTTTAATGCCATTCATAAAGAGTTGCGATAACTCATGGGATGAATCAAACAATATACAAGGTGGTAAAATTGATGGTATGGTAAAAATGATGGTATATGACCTGTAATTAGTACTACAGAGTACAGACAGGAGGGCAAGAACTTTGCGGCACTTCGACTCCCATCAAGATGAATTTAATCTTGGACTTTGAAAGTGACGACTTTTAAAAGCACGGAGCATGGAACGTTTTTCAGACGTTACTGCCAGTTGTTTCAGGCTATAAAAAGTTATTATGCACTTTACTAAAATAACAACTGTCTTATACTTAAATGAAATGTGGAGGATACAGTTTTGATGACAAATTTATGCACCCCGTAGGATGATAGTGCCATCAGTACACCTCATTCGGTACAACGTAGGCATTACTTAAGGTTCTTTGCAGCCTCCCTTCGGAGCCTAGCTGCAACTACTTTCATTCATTTTACTGTACCTTCGTTCATATTCTCTTTCTTCCATCTTGTTGTCCACCCTCTCCTAACAAGTGTTTCAAACCTTTTATTGTCAATTTCCATTTCAGCGCTGAATTGTCTTAGTTGCCCCAGTGCTTGGCATAATGCGAAAATCTATATGTAAAAAAATAACAAATTTATGCACTTAATTTAAGGCATACATTTGGCCATTGAGTGTGAGCTTGCATGATAATAGTAGTATACTCATATACTACCGTTATCCCTGTTGAAAGAGAGTTGGAAAAAAAGTGTCATCCATATTTATTTTAAAGCATATCGCAGTTCTAATAAATTTATGCATCAATTCTGCTCTAGTTCAGCTTAGTAAAAAGTCTACTGTAACTCCATAAATAGGTAGTACTATTCTGTACTCCTATAATCCCTAAAAATATTACATACTAATGAATTACACATTTTAATTCTTTGCACGCAATGAATGACAAGTACGAAAAGGTTTGCTAAGAATTTCAATTAAATTAAATAATCAGGGTTTTCTTTGTATGCAATGTATTTTAAGTAAAAATCACGTAGATGCTTGCTAAAAATATTCAATACTGAATTATATTATCACTTTTTATTTGTTTGTACACAATGTACGAAAAGTAAAAATCAAAAGCAAAAAATGTTCAATAAAAACTTTTTATATATTTGCACACAATGAATGAGAAGTACCAATCAGGTATGTACATCTGGAAGGTTTTATGAAAACGGAATCCATCTCAAAAAGGCAATCTTTTTACAACAGCTTATTAAGTACACTTTGAAAAACAACCGTATTCAGATTAGCTACTGACAGGATGAGTTTGTCAAGTAACAATATTTGGTTATAGTAGGCTAACTTAGATCACCAAAACAACAATGTCCCTGTAAATAGTAGAGACTTCAGTCTGATTCCTGTTCATGACCTGTTAATGAACAGTATAATGCTTTTATACAATGCTCAGTAATGTGCATTACTACGAAATAGCATATGTCCATTGAAATCCGTCGTGTAAGCCTACATCCTCTCCCTATATTCCCTTACAAACAGGTCAGATACCATCATTTTTACAATCTTCTATATTGTTTGATTCATCCCATGTGTTATCGCAACTCTTTATAAATAGTTTTAAACGTGCATTGTCAAGTATATAATTTAGAAATTCGCGATGTGAAAATATCATTTACCAAGAGGGTGAAGCCAATAAAGCACAATATATTTCACGGTGTATCTCATTTGAAGAATATATTGTTATTAAATTAGTGTTGCATTATGTTTAGATACATCTGACTAAAATGTATAAGCCATGTAAGCCGTAAACTGTGAAATTGAAAAAAGTAAGTATTTCTTCGGCATCATGACTGGCGGCAGTAATGGTTATAGGACTGAGGAGGGATCTAAAAGGCCTGGTTTGTGACGTCATGGATCAGCTCCACGCGCTCTAATTGGTCCTAATTTTCCCCATCCCTATACTCTTCCAGACTTGGGAAATATGCGGCCGGGAGTGATCCTCCAAGTACTACCCACCCCACCCACCCCCTCCCTCCCACCCACTCACCAACCCCCTATTCCTAGACGTCAGCACAGGGTGAAGGTGCTAGAGTAAATTCACATCAACCATGCATCTAATGTCTAGGCCAGTCCCTTGCGACGCTCTGATTTGCTGTTGATAAGCCAATCACAGGGCTGGAAACTCTCAGTCTCTACCGAGAGTTCACATAGGCAGGATGTACGTTCCACCTCTCCTGAGGGATACCTTTAAAAGCCGTATCCCTCAGGAGAGGTGGAACACATATCCTGCCTATGTGAACTTTCTCGAGAGACTGAGAGTTTCCAGCCATGTGACTGGCTTATGAACAGCCAATCAAGAGTGTCATAAGGGACTGGCCTACACATCAGATGCACGGTTGATGTGAATCTACAATACCATCGGTGTCTAGGAGAACACACTTACAGGCTACTCTACGAGCAAGAGCCCGTGCTGGCATACCGCCAGTTTAACCGCAAACAACTCTGAGAAAGCTTCGCTGGGTTGCAATGATACCCTAGCGACCAATAAGAATTTAGCGCCGCTCCAGCCCGTAAAGCTGTCCCCCCTGTTTATAATGACCCTCACCATCCCCCACCATCCCGACCCCGCCCCCGTGCCCCCTTCTGAATCTAGACTCGTTTCAACCCACCTTTCGAAACCAGAATCACCATTTGTAGCCCTGGGTCCGAAAACAGTTCCAGCAAAAAACAAAAGCTGCCCCCCCCCCCCCCCCCCCCACCCCCCCCCCCCCCCTCCCCCCCCATTTATAATGACCACCACCACGACCCCCCCCCCCCACCCCTTTATATCTAGACTCGTTTCACCCTTTCGAAAGAAATCGCCTTAAGCCTGGTCAAAACGGCAGGCAAAAAAAAAAAAAGGCAAAAAAAAAAAAAAAAACAACAACAACAACAACGAAAGGAATGCCCAAACTACGACTCCGAAATCCGTCTGCAGGAGACGCGCTCTTGAACTCCACAAATTATCCCTCGTATTTCACGACGTTTGTAACAAGCTGCTATAAAGTCTCTACAAACGTATATATAAACATTGGCCAATTATCATTAAAAGAAATTAACCCATGAGAAAAGTATTACTCGGAAAATTAAGACTCTATATAAAAATCTTCATGTCTACATCCTTTTCGCATTACAACCTTTATTATTATTTACCCATTACTTTCTAAGCATGCTTTCAAATAACAAAATATTAACATGTTAAAGTGAAGAAACGTAGAGCAAAAATGTATTAGTTGTTATCTAGAATTCTACACTATGGCCTGACATTTCTGACTCTCTTTCGGGCAAATCTTAGAACGATCCTCATTTCCAAAAACTAGCTTTAGTGTTGATTCGAAGTTGAATGTATAATGATTCACGCATAATCCAGCGGAATAATCTAACCATTTCAGCACAACTGTGAGGACACGTCGAAATTGCAGAAATGAACCGAGGACAAAACAAGTGAATCGGAATTTCATTTGAAATTAATTTTCTTTTTATTTTTTTAATTATGACCATTCAACCCCAGTTTACCTTTTTTGTATCGAAAGGAAAAGTCTGAACTTGTTTTCTATGCAAAATTCCCGTGGACTCTTCTTTGGCAGAGAAACACAAAACAATAATGAAATCGGAATCCGATGTGAGCAGAAAGTCCTCCTTTCATTTTGCGCCAGAGAAGGAATTTCTTCCTCTCTCAAAGCGATGCTTCAGGTTTTCTTCATCTACACACTACACGTGTTGTACATATGCTTATGTGAATGTTTACGTGTGTACAGAGTAACAGGAGGGATTTCAAGGGAGAATTTCTATACGGTAAATTGAACACAAAAGAAAGCAGATGACCTGAAACGAATGACTTTGAAATAAAGTTATCTTATTTCTCAAGTGTTCGTGACTGCTGAAACGAGTTACCAGATTTTAATATTACTAAACATTTAACATTTGGAAGCAGGGCGTTCTGGGAACACGGGATAGTAACAGATTAACCAGAAAAATATATTAATAATAAGTAATAAAGTACATATACATCAATGCATAGTAAATATTTACACTAAAACTACATATATAAACAAACACTCACAAGTACACACACACACTAATACACATACATATATGCATGTACACGTATATGCATATATATAATACATACATTTATGTGTATATATATATATATATATATATATATATATATATATTATATATGGAGAACCTATTAACTAGAACCAACGAAACAAAAGCTTACTTTGAAACGTACCAAAAACCCATAGGCAAAACCATGTATTCTTGAATCAAATGATTCGACTCCACTACCCCAAATTGAATCATTTAAATGCATTCAATACCAACCTGGATACAAAGTCACATACCTGTCTCGATCCTGGTCCAGTCGGGTGACTGGTATTTAAATAATTCCACCGAATAACAATCGCAGTGGAACATCACACAATTATAGCAGGGTTGGTGATTTTTTTTAATAAAAAAAATAAAAAAGAAATCAGCGATACATTTGATTTTTTTATTTATTTGATGTTTATTTATTTGGTTTTTTATCTTTTAAGATTTTTTTAATCCTTTTTTTCCACAAAATGTATTTTGTGATAGAATTACTATTGATTTATCTTTTAGGTTTCCAGATCTGGCCTAAAGTATGTACTTGCTACTTGCAGTTTTTTTAATATCAAAATAAATAAATGCAGCACAGTTATGCTTAAGTTTTTATTAACCTCCAAACCAGATTTTTCAATTTGTTTGCTTTCCAATTTAACAAATAAATAAAAAAAAAATGATTTTTTTTTAATGAAAAAATTCAACGATTTCATCATTTGATTAAATCAGTTTGATTTAATCACTGCCGACCCTGAATTATAGTGAAATTGGCATAAATGATCATCATTGATGATGATGTATGATGACATCGTTCCTCAGGTTGTTTTTCAAATGATTTCCAAAAGCCAAAATATTCTATTCGATCGCGCGACCTCTGCCGCAAATCCTACTTAAACACTCACAGCAACCACTGGGGGGGAGGGGGACGTTAAAAGCCGGTAATACCACGTACCTGCAAAGAGACAATTTCGAATCTGTAATAATTTGTCAAATCCAATCCCACTGAGCAAAGACAAAGCTTCAAAATCTGTTTTTAGAACCTTGAAAAAAAGGCACATAACTCTAACATATACACT
>NC_061099.1:47916800-47931800 GCF_015104395.2 Macrobrachium nipponense | reverse complement strand
GCGTATGCTATTTGCGACTTCTTGTATTACCCCTTATTCCCGTCGGAGGAGCCCACGGGAAATTGGTACCGTCGCTGGATCCCGATACTGATACGGATTCACCTGCCACTTCTGCCTTCGTCCTTTTCTGCATTTCTTCGGGATGTGTGTGAGCGCTGGCTCGTGAGGAGAAACGTAGGGAGGCAATCGCCAGGCAAGACAGTATAGCTGTTATTTCCTTCGAGGAGCCTTATACCCCTTTTGTCCTGGCGATCGTGTCCATCCCTTTAGTAGCAGTTTGGGTGCTGCGCTATAGACTCCTAGTTCGTCCCGTCTTCAGTTGTTCATCCCCGACGTAAGGATTGGAACTGTCAGTGTACGTGCAGTACATACATTATCATATAGATATATATATATATATATATATATATATATATATATATATATATATATATTATATATATATATATATATATATATACTTTGTCATAGGTTTTACTTGTTTATATTATAAGCTTATTATTGCCTTTATTGTTTATGCTTATTGGTGGATAGTATTTCCATATCTTTAGTTATATGGCTAGGTAGGTAAATTTAAGGTTTTCCTCGTTTTGATATATTCCACTTCCTTCAGCCTTTTGTTATTTAGGATAGTTTGGCCGGCATATATTTGGATCCTCACTGATTTATGAAATATTTTTTCTCCTCTGAATTTCTGTAGGATTTAGATATTTAGCTTTAGTGCGCCTTGTGGCTCGTTGAGGACCTGGTATTTAGTCCTCTTGCTTTAAGCTGTATTTTTGTGTATGATTTTACTTGAACCCGCAAGGCTGATTTAAGTTATTTCTGTTTTGTAATAAATACTGTTTAAGTTTTTCTGGAGTGTTTTGTGCCTGCTTTCCTTGAACATGGGTTGCATATACTGTCTACGATCCTAGCAAAATAAAGTACCTAAGAACCTGTACTAGAACCCCAAGAGGTTTGTAACAATATTATATATATATATATATATATATATATATATATATAATATATATATATATATATATGAATATATATTCATAAACCGTTTTTTAAACGAGGCCCCATGATAAATGGAATTATAGCAAAATGAAAACCGCATAGTGCAATATCTGGACTTCCCTAAGATTTTCTTCTCTTCACTAATGCACATGATGGTTCCACATTATTTGCGTAAATATTTTGTGCCGAGCTTGAAAACACCGTCGACATTTTTCCTCCCATTCTTTTCTATTCGTTATCAAAATTTACACTTCAAAGACTTCTTACCCTCTTCCAGGAAGAGATTTCCTCGCACGGACATGAAATATTTCGAGCCAGAAGCAATCTATTTTAAAGGATTTTTTTTTTTCATTTTGTATGGGAATAGTTTTGTCACGAGAATTTCCAACATGCTAGGCTTACTGTCCTCGTGGATGACTTTACTGAGCTGTGAAACAAAAATGTTTCCCCTACCTTTTGTTGATCGAGGCGTTGTGAGTGTGTTCACCGAGCAAAGGTTTCTAAAAAATATTTTTGCCTTATCTCAGGACAAAGGGATGCATGACAATTTTTCAATGCAGAATCCTCTTCCTTGAAATGCAGGATTTTGAAATGCCTCTTCGATAAAGAAAGGAAATTATACAACTAAAAAAATACGCTCAAAAACCTTAGAACAACAGAGCCAAGATCAACTGGAAAATGTATTTTATAAACCACCACATACAAATAGGTATTTTAGCAGTAATAGGTAATACTTATAATTTTCTTTTTATAACAAGTTTTTCAATACAGAATCCTCTTCCTCGAAATGCAGGATTTTGAAATGCCTCTTCGATAAAGAAGGGAAATTTTACAGCTAGAAAAATGCGCTTAAACACCTTTGAACAACAGAGCCAAGATCAATTGCCAAATGTATTTTATGAACTACCACATATATATGGGTATTTTAGCAATAATAATACTTATAATTTTCTTTTTATGACAATTTTTCAATGCAGAATCCTGTTCCATGAAATGCAGGATTTTGAAATGACTCATCGATAATAAAGGGAAATTATACAACTAGAAACATACGCTCAAAAACCTTTGAACAACAGAGCCAAGATCAATTGGCAAATGTATTTTATAAACCACCACATACAAATATGTATAATACTTATAATTTTCTTTTCGTAACAATTTCTCAAAGCAGAATCCTGTACCTTGAAATGCAGGATTTTGAAGCGACTCTTCGATAAAGAAGTAAATTATACAACTAGAAAAATACGCTCAAAAACTTTTTCATATTAGAACCAAGATAGGCAAATGTATTTTACGAACCACCACATACAAATATAATAACACAATAATAATACTTATAATTTTCTTTTTAATGGAGCATTATTTTTCAGGAATTAGGGGCTGACTATACTCATACATTTCATTTCTTCCAAATAAAACTAATAACGAACCACACTGAAAAAAGTATTCTGTTTACGTTAAATACGAACGCATAACAGACTGAAAATAAATTGGGACACAATGCATCATTGTTTTGGACTATTCGAATTCGTGTAAAATTTCGAATTTGTGTATAATGAATACTTAAAAAATAACTGTCACCAGACTATACGCTTAATTGTATACCAATAAACACCTAACAGAACGCAGTTAAAGGGCTTTATGAAATAAGATGAAGAATGGTAGATACAGGGACAGCTTGACCAAGACATGTGTAAAAGCTGCTGGAAAATTAAGCTCTATTTCAATGTCAAGAGGAATGCCAAGTGTATATTTCCTCCCAATGAGGTACTACAAGGGATCCCATTCACAACGGAAAGACAGCTACTACAGAATTATAGTAAGAGTAAAGATAGTTTAGTCAATTTGTTGGTTTGTAAATTTACTATTAATCTATTTGTTTTGATTTATAAAGATTTTTGGCATTATGCCAAGCGCTGGGGCTGGGGCAACTAAGGCCATTCAGCGCTGAAACGGAAATTGACAGTATAAGGTTTGGAAGGAGCTACAGGAGGAAAACCTCGCAGTTGCACTATGAAACAATTGTTAGGAGAGGGTGGCTAGTAAGATAGAAGAGGGAGAATAAGAACGGAGGTACCATAAAAGGAATGAAAGTAGTTGCAGCTACGGGCCGAAGGGACGCTGCAAACAACCTTCAAGTAATGCCTACATTGCACCGAATGAGGTGCACTGCCGGCAGTGCCCCTCTACGGGGAAACATTCCTATTAATACACACGATGTCGTATTAGCGCATTCCGATGAAGGGTTTCTCATCAAATAACTGACCTAATCACTCGCCGTAGAGGAAAAAATCGATTCTGTTTGGCAGCAAGGGAATAAAAACACTATCGGTCTTTTTCAGGAGTGAATGTCCAGCAATAAAAGCCTTATTTGGGAGGTCATGACTTTCATTGTTTTTATTGGACGTTCCAACGAAGCTTCGGGGTTTATTCTGCAATGTCAAATCATACACAGAGCTTACATACTTTTATTTACTGGAATTTGAACAGCGCTATGCACTGAATGTTCTGAAAATAAGCGGGGATTAACCTAATGACCTTTACGAAAACACCGATAGTATTCTATTCCTTTTATAAGACTGAATTTACCACCATCCTACACTAAGTAAAGAAAAATCAAAGCTCAATCTTATATCATTAATTATTGTTTGTTTCTCTTTTGCTATGTTCTTCTTCATTCGTATTTCATTCGTCCGCTTGAAAGATTATCAGGTATTTGTTAAATGATTTATTAGTAGTGAGAAATGATTTAATATACAATAAATTACTTTATATACAAATCGTCATGAAGAAGAGATTCTAAGGCATCAAACACAAAAACACTCTTGTTAAAGCAACAGATTTTTTATTTGTAAACATGCGTCTGTGTTTTAAATAACCACTTAAAGTAACAGATTTTTTTATTTGTATACATGTGTGTGTGTTTTAAATAACTACCAAGTACTCTTAGCTTTTCGATTGTCTCAATAGTTAGATACGCCTCCTATACTCGGTTTTTTTCCATCCGTCCACCCGCCTGTGGTGTTTGCATATGGTGACACTGCGTCCCGGGCTTTAGATAGTTACATTGAACTTACATTCAACAATAATAACAATATCCTATTTCGAATATTAACGATGTAATTTGCATACAGTAAATTATTAAAACACTTTCCAGTTGCAAATGCACACCCAGATGATCCTTTTATTTACCTAAAACTTATAGCATAAAAAAAAAAAAAAAACTATCTAAAGCCCGGGGACGCAGTGTTACCATACGCAAACAACAACAGACGGGTGGACAGATGGAAAAAAAAACAGAGTACTTAGGTATTTACGTAAATATTTTATGCGCTCTCTAGACACCATTTCAGTGGGACATTGTAGAAACTCTTCTCGGAACTCCTGATATATCCAAGACTGTTTGCAGTGAACGTCATGATTCCTTATTCACTAAACTTCCTCCTCAAATTTGTTCTTCATCCTCTTCACTGCACAACGCTTGTCACCTGTTGTCACTCGAGTATAGTGGTGTTCTTCATGGCTCTGTTTTTCCACCGAATCCTTTCTTCTTCAGAGTAAACGTCATCTGACTCCATTTCTCTCGAGAAAGCTTTACATTTCTAGGGTAACGTAGGAAGGGCTGAATGAATAGATAGTCAAGGAGAGGAGGTATCTTAAAATCCAGGTGTATAACGACCTGTTGATGTGGAAGATTTCCGTACAGGAGAATGAACCCTCCCCCCCCCCCCCCCCCCACCCCACCACCGCTAACCCAAAATAACGCAGTTCAGTCGTTCATGTTCATATTGCATGAGCGCGTGCGCCCTACGGAACTTGAACGCAATTAAACTTACTTATTAATGTGGTTCAGGAATATGTTTACGATCATCACATTCTTGAATAATAAAACAGTGTAATCAAATAGCATTGTATTACTGAGCTCATAAAAAAAGATGAATATTTGTATTACTCATACCATGAAGACCTAACGAACTTTTGAACTAAAAAGATTTCCCTTCTCGTTTGTTGTCCGTTTTCTTCAGCTGCACTATCCCATTCACCCCCCCCCCCCCACACACACACACACACAGAAAACTCGGAAGTTGTTTTAAATTCAAGTGCATGCATAAAGTGGCCTGGAACCCGATTCCCATTCAACTAAGGGTCTCGCATGTATCATTTCGGGAGAGAGGCATTCTGCTTTCTCATTCCAAAAGGGCTTGGAACAAAAATTATGAAGAGAGGGCTGAAGATTTTCTTTCATACATGTATTTATGTGAATATATATATATATATATATATATTTATATATATATATATATATATATATATATCTATATTGTATATATATATATATATATATATATATATATATATAATATGTATATATATACATATATATAAAAATATGTATGTATGTACATATGTCAATAAATTCTTCTGTTAAAGCAAGATACGTCTCAAGTATAAAACGCCCATTAAACACTCTGGTTTAAAGGTAAGGACTGTATTTCCGTGGACTAACTTCCACCCTTATCAAGTAGTGAATGCATATATATATATATAATATACATATACATATATATATATATATATATATATATATATATATATATATATATATATATATATATATACACACTCGTACAATAAAAAAATATCGAACTTATTCGAAAAAAAAATGCGGAATATTAAAATTTCGTGCAACAGACTCACTCTCTCTCTCTCTCTCTCTCTCTCTCTCTCTCTCTCTCTCTCTCACCAGTTGAAAAGTCCTGTAGAATAATTTACACTTCTGCGAGCACCTTCAACAGAATCCAAATAAAACAACATATCAGCTCATTTCACTGAACGCGGATTGCTTATCATAAATAAGGGTATTTTGAAATATAAAGAAAATAATCACCAAAGGTGCGTTATCTCTTGAGAGAAGGGCTTTGCTGTCACACTTTGCATAGCGAAAAATTTTAACAAATAGAATAGTGCGTTCCTCTAAACAGAATTTAGTGAACGAAAATAGAATAGTACGTATCACTAAACAGGACATATTATGTTTGTGAACGGAAATAGATATTACGTTCAGCCAAATAGGAAAGAGTGATTTCAATTAAGGGATAAAGAATTTTCATATACAAGAGATAGTATCAGTTTGTATTTTAGACAATTTGTTGTAAGGGGAAAAAGGCACCAAAACATTTATATTACCGCGTGTGGGCAAATCAATTTCAAAATAAGACAATTTTTCATTTCTAACGGAAACTAGATAATAACCACCTCTGTTGAGGTAAACCCCTTGGATTTTTCCTAACATTTCTTGGGGATCATTTTCTTTATGATATTTACTCTATTGTTTATGCTTTTGCGGCATTCCCCAACGAAAAAATTCCTTGGGGTGGGTCCAACCATTTAGGAAGGATCCCTCAAGGGTCACTATCTAGCAAAGATCCCTTGGGTCTCACTATCTAGGACAGGTCCCTTGGAGGTCACTATCTAGGAAAGATCCCTTGGGGTCAGTATCAAGACCTGAAAATAGAAATAAGAACGACATGGGATATTCTAGTGGAAATTGTGCCTGTAATCAAAGGAACACTAGACACGATCCCAAGAACCCTAAAAGGAACCTGGAAAGGCTAGATGCTGAAGTAGCTCCAGGACTCGTGCAGAAGAGTGTGCTACTTCAAACAGCGATCATAGCAAGAAAAGTGATGGACCCCTAAGGAGGCAGGATGTAACCCAAAATCCCAAACTATAAAATCTGCCCAATCAAATAGGATGACTGTGATTGACCACAAAAAAAAAATGATAAAATAAGAATAATATATGCTAACAAATAACAACGATTAATAAATCAATCATAAATCAAAAATGGTGCTTAACGAGAGATAGCCCATTTATGTCACAAGTATGAGCTACCATTCACCAAAAGCAAATCATCAATCACTGTGCCTGCCATCAATCATGAATCACGTCATTCGCTCGTTTGTAAGCAAATCTCTTTCGGAAAAAGTATCAACATTTAATTTATTGTTTTATTTGACAATATTTGGTCACAGTGTGAGTTACACGCCTCCGTTCCAGGTCTATATGGCTGATACTGGATACCTTCAGAATTAGTACATCCATTTTTCCTTTCTTGCCAAGACCTTGTGACATATTCATGCTTCCATCTAATGTAAATAGTCTGGGAGAACACTATGACATTAATTCTACTTACTATAGTAGATTCACATCAACAGTGCATTAGATGTCTAGGCCAGTCCCTTACGACGCTCCTGATTGGCTGTTGATAAGCCAATGACAGGGCTGGAAATTATCAGTCTCTCGAGAGTGTTCATATAGGAAGGATGTATGTTCCATCTCGCCTGAGGTATACGTCTTTCAGGAGGTGGAACAGACATCCTGCCCTGTGAACAGCCGATCAGGAGCGTCGTAAGGGGCTGGCCTAGACGTCAAATGCACGGCTGATGTGAATCTACTATAGCATCTTCCTTTTGGGCATGGAATTTTGGAATTAAAACTCAATTGATATTTGTTTCTACACCATTTCACACCTTTTAAGCTTTATCATGGGACAGTATCTTTAGCACAGAATATTTCATTCTGTTATGTGATGAGAACTGATTTAAGAATTCTAATACAGAAATGCAAACCTTAAAGCTAATTCCTTTCTATGACGAATTAATTATTAAACTGTTACAAAAATACAAGAGAATGATGATATCTCTCTCTCTCTCTCTCTCTCTCTCTCTCTCTCTCTCTCTCTCTCCTCTCTCTCTCTGTAACGGTAATGGCAATGATTCTACCAGTAAAATTCTGGGTAAATGTAAATATAATATTACTATTTGTTCTAAACAAAACTGAAATAACCAATAACTTAAAAGGTGAGTTGATATTTTTGTTCACAAATCCCGAATTCAATTTCCGTAACGTAAAAACCGACAAATACTTCACAGGACAGTTGCAGGAATGACCTGTATATAATTTTCATGGGAATTCTCTCTCATTTTTAAAACAAACATAGACAGCCATTATTCTGTAGAGGGTCGTGAGGATTTCAAGTGCTCAGGGATTTTCCAAAAAGTGATGATTTTTCAGAGGCGTATTGAAACTGGCATTGTATTTCCCAGAGCCGTGATTGAGTTGAATAAATCCTCAAAAATCTTTTTGAAAAATTAGGTCATTTGAAGCAGGCTTTTGCAAAGAACGAAATATCTCATCATAGGTTTTATGAATTAGACCTGCAATTAAATCTGTGCTAAAAAGAGTTCTCTCTTAACAGAGACAGACGAACAGATAAACAAACAGACATATTCCAAAATAAAGCACGAGAAAATCAAGCGCATAAGGACGCAGGGAAAAAATTAATATTTACGTTTTTAAGATGTAAACTTTGTCTTTTTCCCTTGACAAGGATCTTTCTTCATTCGCACAACAATGAAGAAAAATCCCACCGCTGCTGATTGACTTCTACCTTATCGTAGAGCCTCTATAAAAATACCTGGCTGGATCTCATCAACCTTCCAAGAACCAAAATCGTGGGACTGCAGATCTTAAAAAATTAACCATAGAATCTTCTTGAAAATAACCTGTCTCCCCCACACAATCCAAATACCTGTTTCTTCTTTACCCAACATAAAGGCATGGCCAAAAAAAAAAATAAAAGGGTGGGGCGCCTGGTGCAATACTATAGTAGATCACATCAACCGTGCATTTGATGTCTAGGCCCGTCCCTAATGACGCTCCTGATTGGCTGTTGATAAGCCAATCACAGGGCTGGAAACTCTCACTCCCTCGAGAGAGTTCTCATAGGCAGGGATACGTCTTTCAAAAGCATCCCTCAGGAGAGGAGAAACATGCATCTTGCCTATGTGAACTCTCGAGAGAGACTGAGTTTCCGGCCCTGTCATTGGCTTATCAACAGCCAATCAGGATCGTCGTAAGGGACTAGCCTAGACATCAAATGCACGGCTGATGTGATCTAGTATAGTGTACATCTCAGGAACTTGCGTTCCAGAGGCTATAACTACTCTCGCGCGTAGCGACTGAAGGAAACCGTTGTGTTAACGATCACTCGTATTGACACCAGGCAGTTTTGACCGTTTAATTAATGAGGTAGAAGGGATTACGTAGAGATAGACACCTAGGGGAGAACACGAAAAGTTGGCTTATAATAAGGGGAAGGACAATTCGACTTAAAATACAACGGAAAAACCCGGTGCTTAATACGATGAAATAAAAGGAACGATAAAGAAAGGCTTTCGGAATGATAAAGTACGAGAAGTAACACAAGATATGGAACAGGACGCCAGTAATAGCACAGTACAATAGATGATTTATTCACCTGGAAAGATGTATAATGGTGTGGAGGAAAGACTTTGGTATCCAAAGTAGGGAAAGCAATATTGAACACAATTCTCCCTTATGAATATGAAGTTTGTAACGAATATGCTACTGAAGGCTATTAGAATTTTTAAATAGTGGGAACGCGCATAAGCGATATCAGCTGCTGAAAGGCAAACTTTCAACATGGATTTCTTTAAGCAGGATTCATCGAGATTCAACAGTTTAAAGAGTGAAGGATCTGAACGTATTTTTATTTCCGCTAAACTACAATATATATATATATATATATATATATCATATATATATATATATATATATATATATATAATATATATATATATATGATATATACTATATAGTGTGTGTGCGTGTTTATACAGTACACACACACAGATATATATATATATATATATATATCTTTTCGTTAAAAAGCAATTGCTTTAGTGGCATCAATAAGTTTCTTGCAGGTATCTTCATACCGACGAAGTTTTTTTCCGATCTCGTTCGTCAATTTCTGGTGAAATATACGCCAGACTTCCTTCTTCCATTTATTGAATTTGTCACGACAGCTGTTTCGCCTTATGGCATTATCAAGCGACTACTGACTTACAATCTTGTTGTTGTTGTATTAAGCCAAACACTTCTTGTTGGCACGGGCCTTTCCCTTGTTCGGCCCGTAGAAAAACTTACAATCTGACCTTCGGCCTATTTATCTCATCGTGTGGGAGTATGACCTCGAGGTATGGGTACTGGTTAGTCTAGGGATTAACAGCTTAAGGGCGTTGTTTTAGTTACAAAGAATATAAGGACATATGTACTGCGACAATAAGAGTGAAAGTTTAAACAGTGGTTAAATAAATATTCAAAATACAATGCCATGTGCTAGAGTTCCTTAAATGTATGTTGAAAATTTAATATGTTACCATGTTGGTTTTAGATAAAAATTACAAAATTACATACAGTGTACGTAGTGATGAAGAAAAGTGATTATTTTGAAAAGATGGATTAGGATCCTCCTGGACACTTCCAAATTCCAACGCTTGACAAAAGACCCCACCGAGGACCTCAGAAAGAAAGTGTCGAGGCTTGTGACTAGGGCCAACAATCAGCAAGGACGTCGTAAAATTCCCTAAGGTAAAAGGTAAAAGGAGACTATGGGCCCGGTTACTGCTACGGAACAGTGGAAAACACACAAGGCAGATAACCCCCATAAGGCCCATCATCTCTCAGATGACATCCCCAACCTATAGGATAGCGAAAGTCCTGAATGATTTGCTGGTACCTTACATACCCGGTGCATATTCACTGAAAATCAGCGGTGGAGTTATTGATCTCCTACAGGAAAAAGGACAGAAGACGACATTGCCTCACTCGACGTTGAGAGTTTGTTTACGAACGTTCCCGTCGAAGAAACGATCGACATCATTCTTGATCGTGTATACAGGTCCGAGAAGAACCCGCTGCCATTTCCGAAGATGTCCTCCGAGAGATGCTGAAAGCTAGCACTACAGAAGCCCCACCTTTCTCTCTCATCAGGGGGAATTATTTCGACAAGTAGATGGAGTCGCCATGGGATCCCCACTAGGGGTCCTCTTTGCAAATATGTACATGGCCACCGTCGAAGAAAGGACCTTTAGAGAACATCTAAAACCTAGGATTTATGGGCGGTACATCGACGATATATTCGTCACAATAAAAGAGCCTTTAGATACCAAAAACTAGCAGATGCTCTGAAAAGAAACTCAGTGCTCAACTTCACCACAGAGCACAGCCAGCAGAAGACTTGCCATTTCTGATGTCCTGGTAAAACAACAAGAAGGACAGTTTAAGACGACCGTTTATACGAAAGCAACGAACGCTGGCCGTTGCTTGAACGCACGCGGGGCGGAGTGCCCGGACGCATATAAAAAGTCTGTCGTGAGTGCGTATGTCAACAGAACCTTCACACACAGCTCATCATGGAAAGATATACATAACGAACTCGACCGAATTCGCCAACTGCTGACAAACAACGGGTATGCAGATCAAATTATCGAAGCGCAATAAAAAAGAAAATGGACGAATTTTACCACCCAACACCATGGCGAAAAACGAGGAAACTGATTATTTACCATCGTGTACATTATGGGTCTGCATACAAGGAGGATTGCTGCACACTAACGCGGGATAATAAACAGAGGCGTAATCCCAAAAGCCCCTACCATACTAAAATAAACCTCAGGATATATAGTAAGCCCAACCTTGTAGCAGCCTTAATAATGAAGAACAGCACCGCTCCGGGGGGACCGAAGGAGATGTGCACGAATGTAGTTTACAAATTTACTTGTCCAGAGGAGGTGTGTAAACCTCACAGCCAAAACTACATCGGGCACACTACAACGACCCTTCGGAGACGTCTGCTGGCTCATAGAAATCAAGGGGCCATCCATCAACATTACATAGATGTTCACGACAGGAAGCCATCTCTACAAGAGCTCATAGAAGGCACCCAGGTCGTACACAGAGAAAAGACAACTACGGTCGCCTCTTAATAACGGAAGCAGTGAGCATCGCTATTCAGAAGCCGACCTTGAACGTCCAACAAGAATCGGACCATATACTCCCCTCAGCAGGAGAAGGAATACCCAAGCCAAACAGGGACCAGACAGCGCGCCCCAATCCACCGAGAACATCGCGCCCCTTGGAAGGCATGAGAAGACCCAGCGTCAGCGAAAGTCAAGTAACATCCTTACTCAGGTCGCTGAGACCCCGCCCAACACGAATCAGCAACCGTTAACCAACGTAGAACCATTTTTGGTTTACATACACACACACACACACACACACACTCAAATAAAAAAATCATACACATTTATGTATAAACAGAAATTATCTCTTGTACCTTTATGCATGCTATAAAATATATATATATTTGTACTCCCGTATTAGATTTCTATATTCATTTTCATTCCTGTATGTAATTTTGTAATTTTTTATCTAAAACCAACATGTAACATATTAAATTTAAACATACATTTAAGGAAACTCTAGCACATGGCATTGTATTTTGAATATTTATTTAACCACTGTTTAAACTTCACTCTTATTGTCGACAGTACATATGTCCTTATATTCTTTGTAACTAAAACAACGCCCTTAAGCTGTTAATCCCTAGACTAACCAGTACCCATACCCGCGGTCATACCTCCCCACAGATGAGATAAATAGGCCGAAAGGTCAGATTGTAAGTCAGTAGTCGCTTGATAATGCCATAAGGCGAAACAGCTGTCGTGACAAAATTCAATAAATGGAAGAAGGAAGTCTGCGTATTTCACCAGAAATTGACGAACGAGAATCGGAAAAAACTTCGTCGGTATGAAGATACCTGCAAGAAACTTATTGATGCCACTAAAGCAATTGCTTTTAACGAAAATTGTATTAGAGAAAAACTATGCCCTAAAAGTATATATATATATATATATATATATATATATATATATATATATATATATATATATATATATATATATATATATAATCTTATGTACCTTGGTGGATGTTGATTCCAGAGATAAAAAAGTAAAAAATCTTCGGCGCAATCGGGTTTCTGTACAGCCGCTACAGCGTAAAATCAAGGTCACCGAAAATATAACTTTTTTTTTTTGGTGGTGGCTCGGTATATGCTGTATGACCCGCGGGCCCATGAAACTTTAACTACGGCCCGGTGGTGTGGCCTGTCCTATATCGTTGCCTGAAGCACGATTATGGTTAACTTTAACCTTAGATAAAATAAAAACTACTGAGGGTTGAGGGCTGCAATTTGGTCGGTTTGATGATTGGAGGGTGCATGATCAACATACCAATTTACCGCAATACAGCCTCAATGGTTGTAAAGATCTGAGGGCCGAAAGAAAAAGCCGGCACAATGGTTTTCTTTTTTAAAGAAAACTAAATTAGACCAGTGAGGGTTACGTTCAGACTATTCAGTTCTTTTACTGCTGAATCTCTTATAAACTCTTGCATTGGTCTCCTCTTCGAATTGCTCGTTTTTTTCAATGTTGGTCTCCAGTTGGGGATTTAAAAATAAAAAAAACCGTAGAAAAACAACTTGAAGGCTACATATATATATATATATAATATATATATATATATATATATATATATATACACTTATAGGTGTACATAGCAAAAGGTCTTTAAATCGAAAAAAGGACTGAATTCTTTCTCTTTGTTTGACTTGACAAATTCGTAAAATCTGAAGTCTTTTATTTTTTCACTACAAAAAACTTTTTAGTCGACCAAACACCAATTGTGATACTCTGAAGTGGACAGTTGGACAAGGTTCTTCCTTTGAAGATTTTTCTTTATATATATATATATATATATATATATATATATATATATATATATATATATATATATATATATATACATATATGCACGCAAAGATATGTCTTTACATGCCTCCATGTACACATACATAGTGTTAATGCTCAATCAAATTGTATATAAAATGCTAATGCCCAATTGATCAAGATAAACATGAATAATACACGCTGCTATGTATATATATATAATATATATATATATATATATTATATATATATATATATATATTTTATACATATATATAACTTATAAATATATACACGTATACGTGTTATATATATATATATATATATATATATATATATATATATATAATATAATATATAATTATATAGCATATAGTTATATAGTATTCAACAAAATTAATGTCGAAATCTTGGCCAATAATTCGTATCGTTTTTTTATGAATAAAAAAAAATTTTTTTTTAATTTTTTTTTAACATTTATTTCAGTATAACACTTGTATAAAAGCGCGCTCTCTATATAAACGTACATATATATATATATATATATATATATATATATATATATATATATATATATATCTATATATATATATATATATATATATATATATATATATACATACATATAATGTATATACTATATACTTTATACACATATATGTATATATACTATATACTTATATAAGTACACAGTTATATGCACATACATATGTATACTGATTACATATACATGAGAGAGAGAGAGAGAGAGAAGAGGAGAGAGAGATGAGAGAGAGAAGAGAGAGAGAGCAAAAACATGTATACAAGCGTTATACTGAACTGTTAAAAAACAATCTTTTTCATTCCTAATGCTACAAATTACTGACCGGTATTTCGACATTAATTTTATTGATTAATACTCGCTTATTGTCAAACAATTCGTACTCAAATTCGCAATAGGTATAATAAATGCTCCACATAAATACGTGCAATTTACTTTGACCTGCATATATTTATATATATATATATATATATATATATATATATATATATATATATATATATAGTGTGTGTGTGTGTGTGTGTAGTGAGGACATGTGAAGATAATACAAGAGAATATGTCAAAACTGATTGTTTGCAAGGGCACCACCCAGTCCCATTTTATCTCCCTTAATTATTACCTTTCGTTACAATAATACACAAAGTGGTTTTTATTCCAAATGCATTCTACTAACAAGTACTTCCCCTCTATTTTACCCTCCCCATTCTTTTACATATGCAGAGACATTGTCTTTTGTTAGAAAGCTGCATAAAAGAAGATGATTTCGAATGAAAATGCGAGTTCAGTGTGGAACTATAG
>NC_061099.1:47888272-47913272 GCF_015104395.2 Macrobrachium nipponense | reverse complement strand
TTCCAGCCCTGTGATTGGCTTATCAACAGCCAGTCAGGAGCGTCGGTAGGGGACGGGCCTAGACATGATGTTCTCGTGCTTTATTTTGGAATATGTCTGTTTATCTGTCCGCCTGTCTCTGTTAACAGAGAACTCTTTTAGCATAGATTTAATTGCAGGTCTAATTCATAAAAACTATGATGAGATATTTCGTTCTTTGCAAAAGCCTGCTTAAAATGACCTAATTTTTCAAAAAGATTTTTGAGGATTTATTCAACTCAATCACGGCTCTGGGAAATACAATGCCAGTTTCAATACGCCTCTGAAAAATCATCACTTTTTGGAAAATCCCTGAGCACTTGAAATCCTCACGACCCTCTACAGAATAATGGCTGTCTATGTTTGTTTTAAAAATGAGAGAGAATTCCCATGAAAATTATATACAGGTCATTCCTGCAACTGTCCTGTGAAGTATTTGTCGGTTTTTACGTTACGGAAATTGAATTCGGGATTTGTGAACAAAAATATCAATCCACTTTTTAAGTTATTGGGTAATTTCAGTTTTGTTAGAACAAATAGTAATATTATATTTACATTTACCCAGAATTTTACTGGTAGAATCATTGCCATTACCGTTACAGAGAGAGAGAGAGAGAGAGAGAGAGAGAGAGAGAGAGAGAGAGAGAGAGAGAGAGAATTTGTCTGTGTGCCTTGAGATATCATCATTCTCTTGTATTTTTGTAACAGTTTAATAATAAAATTCGTCATAGAAAGGAATTAGCTTTAAGGTTTGCATTTCTGTATTAGAATTCTTAAATCAGTTCTCATCACATAACAGAATGAAATATTCTGTGCTAAAGATACTGGCCCATGATAAAGCTTAAAAGGTGTGAAATGGTGTAGAAACAAATATCAGTTGAGTTTTAATTCCAAAATTCCATGCCCAAAAGGAAGATGCTATAGTAGATTCACATCAGCCGTGCATTTGACGTCTAGGCCAGTCCCTTACGACGCTCCTGATTGGCTGTTCACATGGCAGGATGTATGTTCCACCTCTCCTGAAAGACGTATACCTCAGGAGAGATGGAACATATATCCTTCCTATATGAACTCTCGAGAGACTGAGAGTGTCCAGCCCTGTCATTGGCTTATCAACAGCCAATCAGGAGCGTCGTAAGGGACTAGCCTAGACATCAAATGCACGGTTGATGTGAATCTACTATAGTAAGTAGAATTAATGTCATAGTGTTCTCCCAGACTATTTACATTAGATGGAAGCATGAATATATCACAAGGTTTTGGCAAGAAAGGAAAAATGAATGTACTAATTCTAAAGGTATCCAGTATCAGCTATATAGACTTGGAACAGAGGCGTGTAACTCACAGTTTGACCAAATATTGTCAAATAAAACAATAAATTAAATGTTGATACTTTTTCCGAAAGAGATTTGCTTACAAACGAGCGAATGACGTGATTCATGATTGATGGCAGGCACAGTGATTGATGATTTGCTTTTGGTGAATGGTAGCTCATACTTGTGACATAAATGGGCTATCTCTCGTTAAGCACCATTTTTGATTTATGATTGGTTTATTAATCTTTGTTATTTGTTAGCATATATTATTCTTATTTTATCATTTTTTTTGTGGTCAATCACAGTCATCCTATTTGATTGGGCAGATTTTATAGTTTAGGATTTTGGATTACATCCTGCCTCCTTGGTCCATCACTTTTCTTACTATGATCGCTGTTTGAAGTAGCACACTCTTCTTCACGAGTCCTGGTTCTACTTCAGCATCTAGCCTTTCCAGGTTCCTTTTAGGGTTCTTGGGATCGTGCCTAGTGTTCCTTTGATTACAGTCACAATTTCCACTAGAATATCCCATGTCGTTCTTATTTCTATTTTCAGGTCTTGATACTGACCCCAAAGGGATCTTTTCTAGATAGTGACCTCCAAGGGACCTGTCCTAGATAGTGAGACCCAAGGGATCTTTGCTAGATAGTGACCCCTAAGGGATCCTTCCTAGATGGTGATCCTGAAGGGATCTTTTCGTTGGGGAATGCCGCAAAAGCATAAACAATAGAGTGAATATCATAAAGAAAATAATCCCCAAGAAATGTTAGGAAAAATCCAAGGGGTTTACCTCAACAGAGGTGGTTATTATCTAGTTTCCGTTAGCAATGAACAATTGTCTTATTTTGAAATTGATTCCCCACTTGCGGTAATATAAATGTTTTGGTGCCTTTTTCCCCTTACAACAAATTGTCTATAATACAAACTGTATACTATCTCTGTATATGAAAATTCTTTATCCCTTAATTGAAATCATCTCTTTCCTATTTGGCTGAACGTAATATTCTATTTTCGTTCACAAACATATATCCTGTTTAGTGGTACGTACTATTCTATTTTCGTTCACTAAATTCTGTTTAGAGGAACGCACTATTCTATTTTGTTAAAATTTTTCGCTATGCAAAGTGTGACAGCAAAGCCCTTCTCTCAAGAGATACGCACCTTTGGTGATTATTTTCTTTATATTTCAAAATACCCTTATTTATGATAAGCAATCCGCGTTCAGTGAAATGAGCTGATATGTTGTTTTATTTGGATTCTGTTGAAGGTGCTCGCAGAAGTGTAAATTATTCTACAGGACTTTTCACTGGAGAGAGAGAGAGAGAGAGAGAGAGAGAGAGAGAGAGAGAGAGAGTGAGTGAGTCTGTTGCACGAAATTTTAATATTCCGCATTTTTTTTCGAAATAAGTTCGATATTTTTTTTATTGTACGAGTGCGTATATATATATATATATATATATATATATATATATATATATATATATATATATAATATATGCATTCACTACTTGATAAGGGTGGAAGTTAGTCCACGGAAATACAGTCCTTACCTTTAAACCAGAGTGTTTTAATGGGCCTTTTATACTTGAGACGTAGCTTGCTTTAACAGAAGAATTTATTGACATATGTACATACATACATATTTATATATATGTATATATATATACATTATATATATCATATATACATATTATATATATATACATATATATATATGATATATATATATATATATATATAATATATATATATATATTTATTCATTCACATAAATACATGTATGAAAGAAAAATCTTCAGCCCTCTCTTCATAATTTTTGTTCCAAGCCCTTTTGGAATGAGAAAGCAGAATGCCTCTCTCCCGAAAGGATACATGCGAGACCCTTAGTTGGAATGGGAATCGGGTTCCAGGCCACTTTATGCATATGCAGGAGAACTGACTGAGAACTTCCTTGAATTTAAAACAACTTCCGAGTTTTCTGTGTGTGTGTGGTGGGGGGGGGAGGGGGGGGAGGGCTTGTCGGTGGGAATAGTGCAGCTGAAGAAAACGGACACCGAACGAGAAGGGAAAACTCTTTTAGTTCAAAAGTTCGTTAGGTCTTCGTGGTATGAGTAATACAAATATTCAAATTTTTTTCTATGAGCTCAGTAATACAATGCTATTTGATTACACTGTTTTATTATTCAAGAATGTGATGATCGTAAACATATTCCAGAACCACATTAATAAGTAAGTTTAATTGCGTTCAAGATTCCATAGGGCGCTCGCGCTCATGCAATATGTGCATGAACTGCTGAACTGCGTTATTTTGGGTTGGCTGTCGGGGTTGATTCTCCTGTACGGAAATCTTCCACAGCAACAGGTCGTTATACACCTGGATTTTAAGATACCTCCTCTCCTTGACACTATCTATTCATTCAGCCCTTCCTACGTTACCCTAGAAATGTAAAGCTTTCTCGAGAGAAATGGAGTCAGATGACGTTTACTCTGAAGAAGAAAGGATTCGGTGGAAAAACAGAACCACGTAGAACACCACTATAATCGAGTGACAACAGGTGACAAGCGTTGTGCAGTGAAGAGGATGAGAACAAATTTGAGGAGGAAGTCTAGTGAATAAGGAATCATGACGTTCACTGCAAACAGTCTTGGATATATCAGGAGTTCCGAGAAGAGTTTCTAAAATGTCCCACTGAAATGGTGACTAGAGAGATCACGTAAAAATATTTACGTAAATACATAACTATACTCTGTTTTTTTCCATCTGTCCACCCGCCTGTGGTGTTTGCGTATGGTAACACTGCGTCCCGGGCTTTAGATAGTTATGCTATAGGTTTTAGGTAAATAAAAGGATATCTGGGTGTACATTTGCAACTGAAAAGTGTTTTAATAATTTACTGTATGCGAATTACACCGTTAATATTCGAAATAGGATATTGTTATTATTGTTGAATGTAAGTTCAATGTAACTATCTAAAGCCCGGGACGCAGTGTCACCATATGCAAACACCACAGGCGGGTGGACGGATGGTAAAAAAAGAGTATTGGAAGCGTATCTAACTATTGAGACAATCGAAAAGTTAAGAGTACTTGGTAGTTATTTAAAACACACACACATGTATACAAATAAAAAAATCTGTTACTTTAAGTGGTTATTTAAAACACACTCGCATGTATACAAATAAAAAAATCTGTTGCTTTAACAAAAGTGTTTTGTGTTTGATGCCTTAGAATCTCTTCTTCATGACGATTTGTATATAAAGTAATTTATTGTATATTAAATCATTTCTCACTACTAATAAATCATCTACCATTTAAATAATTTAACAAATACCTGATAATCTTTCAAGCGGACGAATGAAATACGAATGAAGAAGAACATAGCAAAAGAGAAACAATAATTAATGATATAAGATTGAGCTTTGATTTTTCTTTACTTAGTGTAGGATGGTGGTAAATTCAGTCTTATAAAAGGAATAGAATACGATCGGTGTTTTCGTAAAGGTCATTAGGTTAATCCCCGCTTATTTTCAGAACATTCAGTGCATAGCGCTGTTCAAATTCCAGTAAATAAAAGTATGTAAGCTCTGTGTATGATTTGACAATGCAGAATAAACCCCGAAGCTTCGTTGGAACGTCCAATAAAAACAATGAAAGTCATGACCTCCCAAATAAGGCTTTTATTGCTGGACATTCACTCCTGAAAAAGACCGATAGTGTTTTTATTCCCTCGCTGCCAAACGGAATCGATTTTTTTTTTTTTTTCTCTACGGCGAGTGATTAGGTCAGTTATTTGATGAGAAACCCTTCAGTCGGAATGCGCTAATACGACACTCGTGTGTATTAATAGTGAATTTCCCCGTAGAGGGGCACTGCCGGCAGTGCACCTCATTCGGTGCAATGTAGGCATTACTGAAGGTTGTTTGCAGCGTCCCTTCGGCCCGTAGCTGCAACTACTTTCATTCCTTTTATGGTACCTCCGTTCATATTCTCCCTCTTCCATCTTACTATCCACCCTCCCCTAACAATTGTTTCATAGTGCAACTGCTTTGAGGTTTTCCTCCTGTAGCTCCTTTCAAACATTTTACTGTTAATTTTCGTTTCAGCGCTGAATGGCCTTAGTTGCCCCAGCGCTTGGCATAATGCCAAAAATATTTATAAATCAAAACAAATAGATTAATAGTAAATTTACAAACCAACAAATTGACTAAATTATCTTTACTCTTACTATAATTCTGTAGTAGCTGTCTTTCTAGATGACGTCGCTGTTTTCCGTTGTGAATGGGATCCCTTGTAGTACCTCATGTGGGAGGAAATAAACGTTTGACATCGAAATAGAGCTTAATTTTCCAGCAGCTTTTACATATGTCTTGGTCAAGCTGTCCCTTTATCTACCATTCTTCATCTTATTTCATAAAGCCCTTTAACTGCTTCTGTTAGGTGTTTATTGGTATACATAAGCGTATAGTCTGGTGACAGTTATTTTAAGTATTCATTATACAATGTTACACAAAATCGAAATTTTACACGAATTCGAAACAGTCAAACAATGATGCATTGTGTCCCAATTTATTTTCAGTCTGTTATGCGTTCGTATTTAACGTAAACAGAATACTTTTTTCAGTGTGGTTCGTTATTAGTTTTATGTGGAAGACACGAAATGTACGAGTATAGTCAGCCCCTAATTCCTGAAAAATAATGCTCCATTAAAAAGAAAATTATAAGAATTATTATTGTGTTGTAATATTTGTATGTGGTGGTTCGTAAAATACATTTGTCTATCTTGGCTCTAATATGAAAAGGTTTTTGAGCGTATTTTTCTAGTTGTATAATTTACTTCTTTATCGAAGAGTCGCTTCAAAATCCTGCATTTCAAGGAACAGGATTCTGCTTTGAGAAATTGTCATGAAAAGAAAATTATAAGTATTATACATATTTGTATGTGGTGGTTTATAAAATACATTCGCCAGTTGATCTTGGCTCTGTTGTTCAAAGGTTTTTGGGCGTATGTTACTAGTTGTATAATTTCCCTTTATTATCGATGAGTCATTTCAAAATTCTGCATTTCATGGAACAGGATTCTGCATTGAAAAATTGTCATAAAAAGATAATTATAAGTATTATTATTGCTAAAATACCCATATATATGTGGTAGCTCATAAAATACATTTGGCAATTGATCTTGGCTCTGTTGTTCAAAGGTGTTTAAGCGCATTTTTCTAGCTGTATAATTTCCCTTCTTTATCGAAGAGGCATTTCAAAATCCTGCATTTCGAGGAAAAGGATTCTGGATTGAAAAATTGTCATAAAAAGAAAATTATAAGTATTACCTATTACTGCTAAAATACCTGTTTGTATGTGGTGGTTTATAAAATACATTTTCCAGATTGATCTTGGCTCTGTTGTTCTAAGGTTTTTGAGCGTATTTTTTTAGTTGTATAATTTCCTTTCTTTATCGAAGAGGCATTTCAAAATCCTGCGTTTCAAGGAACAGGATTCTGCATTGAAAAATTGTCATGCATCCCTTTGTCCTGAGATAAGGCAAAAATATTTTTTAGAAACCTTTGCTCGGTGAACACACTCACAACGCCTCGATCAACAAAAGGTAGGGGAAACATTTTTGTTTCACAGCTCAGTAAAGTCATCCACGAGGACAGTAAGCCTAGCATGTTGGAAATTCTCGTGACAAAACTATTCCCATACAAAATAAAAATAAATAACAAAATAGATTGCTTCTGGCTCGAAATATTTCATGTCCGTGCGAGGAAATCTCTTCCTGGAAGAGTGTTAAGAAGTCTTTGAAGTGTAAATTTTTGATAACGAATAGAAAAGAATGGGAGGAAAAATGTCGACGGTGTTTTCAAGCTCGGCACAAAATATTTACGCAAATAATGTGGAACCATCATGTGCATTAGTGAAGAGAAGAAAATCCTAGTGGAAGTCCAAATATTGCACTGTGCGGTTTCCATTTTGCTATAATTCCATTTATCATGGGCCTCGTTTAAAAACGGATTTTATGAATATATATATATATATATATATATATATATATATATATCTATATATATATATAATATATATACACACACACACACACACACACACACACACACACGCACACATGCACACACTGAGAGAGATAGAGATACATACAACGAAAATTGTCGTTTTTAAAGATATATATATATATATATATATATATATATATATATATATATACATATATATATATACATACATACTCTGAGAGAGACACACACACACACATAACGAAGTTATCTTTGCTTTTAAAGATTTTATCATAAATGGAGAGAGAGGGCGAAAAGTACAGCCACATTACGTATATGATAAACGGTACTCTCATAGGGGTACAGTTCCAAGTTTATTTTGGTTATGTATTCAGAAGACGTGCCAAAGAATTTCTTGAATACGTTTCTCTCCAGGGGAATTTTTTTTTAGGCTTGTTCGAGGTTGGTGAGGGCAAAATAGAAATATTACGCGAAAACCTACAAAATGAATAGTTCATACATAGGTGCTTCCAATTATGTTGATATCAGACAACGCCACATCACGTTTTGTTTTGTGAATACAAGAATTTGAATTTAAACCTTCACATTTCATGCACATCATTAAGAAATGCTAATACGGTTTATGGGGGTATAGATGATAATTATTTTGGTAATTATATTACCTATTGATGTATGACATTTGAATATCCTGTCTAATGTTAAAATGGATGTATCAGGTGCAAGGTAAGAATATTTAAACAATTTCTGAATAAACAGTGTTTATATGTTAGACTTATGTGTGTTTTGTTTTACTGAATAAACAGTGTAAATGTTGGACTTGTGTGTTTTTTTCCTGTAAATGTTAGAGTTATGTGTTTTGTTTTTCGGAGTAAACAGATTATATGTTAGACTGATGTTTTTTTTGATTTTCCGAATAAACAGTGTAGATGTTAGACTTCTGTGTGTTTTGTTTGTCTGAATAAACAGTGTAAATGTTAGACTTATGTGTTTTGATTTTCTGAATAAACAGTGTAAATGTAGACTTATGTGTTTTGTTTTTCTGAATAAACAGTGTAAATGTTAGAGTTATGCGTGTTTTCTTTATCTGAATAAACAGGTTATATGTTAGACTTGTGCGTATTCTGTTTTTCTGAATAAAGTGTAAATGTTAGGTTTGTTTGTGTTTTGTTTTTCTGGATAAACAGTGTATATGTTAGTTATGTGCGTTTTGTTCCAAGTTCTGAAAACAGATTTTGAAGCTTTGTCTTTGCTCAGTGGGATTGGATTTGACAAATTATTACAGATTCGAAATTGTCTCTTTGCAGGTACGTGGTATTACCGGCTTTTAACGTCCCCCCTCCCCCCCAGCGGTTGCTGTGAGTGTTTAAGTAGGATTTGCGGCAGAGGCCGCGCGATCGAATAGAATATTTTGGCTTTTGGAAATCATTTGAAAAACAACATGAGGCCCGATGTCATCATACATCGTCACCAATGATCATTTATGCTAATTTCACTATAATTCAGGGTCGGCAATGATTAGATCAAACTGATTTAATCAAGTGATTAAATAATTTATTTTTTGCATTAAAAAAAATCATGATTTTTTTATTTTTTTGTTTTTTGAATTTGAAATCAAACAAATTGAAAAATCTGGTTTGGAGGTTAATAAAAACTTAAGCATAACTGTGCTGCATTTATTTATTTTGATATAAAAAAATTACAGGTACATACTTTAGGCCAGAACTGGAAACCTAAAAGATAAACTCAATAGTAATTCTATCACAAAATACATTTTGTGGTGGAAAAAAAAGGATTGAAAAAAATCTTAAAAAAATAAAAAAAAAACAAAAAAAAACAAATAAATAAACATAAAATAAATAAAAAAAATCAAATATATCGCTGATTTCTTCTTTTTTATTTTTTTTTATTAAAAAAAATCACCAACCCTGCTATAATTGTGTGATGTTCCACTGCGATTGTCACTCGGTGGAATTATTTAAATACCAGTCACCCTACTGGCCCAGGATCGAGACAGGTATGTGACTTTGTATCCAGGTTGGTATTGAATGCATTTAAATGATTCAATTTGGGGTAGTGGAGTCGAATCATTTGATTCAAGAATACGTGGTTTTCTTTGGGTTTTTGGTGCGTTTCAAAGTAAGCTTTGGGTTTTCGTTGGTTCTAGTTAACTAGGTTTCTCCAATATATATATTTATATCATATATATATATATATATAGTATTATATATATACATAAATACAGTATATACCATAAAATGTAATGTATTTATTATAGATATGCATATTTACGTGTAGCATGCTATATAGGTAGGTTGTAAGTTGTGTGTGTGTGCTTGTGAGTGTTTGTTTATATTTGTATTTTTAGTGTAAGTATTTACTATGCATTGATGTATATGTACTTTATTACTTATTATTAATATATTTTTCTGTTAATCTGTTACTAGCCCGTGTATTCCCAGAACGCCCTGCTTCCAGATTGTTAAATGTTTAGTAATATTAAAATCTGGTAACTCGTTTCAGCAGTCACGACCACTTGAGAGATAAGATAATTTTATTCAAAGTCATTCGTTTCAAGTCATCTGCTTTCTTTGTGCTTAATTTACCGTATAGAAATTCTCCCTTGCAAATCCCCCCTTTACTCTGTACACACATAAACATTCACATAAGCATATGTACAACACGTGTAGTGTGTAGATGAAGAAAACCTGAAGCATCTCTTTGAGAGAGGAAGAAATTCCTTCTCTGGCGCAAAATGAAAGGAGGACTTTCTGCTCACATCGGATTCCGATTTCATTATTGTTTGTGTTTCTCTGCCAAAAGAAGAGTCCACGGGAATTTTGCATAGAAAACAAGTTCAGACTTTTCCTTTCGATACAAAAAAGGTAAACTGGGGTTGAATGGTCATAATTAAAAAAAAAAAAAGAAAATTAATTTCAAATGAAATTCCGATTTACTTGTTTTGTCCGCGGTTCATTTCTGCAATTTCGACGTGTCCCCTCACCCACTTTGTGCTGAAATGGTTAGATTATTCCCGCTGGATTATGCGTGAATCATTATACATTCAACTCGAATAAACACTAAAGCTAGTTTTTGGAAGTGAGGATCGTTCTAAGATTTGCCCGAAAGAGAGTCAGAAATGTCAGGCCATAGTGTAGAATTCTAGATAACAACTAATACATTTTTGCTCTACGTTTCTTCACTTTAACATGTTGATATTTTGTTATTTGAAAGCATGCTTAGAAAGTAAAGGCTAAATAATAATGAAGGTTGTAATGCGATGTAAACATGAAGATTTTCCGAGTAATACATTTCTCATGGGTTAATTTTTTTTTATAATAATTGGCCAATGTTCATACGTTTGTAGAGACTTTATAGCAGCTTGTTTACAACAGTGTTTAATCTCAGTACAACGAAAGATGGTCGTGAAATACGAGGGATAAATTGTGGAGTTCAAGAGCGCGTCTCCTGCAGACGGATTTCGGAGTCGTAGTTCGGGCATTCCTTTCGATTTTTTTTTTTTTTTTTTTTTTTTTTTTTTTTGCCGCTGCCGTTTTGACCAGGCTAAAGGTGATTCTTTCGAAAGGGTGAAACGAGCCTAGATACAAAGGGGGCGGGAGAGGGGCGTGGTGGGAGTCATTATAAATAGGGGGAACAGCTTTGTCGATGAAGTTTTTTCGACCAGGCTAATAGCGATTCTTTCGAAAGGACGAAACGAGTCTAGATTCAAGGGGCAAGGAGGGAGGGAGGGGGTGGGTGGGGTGGTAGTACTTGGAGGATCACTCCCGGCCAGATCAGAAGAGGCATCTACAATCTTTTTATTGTGAAAAAAATTCAACATATTTAAGGTTTAAAATTTTTCCTGTAAATTACAGTGAAAAATACCAATATATTTACGGTTACCGATTTTCCTGATATGAATTATCAGAATTCATTACATGATAACATATTTGTAACCTATATATATCTATATATATTATAGATATATATATATATATATATATATATATATATTATATATATATATATATATATATATGTGTGTGTGTGTGTGTGTATCCCTCAAGTATTTAGTTTCCAGAGCGGTATATCAGTTACAACAGTAAAAGTACGTTGGGGTTAGTTCTGTCAGTGCACCTCATGCGGTGCACGGTAGGCGTTACTTAAGATTCTTTACAGCGTGCCTTCGGCCCGTAGCTGCAACCCCTTTCGTTTCTTTTATTCTACCTCCGTTCATATTCTCATTCTTCCATTTTACTTTCCATCATTTCCTTCAAACTCTTATTGTCAGTTTCCGTTTCAGCGCTGAATGACCTCATAGGTCCCAGTGCTTGGCCTTTCGCCTAAATTCTATATTACATTCAATCCTCAAGGAAGCGATCGAAAAAGGCAGTTGGAAGGTAACATGTGATTTGCATAACACTATAAAGACTAATTTTCTCTGTTGTTCCATCATTCATTATGTTTCTTATTTCATATTTCTTTTCCGTATTGGACTACTTTCCCTGTTGGGACCGTATTTCTTATATTATATAATATTCTGCTTTTCTATTTGGCGAATAATAATACTAACGGCATTGGAACGGTATTGTGTAAATAAGGCGTGATCTGACCCCCAGCTTACTCGGGATGCTTGCAAGGTTTTCCCCTCACACATACTAAGTTGTAAACATTATATTAGTAACTTTTAACGTAAATTAAAACGTGCTAAAACCTATGGTCAAATAAAGCATTGTTTCACCAACGAAAATTAAAATAAATACGCTATATTGTACATGAACTTGTTTTTTTTTTTTTTTTTTTTTTTTTGTTTTTTTTTTTTTTTTTTTTTTTTTTTTTTTTTTTTTTAGATTTTCATTCTAATAAATAAATCGTATATATCCTGTTGTGAAATTACCGTATCTTTAAGTCGACGTGAAACACCTTTTCCAAACCTTTACAGCCTCTTACGTAGACCTTTCCTCCCCCTCAACAAGAACAACAACAAGAACAAGAACAAAGTAGTTTGTAGGCTTACTCCCCGAGTAAGCGAAAATGTAACGATAAGTCGAAATATTTTGTTTTCTGTCGGATTGCGCAAGCGTTTGCGTGTGGAAGCAAATTCTTCAATACTATATATTGCCAATAAAGAAACTCGAGAGTATTATTGATCAAACCGAAGGGTTAAGTAATTGGGAAAGGTATTGGTATTAGTGACAGAATGAAAAACCTGAAGTAAATAGTTGTTAATTGTTTAAAATACAGAAAGAAAGGAGTTTCCCCAGTACGGAATATGAAGGATCGAGAGTAAAAAGTAATCGCACTTGATGCGTTTTTCGGAGATACGATTTAAAATGAAGGAGTCCCGGAGAAAACAAAAAAAAGGAGGCGAACGATGAAGGGAATTAGCGGCGAATAGATGATGAAATGTGAACGAAATCTGGGAATTTATATAACGAAGGACGTAAAATAAGAATTTAAAAATGTAATGAAGATAATAATAGCAATTCTAAACAAAATTGATTAATTTGTTAATATCCTGAAGTCCGCGACACTGAACTTGGGGAGATATTCGATTGTTTGTTGTGATGACAACTATTGATAAGAGAAGGTAACGTATGTCATTTCTATTTAATTACAAATACACTGCATTAAGGCATCACTAAACAAAGAAAGTTGCCGGGAAGCATATATAATTTCTCCCTTTACGTCTATAAGCAAAGGTCAAGTGAATGTTGATATAAAACGAGGACTTTGTGAAGTGAACATTTATGCTTGGCTTTAATCACAGATGATTTAGTGACGTCACAATGAGGCTCAACTCGGTATATTAAATCGATACTAATATTGGACGTGCTCGTTTCTTTTGTTTTCTTGTTCTTGCGTCTATCTGACTGTATGCAAGCAGAATTATTGTAAAACGCCGCGCGGCTTAAAAAAAAAAGTAAAAGTAAAACATGCGTCGAAATTTCTGTACAGCTTATAATGCAGTTTGAAACCCTCAGCCACGGCCCATGAAATTGGTGCCAGACGCCTGATTATGGCTAACTTTACCGTAAATAAAATAAAAACTACTGAGGCTAGAGGGCTGCAATTTTATATTTGATTGATTGGAGGGTGGATGATCTACATACCAATTTGCAGCCCTCTAGCTCAGTAGTTTTCAAGATCTGAGGGCGGACGGACAGACAAAAACCCATCTCAGTAGTTTTCTTTTACAGTAAACTGGGTGACGAAGCGCCTCAGTGGCGCAGTCGGTATGGTGATGGCGTACCACCTCGGTGGACGCCAGTTCGATTCTCGGGCATTCCATTGAGGTGATGAGAGATGTGTATTTCTGGTGATAGAAGTTCACTCTCGACTTGGTTCGGAAGTCACGTCTAAAGCCGTTGGTCCCGTTGCTGAATAACGTTTAAAACATCATACAAAACAAACAAACAACAATCACTGGGTGACGTCCGTGTGATCGTTAACTTCCGGAAGAAATAATCTAGGTTATATGTCAAGGGATCAGTCAATGATCAGTTGGTGGTATTAGGGGAAATTCACGATCGGATTTTGTTTAAACTCTGTGAAAACTTTCATTCGGGTTTCTTCTCTAAATGTTTGACCTGACCTTTGAGGGAAGTTAAATATCATAGGTGAAATCGAAAAGGACCAAGAGCAATGAAGAAGTCCTCTCACGAACCATTCTCTTTGGTTAATGAAGGATGTTCGCGTCTTTTCGTGAGAGAACATTTCCGTCATTGTTTTCATACGAGTATAGGGACAAAAAAAAAAAAAAAAAAAAAAAAAAAAAAACGCAAATTTTAAACTTGGAAGTTGGATACAGTTTTGAAAATTTTGAAATAGGTGTTCCCCTTCAGTATGTAACCTCAATCAAGGTCATGGCGTAAAATGTGTACTGAACATTGGAATGAAAAGCACTTGAGGTAGTTTTAGAATCGGGAATAAGATGTGATAATATCGTGTTTCCTTGCGACTTGCAAAATCTAGATTCATAATATCCATCGGTATTGTTGACATTAAAAGCAGAGAGAGAATTCGTATAAGCAAGGGTTATACATATTGTTATGGAAATACAAGTGTTCTATTTGTTTAAGAGAGAGAGAGAGAGAGAGAGAGAGAGAGAGAGAGAGAGAGAGAGAGAGAGTAGGTACAAACAATAGTCATGCACATCGTTATGATAATACAAATGGTCCGTTTGTTTGTTTGAGAGAGAGAGAGAGAGAGAGAGAGAGAGAGCTTCGGACAGTTTTTTCGCAAAATGGCCAGCGTTAATTTCCCGTATTTGGAAGCTAATGTTCCGTTCTACATCGTCCACTACATCAAACGTTCTGAATTTTCAATTGATAAAAAAAAAAAAAAAAAAAAAAATACATCACCCTGCAACATTAATTTTGGCAATCAAAATTAATTCCGGAATATTTATGCGTTAACGTCCGTCAAAAACATCAGTAAGAGCCGGGAGTGGAACCAAAAAGCATTTATCATTTATTATCAACACTATATTTCCCTTTAAAATGTTTGGCTTTGACTTGATTTAAAGCCAGTTTGATCCCAACAGTGACCGTATTTATTTTGGCCGATTTTCACGTGGGACGAAATATCAGATGTGGAAATGATAATATCCTGACAATACCCAATTCGTACGCTTAAAGTACTCTGTAAAATGGGTTTGCATAGAAAGCAACAGTTTTTCTGTTATCAATATTAATTTCCTTTTCCCATTTTTTGAAACTGAAAAACACGAAAAATGAAGAAGCAAAAATCAGATTCTTTCACACCAAAATAATTTTTCATTGCAATTTAGCTGACTTTTCTAATACTATGAATGCTTACATGATGGAGACAAACCTCAAAAAAGGAAAAAAAAAAAAAAAAAAATCGATTCGCTCTATTTTATTAAAAAACAGAAACTGATAATATTTTTCAACATTTTAAAGCACAATAGAGTCCTCTTTAGGCTGGAGGTACAGAGGCGATGGAAGTCTTTAATTCAAAACACTACTACATACCCAACGATAGAGAGAAGAGAGAGAGAGAGAGAGAGAGAGAGAGAGAGAGAGAGAGAGAGAGAGAGAATTTCAACATAAAGGACTGAAGCATATTCCCTTTGGGGGATATAAAACAGTCGATTTTTGTTTTGCTGAAATAAAAGAATTATTTGTATCGCCTCAATTTTTAAAGACTTTCGTTCATCTTCTTCAGAGATCTCTGACGCTTACCTTTTTAAGAATTAAATTGCTATTTCCGTTTCATATGCAGGGTAAATGTAAGCACTATATGGGGATGCGAAAATAAAGGGACATGGTATATAATGTCATCTAAGTATATCCACGATAGCATTGATGGTTTAACCCACTTTGTTTTCAAAACAAACTGTTGTCAGTCAATCCGTCAGAGTACGTTCACAAAAATAAGAATGTTATACGTTTACAGAACCTCATGCTTTTTTACTCTTTCATAACACTTTGGAATTATCCGGAATCATTTTCTTCATATCTCTGGGACTATAGAGAGTATCCTGTCTTTCACATTCCTTTATAATATGCGTTGATCTACAGTCACAATATTGTTGTGTTAGAGAACCACAGGCTCTAAATTATCTGTTCTGAGATGATAGTAAAATTATGACTACATCAAATGGTTGCATATATCTTTGGTCATCTTCATTACCCTTCGACACGATTCAACAGCTCTTTTCATGACTTGTCTGTCCAGTGATTTTGTAATTTTTTCTTGAAGAAATAAGGTTAGGTAAAAAGTGGTTAACATCATGATACTCCAGTATCATTATCGTCATTATTTTTAGCATTGTACGATCACTGACCTGAGTGCATGCTTGCTTATTTAGAACTAAAGGTTTCAAATTCAAATTCACAAAAGCTTTATTTCGGAGAAGGTTTATCAACAAAGCCAAATATTGGTGGCGAGATTTCGACCATTGAAAAGATAAACAAGCAACTAGTTCAGACACTACAGAGCACAGAGACCATGTGTGTCCCGGTGGATGAACCAATGGAAACTGAGTAACGATGCCAGTGATTTATTACACTTGAAGTTTTATGAACTAGGGGAGGGTGCCTGAAATTCACGTATGGCTGATACGAAATAATATACTCAATTTGGATTAAAAATGTTTATCTCACTTATGAATATGCGCATCTTTTTTTTTTTTGTTTTGACATCGGTAGATTAATAAAAGACGATAATTTTTCTTTGAATAATTACTTAAGATTCTTTTGACAATCGGTTTAGATTTATAAAAGAGGATAATTTTTATGAATGATTACTTAAGATTCTTTTTGACAAATCGGTAGATTTATAAAAGACGACCATTGTTATGAATGATTACTTAATTTTCTTTTTTGACAATATCGGTAGATTTTTTTTTTATAAAAGACGATCATTTTTGTGAATGATTACTTAAGGTTCTTTTGACAAATCGGTAGATTTATAAAAGACGATAATTTCTTTGAATATTTACTAAAGATTCTTTTGGCAAATCGGTAGATTCATAAAAGACCATAATTTTTATGAATGATTACTTAAGGTTCTTTTGACAAATCGGCAGATTTATAAAAGACGATCATTTTTGTTGAAGATGATTACTTGAAGGTTCTTTTTGACAAATCGGTAGTAGAATTTATAAAAGACGATCAATTCTTTGAATATTTACTTAAGATTCTTTTGAGCAAATCGGTAGATTTCATAAAGACCATAATTTTTATGAATGATTACTTAAGATTCTTTTGACAAATCAGTAGATTTATAAAAGACGATAATTTTTTTTGAATGATTACTTAGGATTCTTTTGACTAACCGGTAGATTTATAAAAGACGATAATTTTTTTTATATTGATTAGAACAATGGGTACACAGGCAACGCACACACCCTATCGCATACGTGGAAACATACATATTTGCGTACATACATACATACATACATACATACGTATATGGATGTATAAGAAGTCACAAAAGTAACCACGTGATTCTGTTTATTAGCTTAAGCACTGGGAAATTTCAAAATGAAAAGACTTGGCACTCTGTCTTTTCATTTTGAACTTCCCTGGTGGCTTCAGCTAATATGGATGTATGTATGTACAGGGTTGAAATATCTAATATTTTGTAATATATATATATATATATATATATATATATATGTATATATATATATTATATATATATAATATGTAGTATATATATATATATATATATATATATATATAGATATATAGAGAGATGAGAGAGAGAGAGAGAGAGAGAGAGAGAGAGAGAGAGAGAGAGAGAAAAAAAAATTATGAAAATTATATGTATATAAAGAAAAATAATGAAAATGAAAGATTGCTGTCACGGCTGGCAAATCGTAGGACAAGCCAGTATAAATGATCTTGAGTCATTGAAATTTATAAAGAATAACGGAGTGAAATGACATAACTATAAAAAATATACGTGTTTTGGTTATTACAAAGTCGTGGTGCTTACTCGAAAGAGAGAGAGAGAGAGAGAGAGAGAGAGAGAGAGAGAGAGCTAAGGACGTTAAGCCTCGCATTCTTTCGGAATACATTACGAAAAAGTAAAGTATCTTCTCGTACCCGTTGAAAACATTCGAATGCCATTTCTCTCGCTTTTCAGGGATTATGGGCCGGGAATGTGCGCTCATCCCTTCATCTTCATACTTTGACGGTAGAGCTCGCAAAATTAACATATTTTCTGTCAATTTACGCGCACTAGAAAACGTCCTATGAAAATCTTGGATGAGGAAATATTCCAGCTTCGTTTGGTGGACCAGGTTATTTTTAGTTTGCGAGGTTGGTTTTTGTGACCAACTAAAATAGAAAAGAGTACCTGGGATTCTTTCATACATCAGAAATACTCAAGAATTTAGATGACTTTCGTTTCTTTAAACGAAGGAGAATTTCTTTTATTAAAATGTTCAATTATCCACAAATATAGAAGCCACTCTAAGGCATGCAGACATTCAATAAGCTAACATGACTTAATAATTGCATATATATTTATACACTAAAGTAAATACGTATATTTACAGTATATGTATATGTGTGTGAGTGTGTGGATATTTAGGCTAAAGCTATGATCTATCATAAAGTACACCATCGATAGTGCAATTCCCTGAAAAAACAAAAGTGGCGATATTATTATTATTATTCTTATTATTATTATTATTATATTATTATTATTATTATTATTATTATTATTATTATTATTATTATTATAACTGGTTTATAGTCTTCATCTCAAGGGGGGTGGCAAGAAACTGTTCATCTTGAGTATATAAGACATTATTCAGTTTATCAGAACTCCCTCCAAAAGAGAATGAACTGGTGAAGATTCTGTCTGAGTTAGTTAAGATTGGATGAATTTGTTCCTCAACCTTGGATTTCAGGATATATTGATCACAGGTAGTTTAAGGTTCGAGTTTTGTTTCTCTCTACAATTCTTGAAGTTTTGTTTAGTTTCTCACCTGTTATTTTGTAGTTATTTCAAATAATTAGACACGTAAAATATATTTTTTTTCTTTTTGATAAACTTTTGGTTTTGCTGATAAGTTTGGCTTTACTTCGACTTTGGAGCTATGATTTGAACAATATCGTCGAATCTACACAACAGAACGATAATCATGTGTTAATACGACAAAATACATTCCTATAAGGAAATTTGGGCTCCAGTTGTAGCCCATTCTGGTTCGTGGCCATGGTTAAAAAAAAACTTAAATCTAGACTGTATGAAAGAGCACTCCAGGAAGTTTCGTCATTTATGACCTAGAAATTCTGTCACGGGTGGCCCGTATTTAAAAAAATGTAGAAACCTTTCTCTAATAACGCTTAGAACGATGTTTTGTTGAATCCATCCAGTTGTTCCGAAGAAGTTGTCAGACATGCATACAGATGGATGACGGTTAACCCACCCAATCAGAAATGCTCAATCGCTTTCTCCCTCCAATGAACTGAAAAGCTGCTTCAAAAACCGGATATCATTCAGCCATTGCAGATCTCTGTTGCTTAACAACCGAGAAGCAGTAATGCAAAGTTGGAATCTTATCGTTTATGAACGTCAGCGGCCACAATCATGCCGATTTCAGAGTGAATGTTGCTTTACAACGCAGACAGTGTTAACTCGCAGAACAGTTACATACATAAATACAGGGTGTCCCATAAAGTCCCAATACCATTACAAGTATTTATTGCCTGTAATGGTACTAGGACTTTTTGGACACCCTATAAAACGAACGGAAAAACTTGTTTTACAAACCAAAAAGGTAAGTAACAAATAATTCCACATGAAATGCAACGCCTTTGAAAAATATTCTTTAATAACTTCATATGACGTGTTTCATCTCTGTCTCTGATTCATTTCTGTCTGCGTTACATCAAGCTCGAGTTATTTCTACAGAGCCACTGTCAGCGTTGATGTGTATGCTTTCTTCCCCCTTTTATCTCAAAGCGTGGGTCCATGCTTAGTCTTTGTCCCCCCCCGTAACACACATGCATGTAGCTAAGTAGACTGGTTGACTTGGACTGATCATCTCGGAAACAGCTCGATAAAATAAATGCTCATTGAAACTGCTTATGTTCACTAAAGTCTAGGAAATTATTTTTTTAAGGACTATTTTCCATCAACGTTTTTATTATTGTGTTGACACATCCTAAAATTACAATATAAATACATATATTGTAGATATATGCCTATACGTATATGTACTTATACGTATTCATATAATATAATATAAATATACACTATATATATATGTACATACATATCAACAATACATGTATGTATATATGGATAGTATGATATTAGGATATGTGCACAATTATATTTATTTATATATATATATAATAATAAATATATTTAATATATATATATTATATTATATATATATATGTCTATATATATATATATATATATATATATATCTTAAGGTTTAAATCTGTTTATTTGTATATTTTGTTTATTTTACGTAAAAATCATATATGCACGCACACATACACACACACACACACACACATATATATATATATATATATATATATATATATATATATATATATATATATATATATTATAATAAAGGTTTTTGTCACGAAGGAAAAAAAAAGCCTCCTCAGTATGCCTCAGTAAAGGGTCCGAATAGGACCGAAAGTACTCGGCCAACTCGTTTTTTTCATTTTTTTTTTCCCTTCGTGGCAAAAAACCTTTATTTATACATAGCATCACGTTTTATATACTTTGTGATCAAGTTATTATTACCAATAATATATATATATATATATATATATATATATATTATATATATATGTGTATATAATATATATATATTATATTATATATATATATATTTATATTATATATAATATATATATATAGATATATATATATATACATAGGTAATAACCACTTAAGGAAATAGGAAATAAACAAATCGACAAATAAACAGATAAATAAACCTTTAGGATCGGAAACTGGACCAATTCGTTACCAGCGTTTCGGCGGAAGATTCAGTGATCCCAGATAAATTGTCTAAATGGCGAAGACTCAAAACCGTATGAAGAGTCATTCATATTCAAATGCCTCTGGCGGCCATCGAGGCCCATCTGTGCTGCCTCTAAAGTCTTTCTCGCCAGCTTTGGTCATTTAGAGAGAGAGAGAGAGAGAGAGAGAGAGAGAGAGAGAGAGAGAGAGACAATTAATAAAATTTACGTTGAGTCAAATATTCTCTGCGTTTCTCAGCTATATCATAGATTGACGTCAAAAAAAAAGCAAGAAGACACATTTTATAATAGTTCGTTTAGGGACGAGAAGAGAGAGAGAGAGAGAGAGAGAGAGAGAGAGAGAGAGAGAGAGAGAGAGAGAGCAAAGGATGTAGTAAAATTTACGTTGAGTCAGATATTCTATGTGTTTCTCAGCTATATCGTAGATTGACGTCAAAAACAAGAAAAAACGTTTTTTATAATTTTTAGTTCGTATAGGAAGAAGAGAGAGAAGAGATGGAGAGAGAGAGAGAGAGAGAGAGAGAGCAATGGATTGTAATAAAATTTTACGTTGAGTCAAATATTCTATGTGTTTCTCAGCTATATCATAGATTGACGTAAAAAAAAAAAGTAAGAAAAAACATTTTATAATTTTAGTTCGTATAGGGACGAGAGAGAGAGAGAGAGAGAGAGAGAGAGAGAGAGAGAGAGAGAGAGAGAGAGAGAGGATGTAATATAATTTACGTTGAGTTAAATATTCTATGTGTTTCTCAGTTATATCATAGATTGACGTCATAAAAAAACAAGAAACAACACAACCCCATTAGTTCAGGAGGAAAAATATTAGTACAGAATGAGATATAAATCTGCTGATTTTCCAAGTATAGTTAAAGATAAGTCTTTTCAGTTTACCTCGCCATCAGACTCCTGCGTTACATAACTTCACAAAGTAGTTCCACCTTACATATACGAACTAAGTATATGTAAGGGGGAACTACTGTGTGAAGTTATGTAAAGAAATGTTTTAAGATATAGAATCTGATGTTGTGATTAAGAAACGTAGGAGTCTGATGGCGAAGTAACTGAAATTACTTATCTCTTCAGTGGCGTGGTTGGTATGGAGTTGGCGTCCTACCTCGGTGGTCGCGGGTTCGATTCCCGGCCATTCCATTGAGGAGTGAGAGATGTGTATTTCTGGTGATAGAAGTTCACTCTCGACGTGGTTCGGAAGTCACGTAAAGCCGTTGGTCCCGTTGCTGAATAACCACTGGTTCCATGCAACGTAAAAACACCATACAAACAAACAAAACAAACGAAATGAATTATCTTTAATTGTACTTTTTCTCTTTTGTAATTGGTAAGCAAACTTTGAGACCTGGAAAATCAGCAGATTTATATCTCATTCTATACTAAGGTTTTCCTCCTGAACTAATGGGGTTGTGAACAGAAAGTGTATTTTAAAACAGTAACTTAAAAGACCTTAAAAAAAATGATCAGAAGAGGCCAGAGAATTTTGGAATCGTCTTCTGTGAAACTTTGAATTAAGGGGTGCGAATCCTTTACGATTAGATTGTGTTACGTTTGAGAGATTGCAGTGCGTACAGGAACGTGTGCGGGGAGCACCCGCGGTGCTGAATATTTAAATATTTTCGTGTTCAATTAGCCAGAGCTCTACACAAGAATGGGATTTTGTTTTTTACCAAGCTGTATGGTTAACTCGGTCGAGTCTCGGGACGACGTGGAAGTTGTGATGTCATAACTGTCTCCGAAAAGAGAGAGAGAGAGAGAGAGAGTGAGTTACAAGGATTAAGATGTCTCAAAGACTTGTTAGTCCATCCGAGGAGACATCGTGTGCTTACTTATCTGTAGGAGCAGGTTTTACTGTGCATTCACAGTGTCCTAATGATTTTGTCTAGCTTTCTTTTAAACTCTTCCACACTGTTGCTGTTTACAACTTCTGGTGGCAGTTTATTCCACGTGTCACATATCTTGTATGTAAAGAAGTTCCCACAATGGGATGTGTTGTATCTCTTCAGTTCTAGTTCCCCTCCACTATTTCTTGTCTGGTTTTCGTTTGATGTAAATAGGTTACTGTTTTACTGTCTACTTTTGTTATGCCTTTCAGTATTTTAAATGTTTGAGAGAGAGAGAGAGAGAGAGAGAGAGAGAGAGAGAGAGAGAGAGAGAGATCATATTTATTTTTTAAACATCGGAAATGTTTCAGCACTGACGAACATTAGGAAAAAACTGCAGGACCAGGAAGTGAATTGAAAATTAGTTTTGTACCCTGTGAAAACCGTCATTTTAAATCGAATAGGAAGTTTAAAAATTCATCCGCTAACAATGAATTGATCAAGCGTTCTTTGGAACCTCCGCTGATTAAAAAACACCGGCGACCTGGGTCGCTTCAGTAACGAATCAGGATTCTCTCGAAAGTGATTTGGGAAAAACGTTTCAGAATTCCAAGTAAGACTGCCCAAAGTCCATTATGATATTTTTACAAACCCATTTTCCTCACCTTGCTGTGCATGTTGGATTAAATTCTGCTTTGTTTCTGCGGCTATGAGGTGTATTATCTTTTCTTCATTTTAATTAGCTTGAATTCAGTCGAAATTTGTGCTGACTTAAATTCAGTCGAAAATTTTTGCTGATTAGTGGAAAAAATTTACAAATGCTTCTCCAGTCACCATTTAGGATCAAGCAGCCTATGGGTAAAATACTTTAGTACATTTAACAAAAGATTGTAATAAGTTTTGTCATTTATATGTTTGCAGACAACAGAAACGCAACAAGACACGAAAAAGCTTTCCTATGAGGGTTAAAATGAAATTGCAAGTAAACTTATTAAATTAAGAATTCACTCTACTGACTGCAGTATCTGCACCAAATTAAGATGAAATAAATGTGCGTTTTTGAAGGAAATTTAGCTGGTGAATACAGATATAAATGTAACAAAAATAAGGGGAAAAAATAAGAAGACTAAATGCTCTATGACGTTCATAAGTATACACAAACATAATCCAAGACAAGGAATGGAGAGCTATATGTAACTCGGCGGCCAAAGATGTTCTTACTTGAATTGGCCCAATGGGACCAACATCTAACCGAGCGCCTCAGCGGCGTGATCGGTATGGTCTTGGCCTGCCACCTCGGTGGCCGCAAATTTGATTCTCGGGCATTCCACTGAGGGGTTAGAGACGTTGTATTTCTGGTGATAGAAGTTCACTCTCGACGTGGTACGGAAGTCACGTAAAGCTGTTGTCCCGTTGCTGAATAACCGCTGGTTCCATGCAACGTAGAAACACCATACAAACAAACAAACCATCTTTCCCATAATTACACTTATAACCCACAAGTCATGGTTTCTGTCTGCGTTCTCCCCAAAGCAAAACTTTAATTTTTATATTTTCACACCCGCTGACAGTATTGCTTATATAGAGATCGATGATCTTTTCAACGCAAACCATAAGCTTTTGGTGGTAAGACAAGTGTCAGAGATATCACTACTTCTACTAAACACGAAAACAAAATGTATAGGTATTATTCCCGCTGTTGCCTAGTGCCCCTTGTGAATTATTTAAAGCGAATGTGCCTGCGACTACTTATGAAAACATCTGACTTGATATTATCATATTTTATGCAAATTTCTCCAGCAATATAATGATCATCTCGGGGAAGTTGGGTAGAAAACATGGAGTCTGGGAGTCGATTAACACGGGTCGTTGTGATTAGTAGCAGATAATAAAAAAAGAGGCTTTACAACACATACACACACACATATATACATATATATGTATTTGCATACAATAAATAAAAAGAATTACAAAATCCTTATTGCCAGGTAACGTGATGTTTGCCAATGAACTTGATTTGGCTAGACAACAGTCTTCATACCTAATTTGAGTCTTCAGAATTATAGATCGTTATCGAAGTTCATTCAACCGTTTTTTATACAATATCAGCCTCATAATAGGCAACAACAGTAACAACAACAATAATAATAGTAATTACAGTAATATTCTAAAGTTAAAGAATAAAACACTTTTAATTCATAATTAAGCATTGAAACGAAACTACAACGAGGGAAGGCGAAGGACGAGAGAGAGAGAGAGAGAGAGAGAGAGAGAGAGAGAGAGAGAGAGAGAGAGAGAGAGAGAAAATGCAA
>NC_061099.1:47880772-47883272 GCF_015104395.2 Macrobrachium nipponense | reverse complement strand
TGCTCCTCTTTTCAGCCTCAGATGGTTCATTACCCAGCCCATTCAGTCTCCCTGTAAATCCACCACACGTCGTTCAGTGTCTGATGGACGGATGTGTCCATTCTCCCTTAATTGGAAAAGCCTTTCCACACAACTCACTCCAACTCACTTTCTTGTCGTACCTCCGTTTCACAGTCTACTCATTGTATTCGCTGGGTAAGTGGGACAAACACCTGGAATGAATTTCATATAGTATTCGTTTTACTACATTGATTCAGAGTCTGAAAGGTTGAAATTTGTATTGCAAGGGTAGGGGCAAAATCACGAAATTCTCTCTCTCTCTCTCTCTCTCTCTCTCTCTCTCTCTCTCTCTCTGTATGCACATATAAATACACACGTGTATATATATATATATATATATATATATATATATATATATATATATATATATATATACATATATATGTCACGGTGGACTTCAATTTCTTTAGTTTTTTTATACATCTGTCATAGAAATCCTTGAATCCGAAATGAATAACAAAAGGAGAAACCCCAACTTTTCAGTGGTAAGAAAGTGATTAATGTATTCCGTCATGTATGTATAAATATAACATTAATATACTTCCTCCTCCTCCAGTAGGGGGCTCCAGAGAAACCTGTCACTGTTACAGTCATCCTTCAACTATGTAATGAAAGCGCCTCATTGGCGTGATCGGTATGGTTTTGGCCTGCCACTTCGATGGCCGCGAGTTCGATTCTCAGGCATTCCATTAAGGTGTGAGAGATGTGTATTTCTGGTGATATAAGTTCACTCTCGACGTGGTTTCGGGAAGTCACGTAAAGCCGTTGGTCCCGATGCTGAAATAACCACTGTTCCATTGCAGCGTAAAAAACGCCCATACAAAACAAACCTGTGCAATGATGGATAAGCCCCCATTTAAAAAAGAATCACAGGATCAGTCCTTATCATAAACTTGTTCCAGGCACGCCAAATGCAAAGGGTTACCCACCCACCCCCATAACACCACATTTAAGGGTTTCAATAGATTGTATCACAACAAAATCTATGTAATTTATTCTTTGTCTAAACACACAAACACATTCACGCATACACATAGTAATATATCTATGCTGTGTGCGTTAGGTGAGGTTTACGGTTGGGCCAGGATGTATACAGACACTAGGCAACTTACAAACAACTTGGAGTTTATACCAAAAAAAATCTTGATAGTGCAGTCGTAGTTACAGGTGAGTGTAGGGATCAATTTCATACAAATTAGGCATCTGTCATTATTGGAATACATCAAGATGTAAGTGTTAGTCTGTTTTCACCGAGTGAACTTCATTGTGAACTTGTATGACAATTAAAATATTAATTTTTAAGAGATGCGGTGAAGGACAAACCTTCCAAGAGGAGTTTTGCGTTATTTTTTTATACTTTCGGGAGCAGTTTCACACACACACACTTACGCGCGCACACACACGTAATGTACATTATAAAATGTTATATAAATAATTAAATGCCAGCGGAAAATGATTAGTTGAAAGTCTATACGAAGCACTTTCGCCTTTATTCAGGTGTGTGTGCCTCGACAATGCCTGAATGAAGGCAAAAGCGCTTCGTATAGACTTTCTGCCTATCATTTTTCCTGTGGTTTATATAATGAATTCACGTGTATCTATTAATGAATTTTAAGCTTATATATATAACTATATATATATATATATATATATTATATATATATATATATATATATATATATATATATGTATATACGCTTTGGTTCTTTATTATAATAAACAGAAAGGATTCAACACCAACAATTGAAATTCCGGATACGAATATAGAAAGAAACTCAAACAGAACAGAAGTTTATTTACAAGCTTATTAACAAAGATAAATGCAGAGTGGTTTCTCGTATTTACATAACAAAATTAAATCTGACAATATGTGAAAAGGGGGAAACATTGCTGTAATGAAATACTTGCTTGCCAGTTTTGCAGCTGTTGAGATTCGTGTTCAATGGCGAGGGCTTCACAAAAGGGGGCAATAGAAACTTCAGACGGCTTCTTATCTTCGCACTGCAGGAAGGAAAGCCTTAGTTTTAAAATTTGAAGGGCGGGTTACTCCTCAAAACCACTTGTAGGACGTTTCTTCTCTGAAAGGGTTACACAACGTCGGGATCTCTCTCTCTTCCGACTACGCACTTTATTTCCGTTCCCACTCTCTCTCGTGCGTCCTCTTCCTCTCTTATCCTTCGTCTCTTCCTTCTTCTCTTATCTCTGATGATCTGATTCTTTCTACTTGCTCAGGGTCATATATATATATATATATATATATATATATATATATATATATATATATATATATATATATATATATATATACACACACACACGTCGATCTGGGGGCGGGGCTAAAAGGGCGGAGGATAACCAGCGAACGTCACACCGTCCCTCGATAGGAACTTTTTAGAAGGCTCTCTACGAAATGTTACGTCATATTCAAAACGCGGCGTTT
>NC_061099.1:47873272-47875772 GCF_015104395.2 Macrobrachium nipponense | reverse complement strand
TATATCGACAGGAGATGGACGATTTTCCATTCGACATTATTGGAAAATAGGGAAAGTAACTTGTGGCGTGTTATTCTCTGCATTTTATAAGACGTAGCATAAAAAAAATTATTTTTTGTTTTTAGTTTTGCATGTTACCAATAACCCATTTTACGGTATTAGTATTTAATAATAGTAATTAAATTAAAAAGGTCTCTATTACGGTTTCACCTTAGCTGTTGAAAAAATTTCCAAGCTTTGTGGAAAAGTCTACATAAAAAACGGACTTGTTTCTGGAGGAGAGAGAGAGAGAGAGAGAGAGAGAGAGAGAGAGGAGAGAGAGAATTTTTTTTTATACTAGGCGCTACTCTTCAGAGACGCTATAGTAAATTCACATCAACCGTGCATTTCATGTCTAGACCAGTCCCTTACGACGCTCCTGATTGGCTGTTGATAAGCCAATGACGGGGCTGGAAACTCTCAGTCTCTCTCGAGAGTTCACATGGGTAGGATCTATCTTTCACCTCTCCAGAGGGATACGTCTTTCAAAAGCATCCCTCAGGAGAGGTGGAACATAGATCCTACACATGTGAAGTCTTGAGAGAGACTGAGAGTTTCCAGCCCCGTGATTTGCTTATCAACAGCCAATCAGGAGCGTCGTAAGGGATTGGTCTAGACATTAGATGCACGGTTAATGTGAATTTACTATAGTAAGTCGGAGGTTTCAAAGGAGAATCGGAGAGGTTAATAGACAAACGACGCTTTTAACTTTATCGTCTTTAGAAGACCTGATTCTATTTTGCTCCATTCGTCCACCGACTGAGGTGCCTGGTAGTGTGGCTTCACCCCGAGCATCGCTCGACGTGTGCGAGGGAGTGAGTGAGTGAATGGTGTTCTGTAAAAATATTCTGAAATATCTCGGGGGACACGATGTTACAACACAGTTGGTCAAGAGAACAGCGCCATTCCAGCATACGCAATGAGCATAGCTTGTGCGGCCGTTGCGTTTTCTTGCTGCCTCCCCTGAAGGACCTTGTTCATTGTGGTTGTGCTTTAGTACGTACACTTCGGGAATGAGGCTAGATTTTTCTTTTGGGAATTATCAGTAAGATGATTATTTGCGGAATTTTCAGTCGTGTATCATTCGGAATGATATCATAGATCGTGGTTTAGATAACATTGCGGAACACAACACTTTTCATCAGGTTTTATCGTTACTATCATATATCAGTGACGGCAATATTTTAAAAGGAAAAAAAGTTTTATTCTCTTATGTATAAACTGAGAAATATTGTCTCGCTGGTCTCCCTTCCCACGAAAATGATAATGATATTAAGTAGAAGGACGTAGATCCTACCCCTCGCTTAAACATTATTTGAAAAAGAAAAAAATAATTAATCCATCCCTTAAACTTGTAAAAAAAAAAAAAGAAAAAAAAAAAAAAAAAAAAAAAAAAAAAAAAAAAAAAAAAAAAAAAAAAAAGGGCAGCCTCTGTCAAATTAATTCGATATAGTGTCTTATCACATCTACGTATAATTTTTTTTCAGTGCTAAAGCCAAACAAATGATGGCCGATATTCTTAGTGTGGCTGAGAGAAATGTTACCGAAGCTGAATGTTCAGACATTTTATGCGGAATACATAAACGGACAGGAAAAGAAATGAAATTAGGGGGAGGTTTCCGTAGAGTTTCCAGGAGGGAGGTCATACGATAGATGCATTTGGGCGGTCGTCCTCATGTAGTAGATTTTTTTCAGCCAATTCGATGGTTTTTTTCATGGCGGTTGGACCGAAAGATACAACTGGAGCGTGTTGCCCAGGTCCTTAAGGACGGTTATCATATACGTCCTTTTGATGGTACTTTTTTTTTTTTTTTATCTAAATTAGATTCGTGCATCATATGGACGGCTGGTGTTCATTTCTGTAGTTGGAATATGAAATAAGAAAAAATTGTTATTTATCTTAGTAAATTGTTTCAATCGTATAGTTTATTTGGGATAATGAAGGGAATAATTGTAATGTTTTTAGACGTCTGAATTGTTCTTCAAGAGCATCGTTTTGCTCTGATTTTTAAAGGAATCAAAATTGAACAATAAGCGAGTTATCACAGGCTATATTTTGTGTAAAATCAACCAAAAGTCCACATTAAGGTCACCGTTTTTTTAATTTAATTTGAATATGGTTCTTAGTTTGGATACAGAACTGTTTTCCGTATTTTCCATAATGAGAAATCAGTATTGCCAAAATTATTACCAATGCATCCCATGTTTTAAGCGTTATACTTAACTTCCAGATGACTTGGCAACTTGGCAAAAAACCAGATTTGAAGGCAAGAGCCCATCACAAAATAGACAATGAAGGTGTAATCAATTAGGATTACCACGTAGTCCAAGAAAAAATTGCATATGGTCCAAAAAGGCACCTAATGGATTAGATGGAGCTCATGTCATTGAAGAACTTTATAAAAAGTTTAAATCTTTCCGCTTGTTACGTGATTACATATTTCTGTGAATTTATAAACAT
>NC_061099.1:47860020-47872772 GCF_015104395.2 Macrobrachium nipponense | reverse complement strand
GCAAATTCTTCAATACATATACATTGCCAATAAAGAAACTCGAGAGTATTCCTTATCAAACCACGAAGGGTTAAGTAATTGGGAAAGGTATTGGTATTAGTGACAGATGAAGAACCTGAAGTAAACTAGTTGTTAATTGTATGAAATACGAAAAGAAAGGAGTTTTTGTTTCCCCAATACCGGAATATGAAGGATCGAGAGTAAAAAGTAATGGTACTTGATGCGTTTTTTTTGGAGATACGATTTTAAATGAAGGAGTCCCGGAGAAAACAAAGGAGCGAACGATGAAAAGGAATTAGTGGCGATAGATGATGAAATGTGAACGAAATCTGGGATTTATAGAACGAAGGACGTAAAATAAAAAAAAAATATTAAAAAATGTAATGAAGATAATAATAGCTATTCTAAACGAAATTGATGAATTCGTTATATCCCGACGTCCGCGACACTGAACTAAGGGAGATATTCGAGTTGTTTGTTGTGATGACAACTATTGATAAGAGAAGTAACGTATGTCATTTCTATTAATTACAAATACACTGCATAAGGCATCGCTAAACCAGGAAAGTTGCCGGGAAACATATATAAGATATATAAGTTCTCCCTTTACTTCTATGAGCAAAAGTCGAAGTGAATGTTGATGTACACGAGGACCTCTGTGAAGCGAACATTTATGCTTGGCTTTAATCACAGATGGTTTAGTGACGTCACAGTGAGGCACAAACTCTGATATTTAAATCGATACTAATATTGGAGCGTGCTCGTTTCTTTTGTTGTCCTGTCCTTGCGTCTGTTTTGACTGTATGCAGGCAAAATTGTTTTAAAAGGCCGTGCGGCTTTTTAAAAAAAAAAAAAAAAAAAAAAAAAAAAAAAATGCAAAAGTAAAACATGCGCCGACGTTTCTGTACAGCTTATAACGCTGTTTGAGACCCTCAGCCACGGCCCATGAAATTGGTGCCAGACGCACGATTATGGCTAACTTTAACCGTAAATAAAATAAAAACTACTGAGGCTAGAGGGCTGCAATTTGATATTTGATTGATTGGAGGGTGGATGATCAACATTCCAATTTGCAGCCTCTCCAGCCTCAGTAGTTTTCAAGATCTGAGGGCGGACGGTCAGACAAAAACCCATCTCAGTAGTTTTCTTTTACAGTAAACTGGGTGAAGAAGCGCCTCAGTGGCGTGGTCGGTATGGTCTTGGCGTGCCACCTCGGTGGCCGCGAGTTCGATTCTCGGGCATTCCATTGAGGTGTGAGAGATGTGTCTTTCTGGTGATAGAAGTTCACTCTCGACTTGGTTCGGAAGTCACGTAAAGCCGTTGGTCCCGTTGCTGAATAACCGCTGGTTCCATGCAACGTAAAAACACCATATGCAAACAAGCAATCACTGGGTGGGCGTCCGTGTGATCGTTAACTTCTCGGAAGAAATAATCTAGGTATATGTCAGGGATCAGTCAATGATCAGTTGGTGGTATTACGGGAAACTCACGATCGGATTTTGTTTAAACTCGGTGAAAACATTCATTCGGGTTTCTTCTCTAAATGTTTGGCCTGACCTTTGAGGGAAGTTAAATATCATAGGTGAAATCGAAAAGGACCAAGAGCTTTGAAGAAGTCCTCTCACGAACCACTTCTCTTTGGTTAATCAAGGATGTTTGCATCATTTCATGAGGAGAACATTCCGTCATTGTTTTCATACGAGTATAGTGACAAAAAAAAAACAAAAAAACGCAAATTTAAACTTGGGAGTTGGATACAGTATTGAAAATAGGTGTTGCCCTTCAGTATGTAACCTCAATCAAGGTCATGGCATAAAATGTGACAGACATTGGAATGAAGCACTTAGTAGGTATTTAGAATCTTAGAATCGGGAATAAGCTGTGATAATACCGTGTTTCCTTGCGACTTGCAAAATCTAGATTCATAATATCCATCGGTATTGTTGACACTAAAAGCAGAGAGAGAGAATCGTATAAGCATGAGTCATACATATTATGAAAATACAAGTGTTCTATTTGTTTAAGAGAGAGAGAGAGAGAGAGATAGATAGAGAGAGAGAGAGAGAGAGAGTAGGTACAAACAATAGTCATGCACATCGTTATGATAATACAAATGGTCCGTTTGTTTGTTTGTTTGTTTGTTTGAGAGAGAGAGAGAGAGAGAGAGAGAGAGAGAGAGCTTCGGACAGTTTTTTTGTTTTTTTCGCAAAATGGCCAGCGTTAATTTCCCGTATTTGGAAGCTAATGTTCCTCCGTTCTACATCGTCCACTACATCAAAACTTCTGAATTTTCAATTGATACAAAAAAAAAAAAAAAAAAAAAAAAACTCACCCTGCAACATTAATTTTGGCAATCAAAATTAATTCCGGAATATTTATGCGTTAACGTCCGTCAAAAACACTCCGTAAGAGCCGGGAGTGGAACCAAAAAGCATTATCATTTTATTATCAACACTATATTTCCCTTTAAAATGTTTGGCTTTGACTTGATTTAAAGCCAGTTTGATCCCAACAGTGACCGTATTTATTTTGGCCGATTTTCACGTGGGACGAAATATCAGATGTGGAAATGATAATATCCTGACAATACCCAATTCGTACGCTTAAAGTTCTCTGTAAAAATGGGTTTGCATAGAAGGCAACAGTTTTTTCTGTTATCATATTAATTTCCTTTTCCATTTTTTTGAAACTGAAAAAAAAAACACGAAAAATGAAGAAGCAAAATTCAGATTCTTTCACACCAAAATAATTTTTCATTGCAATTTAGCTGACTTTTCTAATACTATGAATGCTTACATGTATGCCAAACCTCAAAAAAAGGAAAAAAAATCGATTCGCTCTATTTTATTAAAAAACAGAAACTGATAATATTTTTCAACCTTTTAAAGCACAATAGAGTCCTCTTTAGGCTGGAGGTATAGAGGCGATGGAAGTCTTTAATTCAAAACACTACTGCATACCCAACGATGAGAGAGAGAGAGAGAAGAGAGAGAGAGAGAGAGATTAGAGAGAGAGAGAGAGAGAATTTCAACATAAAGGACTGAAGCATATTCCCTTTGGGGGATATAAAACAGTCGATTTTTGTTTTGCTGAAATAAAAGAATTATTTGTATCGCCTCAATTTTTAAAGACTTTCGTTCATCTTCTTCAGAGATCTCTGACGCTTACCTTTTTAAGAATTAAATTGCTATTTCCGTTTCATATGCAGGGTAAATGTAAGCACTATATGGGAATACGAAAGTAAAGGGACATGGTATATAATGTTATCTAAGTATATCCACGAGAGCATTGATGGTTTAACCCTCTTTGTTTTCAAAACAAACTGTTGTCAGTCAATCCGTCAGAGTACGTTCACAAAAATAAGAATGTTATACGTTTACAGAACCTCATGCTTTTTTACTCTTTCATAACACTTTGGAATTATCCGGAATCATTTTCTTCATATCTCTGGGACTATAGAGAGTATCCTGTCTTTCACATTCCTTTATAATATGCGTTGATCTACAGTCACAATATTGTTGTGTTAGAGAACCACAGGCTCTAAATTATCTGTTCTGAGATGATAGTAAAATTATGACTACATCAAATGGTTGCATATATCTTTGGTCATCTTCATTACCCTTCGACACGATTCAACAGCTCTTTTCATGACTTGTCTGTCCAGTGATTTTGTAATTTTTTCTTGAAGAAATAAGGTTAGGTAAAAAGTGGTTAACATCATGATACTCCAGTATCATTATCGTCATTATTTTTAGCATTGTACGATCACTGACCTGAGTGCATGCTTGCTTTAGAATAAAGTTTCAAATTCAAATTCAAAAGCTTTATTTCGGAGAGTTTATCAACAAAGCCAAATATTGGTGGCAGATTTCGACCATTGAAAAGATAAACAACAACTAGTTCAGACACTACAGAGCACAGAGACCATGTGTGTCCCGGTGGATGAACCAATGGAAACTGAGTAACGATGCCAGTGATTTATTACACTTGAAGTTTTATGAACTAGGGGAGGGTGCCTGAAATTCACGTATGGCTGATACGAAATAATATACTCAATTTGGATTAAAAATGTTTATCTCACTTATGAATATATGAACATCGCATCTTTTTTTTTGAATTTACATCGGTAGATTAATAAAAGTTACGATTTTAATTTTTCTTTGAATAATACTAAGATTCTTTTGACAAATCGGTAGATTTATAAAAGAGGATAATTTTTTATGAATGATTACTTAAGATTCTTTTGACAAATCGGTAGATTTATAAAAGACGACCATTGTTATGAATGATTACTTAATTTTCTTTTGACATATCGGTAGATTTATAAAAGACGATCATTTTTGTGAATGATTACTTAAGGTTCTTTTGACAAATCGGTAGATTTATAAAAGACGATAATTTCTTTGAATATTTACTACAAAGATTCGTGCAAATCGGTAGATTCTATAGAAACAATTTATATGATGATTACTTAAGGTTCTTTGACATCGGCAGATTTATAAAAGACGATCATTTTTGTGAATGATTACTTAAGGTTCTTTTGACAAATCGGTAGATTATAAAAGAGACGATCAATTCTTTTCAAATCGACATACCTGAAGATTCTTTTGACAAACTCGGTAGCATTTACTAGACCATAATATGAATGATGTACTTAAGATTCTTTTCGCACAAATCAGTAGATTTATAAAAGACGATAATTTTTTTGAAGATTACTTAGGATTCTTTTGACTAACCGGTAGATTTATAAAGACGATAATTTTTTTATATTGATTAGAACAATGGTTACACAGGCAACGCACACACCCTATCGCATACGTGGAAACATACATATTTGCGTACATACATACATACATACATACATACATACGTATATGGATGTATACTAAGAAGTCACAAAAGTAACCACGTGATTCTGTTTATTAGCTTAAGCACTGGGAAATTTCAAAATGAAAAGACTTGGCACTCTGTCTTTTCATTTTGAACTTCCCTGGTGGCTTCAGCTAATATGGATGTATGTATGTACAGGGTTGAAATATCTAATATTTTGTAAATTAATATAATATATATATATATATCATATATATATATATGTGTATATATATATATATATTATATATAGAATATATATATATATATATTATATATATAGATATATATATATATATAGAGAGAGAGAGAGAGAGAGAGAGAGAGAGAGAGAGGAGAGAGAGAGAGAGAGAGAGAGAAAAAAAAAAAAAATTATGATTTTCTAGTATAAAGAAAATAATGAAAATGAAGATTGCTGTCACGGCTGGCAATCGTAGACAAGCCAGTATAAATGATCTTGAGTCATTGAAAAGTTTATAAAGAATAACGGAGTGAAATGACATAACTATAAAATATCGTGTTTTGGGTTAGGGTTACAAAGTCTGTGGTGCTTACTCGAAAGAGAGAGAGAGAGAGAGAGAGAGACAGAGAGAGAGAGAGAGAGAGAGAGCTAAGGACGTTAAGCCTCGCATTCTTTCGGAATACATTACGAAAAAGTAAAGTATCTCTCGTACCCGTGAAAACATTCGAATGCCATTTCTCTCGCTTTTCAGGGATTATGGGCCGGGGGAATGTGCGCTCATCCCTTCATCTTCATACTTTGACGGTAGATGCTCGCAAAATTAACATATTTTCTGTCAATTTTACGCGCACTAGAAAACGTCCTATGAAAATCTTGGATGAGGAAATATTCCAGCTTCGGTGGACCAGGTTATTTTTAGTTTGCGAGGTTGGTTTTGTGACCAACTAAAATAGAAAAGAGTACCTGGGATTCTTTCATACATCAGAAATACTCAAGAATTTAGATGACTTTCGTTTCTTTAACGAAAGGAGAATTTCTTTTATTAAAATGTTCAATTATCCACAAATATAGAGCACTCTCTAAGGCATGCAGACATTCAATAAGCTAACATGACTTAATAATTGCATATATATTTATACACTAAAGTAAATACGTATATTTACAGTATATGGTATATGTGTGTGAGTGTGTGGATATTTTTAGGCTAAAGCTATGATCTATCATAAAGTACACCATCGATAGTGCAATTCCCTGAAAAAACAAAAGTGGCGATATTAGTAGTATTATTATTATTATTATTATTATTATTATTATTATTATTATTATTATTATTATTATTATTATTATTATTATTATTATAACTGAGTTTATAGTCTTCATCTCAAGGGGGTGGCAAGAACTGTTCATCTTGAGTATATAAGACATTATTCAGTTTATCAGAACTCCCTCCAAAAGAGAATGAACTGGTGAAGATTCTGTCTGAGTTAGTTAAGATTGGTATGAATTTGTTCCTCAACCTTGGATTTCAGGATATATGATCACAGGTAGTTTAAGGTTCGAGTTTTGTTTCTCTCTACAATTCTTGAAGTTTTGTTTAGTTCTCCTCACCTGTATTTTGTAGTTATTTCAATAATTAGACACGTAAAATATATTTTTTTTCTTTTTGATAAACTTTTGGTTTTGCTGATAAGTTTGGCTTTACTTCGTCTTTGGAGCTATGATTTGAACAATATCGAATCTACACAACAGAAGGATGATCATGTGTTAATACGACAAAATACATTCCTATAAGGAAATTTGGGCTCCAGTTGTAGCCCATTCTGGTTCGTGGCCATGGTTAAAAAAAAACTTAAATCTAGACTGTATGAAAGAGCACTCCAGGAAGTTTCGTCATTTATGACCTAGAAATTCTGTCACGGGTGGCCCGTATTTAAAAAAATGTAGAAACCTTTCTCTAATAACGCTTAGAACGATGTTTTGTTGAATCCATCCAGTTGTTCCGAAGAAGTTGTCAGACATGCATACAGATGGATGACGGTTAAGACCCAATCAGAATGCTCAATCGCTTTCTCCTCCAATGAACTGAAAAGCTGCTTCAAAAACCGGATATCATTCAGCCATTGCAGATCTCTGTTGCTTAACAACCGAGAAGCAGTAATGCAAAGTTGGAATCTTATCGTTTATAAACGTCAGCGGCCACAATCATGCTGATTTCAGAGTGAATGTTGCTTAACAACGCAGACAGTGTTAACTCGCAGAACAGTTCATACATAAATACAGGGTGTCCATAAAGTCCCAATACCATTACAAGTATTTATTGCCTGTAATGGTACTAGGACTTTTTGGACACCCTATGAAACGAACGGAAAAACTTGTTTTCCAAACCAAAAAGGTAAGAAACCAATAATTTTGCATGAAATGTTACGCCTTTGAAAAATATTCTTTCATAAATTCAGATGACGTGTTTCATCTCTGTCTCTGACTCATTTCTGTCTCTGTCTGCGTTACATCAAGCTCAAGTTATTTCTACAGAGCCACTCAGCGTTGATTTGTATGCTTTCTTCCCCCTTTTATCTCAAAGTGTGGGTCCATGCTAAGTCTGTCGTTAACACACATGCTGTAGCTAAGTAGACTGGTTGACTTGGACTGATCATCTCGGAAACAGCTCGATAAAAATGCTCATTGAAACTGCTTGTCAATGTTCACTAAAGTCTAGGAAATTATTTTTTAAGGACTTTATTTTCCACCAACGTTTTTATTATTGTGTTGACACATCCTAAAATTACAATATCCTTACAAATATTGTAGATATATGGCTATACGTATATGTACTTATACGTTATTCATATAATATAAATAAATATACACATTATATATATATCATTCATATCAACAATACATGTTTGTATATATGGATAGTATGATATTAGGATATGTGCACAATATATATATATATATATATATATCATATATATATATATATATATATATCTTAAGGTTTAAATCTGTTTATTTGTATATTTTGTTTATTTTACGTAAAATCATATATGCACGCACATACACAACACACACACACACACATATATATATATTATATATATATATATATATATATATATATATATATATATATATATAAAGGTGTCACGAAGGAAAAAAAAAAGCCTCAGTATGCCTCAGTAAAGGGTCCGAATAGGACCGAAAGTACTCGGCCAACTCGTTTTTTCATTTTTTTTTTTCCCTTCGTGGCAAAAAACCTTTATTTATACATAGCATCACGTTTTATATACTTTGTGATCAAGTTATTCATATATATATATATATATATATATATATATATATATATATATATATATATATAGATATATATATATATATATTTTTCATATATATATATATATATATATATATATATATATATATATATATATATATATATATATATATATATATATATATATATACATAGGTAATAACCACTTAAGGAAATAGGAAATAAACAAATCGACAAATAAACAGATAAATAAACCTTAGGATCGGGAAACTGGACCAATTCGTTACCAGCGTTTCGGCGGAAGATTCAGTGATCCCAGATAAATTGTCTAAATGGCGAAGACTCAAAAACCATACGAAGAGTCATTCATATTCAAATGCCTCTGGCGGCCATCGAGGCCCATCTGTGCTGCCTCTAAAGTCTCTCGCCAGCTTGGTCGGTCATTTAGAGAGAGAGAGAGAGAGAGAGAGAGGAGAGAGAGAGAGAAGAGAGAGAGAGAGAGAGAGAGAGCAATAGATGTGAATAAAATTTACGTTGAGTCAAATATTCTGTGTGTTTCTCAGTTATATCATAGATTGACGTAAAAAAAAAACGAGAAAAAACATTTTATAATTTTAGTTCGTATAGGGACGAGAGAGAGAGAGAGAGAGAGAGAGAGAGAGAGAGAGAGAGAGAGAGAGAGAGAGAGAGAGAGAGAGAGAAAAACAATGGATGTAATAAAATTTACGTTGAGTCAAATATTCTATGTGGTTTCTCAGTATCATAGATTGACGTAAAAAAAAAACGAGAAAAAAACATTTTATAATTTTGTTCGTATAGGGACGGAGAGAGAGAGAGAGAGAGAGAGAGAGAGAGAGAGAGAGAGAGAGAGAGAGAGAGAGAGAGAGAGAAAACAATGGATGTAATAAAAAATTTACGTTGAAGTCAAATATTCTATGTGTTTCTCAGCTATATCATAGATTGACGTAAGAAAAAAAAGCAAGAAGAAACATTTTAAAATTTTAGTTCGTATAGGGACGAGAGAGAGAGAGAGAGAGAGAGAGAGAGAGAGAGGGAGAGAGAAAACAAAGGATGTAATATAATTTACTTTTAGTCAAATATTCTATGTGTTTCTCAGTTATATCATAGATTGACGTCATAAAAAAACAAGAAACAACACAACCCCATTAGTTCAGGAGGAAAAATATTAGTACAGAATGAGATATAAATCTGCTGATTTTCCAAGTATAATTAAAGATAAGTCATTTCAGTTTACTTCGTCATCAGACTCCTGCGTTACATAACTTCACAAAGTAGTTCCACCTTACATATACGAACTAATTATATGTAAGGGGGAACTACCGTGTGAGGTTATGTAAAGAAATGTTATAAGATATAGAATCTGATGTGGTGATTAAGAAACGCAGGAGTCTGATGGCGAAGTAACTTAAATGACTTATCTCTTCAGTGGCGTGGTTGGTATGGTGTTGGCGTCCCACCTCGGTGGTCGCGAGTTCGATTCTCGGCCATTCCATTGAGAAGTGAGAGATGTGCATTTCTGGTGATCGAAGTTCACTGTCGACGTGGTCACGCAAAGCCATTGGTCCCGTTGCTGAATAACCACTGGTTCCATGCAGTGGTTATTCAGACAAACAAACAAAACAAACGAAGTGACTTATTTTTAATTATACTTTTTCTCTTTTGTAATTGAAAGCAAACTTTGAGACCTGGAAAATCAGCAGATTTATATCTCATTCTATTCTAAGGTTTTCCTCCTGAACTAATGGTGTTGTGAACAGAAAATGTATTTTAAAACAGTAATGGAAAGACTTTAGAAAAAAAACCAATTATCAGAAGAGGGTCAGAGAATTTTGGAATCGTCTTCTGTGAAGCATTGAATTAAAGGGTGCGAATCCTTTACGATTAGATTGTGTTACGTGTGAGACGTGCAGTGCGTACAGGAACGTGTGCATGGAGCACCGCGGTGCTGAATATTTAAATATTTTCATGTTCAATCGGCTAGAGCTCTACACAAGAATGGGATTTTTTTTTTTTTTTACCAAGCTGTATGGTTAACTCTGTCGAGTCTAGGGACGACGTGGAAGTTGTGATGTCATACCTGTCTCCGAAGAGAGAGAGAGAGAGAGTTACAAGGATTAGGATGTCTCAAAGACTTGTTAGTCCATCCGAGGAGACATCGTGTGCTCACTTATCTGTAGGAGCAGGATTCACTGAGCATTCACAGTGTTCTAATGATTTTGTCTAGCTTTCTTTTAAACTCTTCCACACTGTTGCTGTTTGCAACTTCTGGTGGCAGTTTATTCCACGTGTCACAGATCTTGTATGTAAAGAAGTTCCCACAATGGGATGTGTTGTATCTCTTCATTTCTAGTTTCAATCCATTATTTCTTGGCTGGTTTTCGTTTAATGTTAATTGGTTACTGTCCACTTTTATTATGCCTTTCAGTATTTTAAATGTTTTAGAGAGAGAGAGAGAGAGAGAGAGAGAGAGAGAGAGAAAATTATATTTTTTAAACATCGGAAATGTTTCAGCACTGACGAACATTAGAAAAAAACTGTAGGACCAGGAAGTGAATTGAAAATTAGTTTTGTACCCTGTGAAAACCGTCATTTTAAACCGAATAGGAAGTAAAAAAATTCATCCGCTAACAATGAATTGATCAAGCGTTCTTTGGAACCTCCGCTGATTAAAAAACACCGGCGACCTGGGTCGCTTCAGTAACGAATCAGGATTCTCTCGAAAGTGATTTGGCAAAAACGTTTCAGAATTCCAAGTAAGACTGCCCAAAGTCCATTATGATATTTTTACAAACCCATTTTCCTCACCTTGTTGTGCACGTTGGATTAAATTCTGCGCTGTTTTTGCGGCTATGAAGTGTATTATCTTTTCTTCATTTTAATTAACTTGAATTCAGTCGAAATTTGTGCTGACTTAAATTCAGTCGAAAACTTTTGCTGATTAGTGGAAAAAATTTACAAATGCGTCTCCAGTCACCATTTAGGATCAATCAGCCTATGGGTAAAATACTTATTTATTACTTAGTACATTTAACAAAAGATTGTAATGCGTTTTGTCGTTTATATGTTTGCAGACAACAGAAACGCAGCAAGACACCAAAAAGCTCTCCTGTGAGGGTTAAAATGAAATTGCAAGTAAACTTATTAAATTAAGAATTCACTCTACTGACTGCAGTATCTGCACCAAATTAAGATGAAATAAATGTGCTTTTTTGAAAGAAATTTAGCTGGTGAATGAAGATATAAATGTAACAAAAATAAGGGGACAAAATAAAAAGGCTAATTGCTCTATGACGTTCATAAGTATACACAAACATAATCCAAGAGAAGGAATGGAGAGCTATATGTAACTCGGCGGCCAAAGATGTTCTTACTTGAATTGCCCTAATGGGACCAACATCTATCCGAGCGCCTCAGTGGCGTGATCGGTATGGTCTTGGCCTGCCACCTCGGTGACAGCGAGTTTGATTTTCGTGCATTCCACTGAGGGGTTACAGATGTGTATTTCTGGTGATAGAAGTTCACTCTCGACGTGGTTCGGACGTCACGTAAAGCCGTTGGTCCCGTTGCTGAATAACCGCTGGATCCATGCAACGCAAAAACACCATTCAAACAAACAAACATCTTTCCCTTAATTACACTTATAACCCACAAGCCAGGATTTCTGTCTGCGTTCTGCCCATAGCAAAACTTTAATTTTTATATTTTCACACCTGCTGACAGAATTGTTTATATAGAGATCGATGATTTTTTCAACGCAAACCATGAGCTTTTGGTGGTAAGACAAGTGTCAGAGATATCACTTCTTCTACTAAACACGAAAACAAAATGTATAGGTATTATTTCCGCTGTTGCCTAGTGCCCCTTGTGAATTATTTAAAGCGAACGTGCCTGCGACTACTTATGAAAGCATCTGACTTGATATTATCATATTTTATGTAAATTTCTCCAACAATATAATTATCATCTCTGGGAAGTTGGGTAGAAAACATGTAGTGTGGGAGTCGATTAACACAGGTCGTTGTGATTAGTAGCAGATGATAAAAAAAAAGAGGCTTTACAACTCATACTCACACACACACACACACACATATTATATATATATGTATTTGCATACAATAAATAAAAAGTTACAGAATCCTTATTGCCAGGTAACGTGATGTTTGCCAATGAAGTTTGTTGTCAGCCTTAACTTGATTTGGCTAGACAACAGAGTCTTCATACCTAATTTGAGTCTTCAGAATCGTAAATCGTTATCGAAGTTCATTCAACCGTTTTTTATACAAGATCAGCCTCATAATAGGCAACAACAGTAACAACAACAATAATAATAGTAATTATTGTAATATTCTAAAGATTAAGAATAAAACTTTTAATTCATAATTAAGCATTGAAACGAAACTCCAGCAGAGAGAGAGAGAGAGAGAGAGAGAGAGAGAGAGAGAGAGAGAGAGAGAGAGAGAGAGAATGCAAATAGCGAGGATTTTGGAAATCCAATCAGAAAAGGAGTGAGGCAGCATCAGCTGTCACGGGATCTCAGTGGGAAACACCAATTCTCAAAATGATTTATGCTTGTCTTTGATATTCTCTTTGGTCTTCTAGAAGTGTTAGAAGCTCGGACAGCAATAT
>NC_061099.1:47820020-47847520 GCF_015104395.2 Macrobrachium nipponense | reverse complement strand
CCGCGCATCCATGTTTTAAGCGTTATACCTAAACTTCAAGATGACTTTTAAGCAACTTGGCAAAAACCCTATTTTGAAGGCAAGAGCCTTTCACAAAATAGACAATGAAGGTGTAATCATTTGGATTCCATGTAGTTCCGAAAAATTGTATATTGGTCAAAAAGGCACCTAATGGATTAGATGGAGCTCATGTCACTAGAACTTTATAAAAGTTTAAATCTTTCGCTTGTTACGTGTATTACATAATTTCTGTGAATTTATAAACATCAGTTTGTAGTGTGTAAGGCTATATATGGACAATGTGATGTATATTTATGCGATGTGTATGATTATACGTGTATTTATTTTTGCGCGTATATTCCAGTTTTATACTACCTGCATGTCTATACCCATTTTCCCTATATATATATATATATATATATATATATACATATACTATATATGTACATATATATGAATTCTTATCACATCACCGTGATTCATATACACACATCGAGCTACAAATGTTCTTTAATTCGCTCTACCTCGGAATTAATATATTTTCATATATGTTAACCGAAGGGGAATTTTTTAGTTTATAATAATACATACATACATATAGAAATATGTGCATATATATATATATATATATATATATATATATATATATATATATATATATATATATATATTATTTATATTGCTACTTTTCAAAATGCATATATCTCCTCTGTGACTGTATAAAATGTTATGTAGAATTGTGCAACATTTTTTCAGATTCCTAGATAGCTTAGAGATAGGATGTTTAAAGTGTGTTCAGATTTTGCATAACATAGTATAAAAGAATATATATACAACATAGAATGTAAAGAGAGAGATTTTCTTTGTCCGTTCGAAACCACGATTGTTTCCCTATTATATCAGCACTGTGAGATTAGAGGGTCTCCGAGATCCGTTTGCCTTCCTAATCTGTCAACATGTTTGATAAGCAAGCTCGAATCTTCAATGTGTTTTGGGAATCTGTCATCAAGTAAGATAAGGGCATCTGTTTCGGGTGATTGAGTAGAGTACGTGTCTAATACACTGATAGGAACAGTGGTTAATTAATAACTAATAACAGATGGTTACGAAGGTTTGGTAAAAACTGACGGTTACAATGTTTTGAGTGAAAAGATTTACACTTTTGCACATTGCAAATTTTTGTTTTATGTTTGTTTCATTCTGTGCATTTTTTTCATTTTCTTGTTGAAGTGTGCCTTTTATTTTGATAATGTCCACACTTTTCTGTATTTTCATTTACATTCACAATTTAATTGACTTAGTTATTTTCATTGCTTAATCATTGCACTTTTAATTAAATTTAACACTTGTGAATGAATTAATTTGCATTTACTTAGAATTCTTTTTAAGTTTTATTATCGTTTAGCATTTGTGAATTAATTTCAAATTTTCAATTATTGCCTAACACTTTTGAATTTCAATTGAATTAATTTTCTAGAATTTTGTGATAAATTAATTTTGATTTAATTTTACTTAATTTAATTCAAGAATTAATTAAACTTTACTTTGTTTTCAAGTAACAATAATTTCCCTGATGTTGTGAATTTCACTTATAAACTTTTAAGTTAATAATAAATTTTTTTATTTAAAATTTTTTATAAGTGTTTTCATTTCTAACCAGTATATTTGTATTTGATTATGATTATGTTAGGTAGAAACATAGAGTGGTGATTAATCTGCTTTCCTTCAATTTACTTGAAGTGACTTAGAACCAGGGAAGTACTTAGACTTCTGAAATCAGGGAAATACTTAGACTTTTAAGGTTGTTGATGGAGTGATGCCCTTTGATGTTTTGATGAACTTAGTCTGATTTTCTGCAATACTGGTAAGTTGTTAAGGGATCACTGTTGCCTTTAGAGTATTCAGTCGTTTAATACCTGTGATGAGGGTTCAGGTGTCTGGCTTTTGTGAGGTAACAATAAATGAATGGTAAGCGTAGTAACCAGATACTTGGCACCTTCGTAACAATATATATATATATATATATATATATATATATATATATATAGATATATATATATATATATATATATATATATATATATATATATATATATATATATTGTGTGTGTGTGTGTGTGTTGTGTGTGTGTATGTGTGTGTGTGTGTGTAGCTGTCTGTGTATACACACACCACACACACACACACACATATATATATATATATATATATATATATATATATATATAATATATATATATATATATATTAATGTGTGTATATAAACAGCGTTTATTTCATCCCACGCATACTTTAACCTGTAGGGCTTAAATACGGCAATGAGGCTGAAATGAACCCTCCTTTACCGCGGTGACGTAATGGAAAGTGTGTGGCTAATGGCCCTTATGTCAGCGAGATGCGTCAATGAAATGCAAAACCCCAAATAAGAATTTCTCGTGACCGTCCGCCCTTCTCCCGTTAATACGCCATGCGTTACGATTCCCCTGGCAAGTCCTTGCGTGTATAGCGACCGTTAGATTCTAATGGTTTCACTGTTATATGTACAAGGGAGAGAGAGAGAGAGAGAAGAGAGAGAGAGAGAGAGAGGGTCTTACTTATTTAGTAAAAGTATTAGCTCCAGCCAGAAGGGGTAAAACATCAGATTCGCGCTTCAGTGGCGTAGTTGGTATGGTCTTTGCCTGCCACCTCGGCGGCCGCGAGTTCGATTCTCGGGCATTCCATTGAGGGGTCAGAGATGTGTATTTCTGGTGACAGAAGTTCCCTCTCGCTCAACGTGGTTCGGAAGTCGCGTAAAGCCGTTGGTCCCGTTGCTGAATAACCATACTGGTTCCATGCAACGTAAAAACACTATACAAACAAACAAACAAAGAGACATCAGATTGCTACATATTTCAGTTATTTTGGCATTCCGTGTTTGTGAGGCATGTTTATGTCTTTCTCTGGTTTGTGAGGCTTATTTATTTATTTATCTATTTATTTATGGTCTTTGATTTTTCTTGTAAGACGTGAAGGGCATTTTTCAAACTCCCAAGATCTTTGTTTTATATATTTATTTATTATTTATTTATTGTCTTTGATTTTTCTTGTAAGACGTGAAGGGCATTTTTCAAACTCCCAAGATCTTTGTTTTATATATTTATTTATTTATTTATTATTTACTTATTGTCTTTGATTTTTCTGTAAGACTGAAGCATGGCATTTTTCAAACTCCAAGATCTTTGTTTTTATTTATATTTATTTATTTATTTATTTATTTATTTATTTATATTTATTGTCTTTGAGTTTTTCTTGTAAGACGTGAAGGGCATTTTTCAAGTCATAAGATCTTTGTTTTATATATTTATTTATTTATTTATTTATTTATTTATTTATTTATTTATTTATTTATTGTCTTTGATTTTTCTTGTAAGACGCGAAGGGCATTTTTCAAACTCCCAAGATCTTTGTTTTATATATTTATTTATTTGTTTATTTATTTATTTATTTATTGTCTTTGATTTTTCTTGTAAGACTGAAGGGCATTAAGCATAAGATCTTTGTTTTATATATTTATTTATTTTTATTTGTTTATTTATTTATTTATTATTTATATTTATTTATTTATTTATTGTCTTTGATTTTTTCTTGTAAGAGCGAAGGATTTTCAAAATCAAGTCTTTGTTTATATATTTATTTATTTATTTATTTATTTATTTATTGTCTTTGATTTTCTTGTAAGACGTGAATTTGGACAAGATTTTTAAAATCCCAAATCTTTTGTTAAATGGGCAACAACAACATCTTCAAGGCAATCAAGTTGGATACATAAGCTTGAAATGCCGCGGTCTAAACTGAGATGATCAAAGCTTTTGAAGTTTTTAGATTCTAATGACGTCAGGCCAAGTGTTGTTTGCGACTGACTCGGTCTGCCCAAGAGACGTTTTCCACATTTCATGAAATTTCGGAGATAGAAGTTGGAACAGCGCTCATAAAATATAGTATTAACTAAATACACAAGGATGGTTGGGATATCCATCCATGTTAGAAATATATATATATATATATATATATATATATATATTATATTATTATATATTATATATATATATAGTATATATTAGTATAATATATATATATATATGTTCTTTCTTTTGGTAAGTCAGGTCTGCACTATAGGCTTCAGATAGTCCTCCACTCTCGCCTGCTATAGGATGGGGAAGTCGGCAGGTGCCACATATATAAACAAATTGAAAAATGCACAGTCGAGTTTTCTGTACAATGTATAATGCTTTATGAAACTCAGCCGCGGCCCACGAAACTTTCAGCCACCACCCGGTGGTGGCCTGTTTTGTTGGCAACTCACGATCATGTCAAATCTTGACCTTAATTAAAATAAAAACCACTGAGGCTAGAGAGGTGCAATTTGGTACGTTTGATGATTGGAGGCTGGATGATCAACATGCCAATTTGCAGCCCTCTAACCTCAGTAGTTTTTAAGATCTGAGGGCGGACAGACAAGCAAATAGCCATCTCAATCATTTCCTTCGGCAGAAAACTTGAAATAAAAGATTTAACTTTCGGTAAATATACACTATAAGAGGATGGATGTGCTTTTGCAGTTCTCAACCAAGAAATTTTCCAAATAGTCTATTTCAAAACCCATGCAGAAGCTACCATCCTCCATTGTAGCCACTTTATTCAACTCTAATTCTTAAGGAAATGTTGGTTTTACATTTTTAGTGGTGGATAATTTTTCAGAATGAGGAGTATAAGATAGCACTCAAGAGAGAGAGAGAGAGAGAGAGAGAGAGAGAGAGAGAGAGAGAGAGAGAGAGAGAGAGAGAGAGAGAGGAGTTATATATAAAAAGGTAGTGTTTATTAATCTGATGACGATGTTTAAATAGCTGTTGTTTTTCTTTTAATTAATCTTTTCATCAAATTAAGTCATCATATAATTTGAATAAAATTTTGAAATCCACATTCTCTACAAGTTTTCTTGAACTATTGATATCATGATCCAACTTTTAGGTTTTTTAAAATTAAATGTTTGTAAGTGATTATTTTTATTTTTTAAGCAAGATTGGTAAAGCAGTATGAGCATCACTATAGTAGATTCACATCAAAAGTGCATTTGATGTCTAGGCCAGTCCCTTACGACGCTCCTGATTGGCTGTTGATAAGCCAATGGCAGGGCTGGAAACTCAGTCTTACTCGAGAGTTCACATAGGCAGGATGTATGTTCCACCTCCCCTGAGGGATACTTTTGAAAAGCGTATCCCTCAGGAGAGGTGGAACATAGCTCCTACCCATGTGAACTCTCGAGAGACACTGAGAGTTTCCAGCCCTGTCATTGGCTTATCAACAGCCAATCAGGAGCGTCGTAAGGGACTGGCTTAGACATCAAATGCACGGTTGATGTGAATCTACTCTAGTCTGTAGAGAGAAGGAGGAATCATTTTAGTGTTCTGTAAAAGAAAATGATTGAGATGGCTATTTTGTCTGTCCGCCCTTAGATCTAAACAACTACTGAGGCTAGAGGGTTGCAAATCCCAACAGAGCAGTAATGATGTCTTTTAAAGACGAGCTTTGTAGTCTTTGTTCAAGTTTTCAGTCTCAATAATAGTTTGCTAGTGTGTACAGTAACGATGTTTTTGTGTTCAATGTTTGCACAACTTCGAATGCGTTGTTCTCTGCAAGATGTGTTTTGAGCCACGGTTATAATACTAACTCGCAAATCATGCCAGATTTATATGTATGTATATATATTATCAAATTGATATATATATATATATATATATATATATATATATATATATATATATATATATATATATATATATATATATATATATATATATATATATATATATATATATATATATATAACTAAATGGCTAAATATAAAAATAATGGTCCAAAATAAAAGTATCTCTTTTATGCAATACACTGCACCACAATAAAGTTGCTGGAGCAAGCAGCTAGTAATTTATTTTCGGCGGTGGACAGTGAAGTATTTTGCCTTGAACCCTCCTCACTACATTCTTTACTCTTATAGAGAAGATTCTTCTCTTTTCTTCCTATCTATTTTAAATGGGTTAATTGTTTCTTGTATCTTTCAACGATTGCTTCCATTACCACAATAACATCGCTTTTGTCCCCAAACTTTCTGTTAATCCTTCAAATAACTGTAACTCTAATATCAGCATCAACATATTAAAATTATCACATACATACATACATACGTATATATATATATATATATATATATATATATATATATATATATATAATATATTCACACACACACACACACACACACACACACACACACACACACACACATATATATATATATATATATATATATATAGATATATATATACATACATACATACATACATACATACATACAGATTGCATTGTTTCAACAGCAACCCGTAGTGAATATATATCATTAGGGGAAAGAATTTTTCAATTGTATGTTTAATAGATTATAGTATTAAAATGGCAGAATTTATATAACTGCAGCTTTAGATTATAGAGTAACTTACAGCATTATACAGGCTGTAAATTCGTTAAAAATAATTAAGTTGAAATAGAATGCTTTATTGTATGTAATTCTTATCGTTGTGACCTTTAAAATCACGCAGTAATGCATCTTATCCAAAAACTTTTATAGTTGCTGATGCTTGCTTTAGTTCTGCTGACTAATATTGAATTTTTGTATATACGTTTCCTTGAACTGTTTGATTACGTACAAGGGTATTTTTGTGTGTGTGAAAAAGTCTAGTTTGTTCTAAATACCTTGGGCATACAGCATGCCGATAACCATAATATCATGAGAAACGAGAAGGTAATTTTAAAGTAACTATTTATTGTAAGACTCCTTATTGATCTTTATTGAATTTTGTATCCGTAGCGAAATGTTCATAAACAAATCACTCGCCTTTTTTTTTCTATTTATTTTTTTTGTGAGTTTCCACCAGAAGGCGAACTTCAGTGCTCTTGTTATGTCATATTGGGAAGTTTCAAAACAGATACTTAACTTGCAAGGGGGGACAGTAAACATGGTATCCCCGCTCTCTGGGTTTCTGTTTTCGAATGTCCCTCTACTAATATATAAACGCTCGATCTCTCTTAAGCCCAAGGGAAGGCAAACAACCATTAGGTGCAGGTACTGATACATTGCTCTCTCTCTCTCTCTCTCTCTCTCTCTCTCTCTCTCTCTCTCTCTCTCTCTCTCTCTCTCTCTCTCTATACAAAATTTCCTGTGATGTTTTCTGGTGGCCTTGAGCGGTATTTTTAGGCTTAAATGTTGTGTAATACAAAACTTTATTTTTAGCATTTTTACTCTGGCGGACGGTAAGTCTCTGCCTATCTTTGTTTTCGTTTGGGAGTAAAAAACACAGCCAGGTAAAATAGGAAAGCTACTTACTCGCTCGCTCGAATTTTGGATTTTTTTTATTTTTGAATGGGTAAGATGGAAATTTTGTCAAAATATAATCTTAGGCTACGAAAGAATAAAAATGCGCCAGATGTATGATGTAGGAATAAAGGAGAATAATATGGGGCAGGATATATATATATATATATATATATATATATATATATATATATATATATATATGTATATATATACACATATATGTATAATATTATGTATATTATATCTGCCAATATATATATGATATATATAGATATATATATATATATATATATATATATATATATATATATATATATATATATATAGATATATATATACTTGCATATATATATATATATATATATAATGTATATATATATATATATATATATATATATATATATATAAATATATAGTATATATATATATATATATATATATATATTTATATTATATATAATATATATATAATATACATACATCAATTCAAGCTACAATGTCCTTTAATATCTAAATTCACTTTACCTCCCAAATGATATATTTTCATATATGTACCGAAGGGGAATTTTTTAATTGATAATAATTTCGTCCCCCCATGGGATCGAACCACCGTCCAAGTGGACGGGGACGAAATCAGGACAGTCAGTGACGCTATCCAATCAGCCAACAGAGACGCTATAAGTTCATATCGATTCTGACTTTACAAATCACCCTCGATCTGAGTGCTTTCGTAATTAGAATCGATATGAAACCCCGTCTACCATGTTGGCCAATTCGAGCGTTTGACAGCACGTAGCCTTTTGTTATGAATAATTATTCATATATATATACATATACACACACACACATATATATATAATATATATATATATATATATATATATATATATATTATATCTGCCAAGCCAAATACGACGTTAACAAAATAGCAGTTTAGCATGTCACTGTCATTTATGAATTTACATTTAAAAGAAAGAAAAAAAAACACACACGTACACAAAAAGAAATGAACTCATATTTAAATAGCAAGTCGCACAGTCAGGTAGGTCATTTAACCGCTGATGCATGCAGCGTAAGACAAATCTTCCCGAATCCCGGTCAGCTTTTTCCTTTGAAAACATTATAATAAAAAAGTGAGGGAAGTAACTGAAAGATAAAAGACAAGGCTTTTGAGAGAGAGAGAGAGAGAGAGAGAACGTTCTCCTCGACGCCAAACACAAATTTAATGTGAACCAGGAACAAGCCGGAGCTTATGAAGAGCCGCTCAGGGAGGACTAGTACTGCGGAGGGGTCTCCGTAGGGGCAAGGGTTTCCATGGGGTGAGGGGGTTGGGGGTGGAGGGGTGGGTGGGTGGGTGGGCGGGCGGGGAGGGGGGAAGATTGTCGATTTCTACCTTGATAGAAAGGGAGACGTTTCCCTTTAAATGGCGTGAGGTTCCGAGGGGTTTGAAAGCCCCGTATTATCATAACGGTTCATTGTACTTAGTTATGAAATAGGATGAAGAAATGTAGATATATATATATATATATATATATATATATATATATATATATATATATATATATATATATATATGTATATGTATATATATATATTTATATATATATATATATATTTATATATATATATATATATATATATATATATATATATATATATATATATGTTGTGGTGTGTGTGTGTGCGCGCGCGCGCGCACCAAAAAATTACCCTGCGCTGTCCATTCTAAAGAGTAGTAGATACAAATAATCGGAATTTGTCATAATGAACTTTATAAATCACATTTGGATTTCTCATGAAAAGTGATGTTTTATATCAGGAATTAAATGGTTTCCCACCTCATTGAAAGCAGTTTAGTATGTAATGCTCTGACCTCCCAAGGTGCGTTAAATATGGAAAACATATTTTGTATTAGAATGAGCAAATTCCATAAAGCTGAGTTATGCATAGTAACTAAAATCAAAGGATTAAGAAGTTGAAATACTTTTATTTATTTGAGCATGCCGCTAATTCATGCATAGTAACTAAAATCAAAGGATTAAAATAGTTTGATATATTTGAGAATCATTTTTACCAATGAAGTTTTGTATTTTCATAATTTTGATAGATAAAAGCCATTTGGTAAATGAGTGAAGGCCGACAGATTTTAATCCTTGTTTCCATTGCAAATGGCTAGTTAGCGTTAAACTGCAAAACTTCCTGTCTATCAGAAAAGCCACTTATTATTACTTGTCCATTTAGGATTCTTTTGAAAAAAATGCAGATGCAAACAGAAACCTACACAACAAGTCGTTATCCGACCTCCAGCTTACTCGCGGAGCGTGCTAAAAACTAGTCAAACAGAGCAATGTTTCACCAACGAAAATTAAAATTAACACGCTATGTTTTATTGGAAATAATTGCTCTGTACTGTTTAACATGCATATTATTTTTTTTACATTTTCATTTTAATGAATAAATCATAAATATCCTATCCTAAAAATCCCATATCTTTAACGCAACGCGAAACTCCTTTTTCCGACGATTTTAGACTTCAATAGTGCTTTCCTACCCCTCCAACAACAACAACAAAACAACAACAACAACAACAAAGTATTTTGTAGGCTTATTCCCCGAGTAAGCGAAAAGAAGCAACACATATTTGTGCAAACATAAGGAAGCTACGACCATCGACCTGGCAAACTTTAATACGCTACCTGAAGTTCAAAGTGAAAAGTTACAAATCTGGACCAACGTAATTACTGTAGCAGCCATGGACACACACAAACATGCGCAGTTCTTAAATTATTCATACTTATGTCTAAAATATGGAAGCGATTGTTTATATGCATGACTGTATCTTCATGCATTTTCAACCACACATGTTCGAGTAACAGGGCAGCAAAGCGCCTCAGTGGCGTGATCGGAATGGTCTTGGCCTGCCACCTTGGTGTCTGCGAGTTCGATTCTCGGGCATTCCGATGAGATGTGAGAGATGTGTATTTCTGGTGATAGAAGTTCACTCTCGACGTGGTTCGGAAGTCACGTAAAGCCGTTGGTCCCGTTGCTGAATAACCACTGGTTTCTTGCAACGTAAAAACACCATACAAACAAAACAGGGCAAAAGTAAATAAACAAATAAAAAAGTAATCAAAATAACTTAATAAATAAATAAATAAAAATAAATAAATAAAAACAAATAAATACAAATAAATAAAAATAGAAAATAAGCTTAACATCTAAATTCAGAAAATGATGTTCTACCCGAGAGCAACACTCAGTATAAGGGATAATATTTTTGCCCGGAAATAAAGGGTCTCATTGCCGAGAGAGCCTCGATACTACGGAAAAGGCCTGATGTACGTAACTTCAAATCATAAACAGGGAGAGAGAGAGAGAGAGAGAGAGAGAGAGAGAGAGAGAGAGAGAGAGAGAGAGAGAGAGAGAGCCTAATAAACGTTTTTCGCATGCGCTCAAGCAGCATGGCGGACGTTACGCGTAACGTTTTCCACTGCGCTTGCTGCGCAAGCAAGTACAAGCTTGGAGGTGTGCTAATACTTAAAGCAGTGGTTTCCAACCTTTTCTAATTCTCACCCCCCTTCATTGAATGGCACATTCTCTGCGCCCCCCGCCCCCGCTTCCTTAAATACTGTAGTTTTCATATTTGCAAAACGTTACCTTTCGTTATCTTTTATAATTGTTTAATAATTAATTTCTTAATGTAGAATTTGAAATAGTTTATATATTTGTACAAATAAATTTCATATTTATATCTAAAATATTTTCTCAGTATTTTGACATTCTGAATTCCATCATAATTAATAGTTTCCAGATATAATTATCCCCTTCATCAAGCATTTGCGGCGCCCCCCCCCCTTCCCCGCCCTGGCTTATAGTACGCTGTGGCGGCGCACATGCATGCAGCCAACATTCAACAGGGGTAAATCCTATTTACTTCCTGGTGCAGGATAATGGAAGTCCTCATTGTGTGCAGAATGTTGAGCAACGGAGCGATGAGGATCCCTTCTTTTCACGCAATTGTTCGCAGATTTCTATGTTCTTACCGTGAAAGAGAATAATGAAAGTGGTGTGGAAATTCAGCGTCAAAATTAGAATCACATATAGATTGAAAACAGAAAGCATGGGGATACCAATTATGTAAATTGAAAGTCGAAAACATGAAAGCCAGGCTTTGTGGATCAACTTTGCATTTCAATCACATTTGTTTCCAATCTCCCTAATATAATGGGTTGCAAAGTGGGGCTGAGGCAAAGAGCCCTGTTGCATAACATCCCTCTGATGAGCGGTGTTTGCTGTGACGGCCGGAATTCGCTTGTTTCTGTTCCGTCGAATTGGAAATATCATAAAGCTCGAAGGCTCCGCCGTTTTTGCCGGGTTAATTGTATGCATTTTGGACAGTCGTTTCTTCGTTTTAATTCAGCTGTTTTATTTCGTTTTATAAATGTCTGTCTATCAACTCGGCTATTTTGGGGGAGGTGTTGCCGAAGTTTCAGTCGGCAGAGATTGACATTAATTAAGGGATTTTTTCTTTCCAGAGTTTAGAGTTTTAAGTAAATTTGACAGATCCAATGTGACGTATTTCAGTGAACGCACGCATATTCATAGATTGCGAATTTGTTTGTTTATGCGCGGGTGTCAAAGAGAGAGAGAGAGAGAGAGAGAGAGAGAGAGAGAGAGAGAGAGAGAGAGAGAGAGAGAGAGAGAGAGAGAGGTGCCCATATATTACCCTGAAGGAGAAATTGAAGTAAGAGATATTTCAGCCTTTTAATCCTCTTTAAATAATTGTCAATTGAATCCATGAGATCATAAAAGAAACGTTTTCGCAGGATAACTTCTAGGGTTTAATAAGCTTCTTATTTCTCAGTGTAACGAGGGCATCATTAATAATGTTTTGCATTTATTGTCGCTTTCCAATGAACGAACGTTGAATATATATATAATATATATATATATATATATATATATATATATATATATATATATATATATAAATATGTGTGTGCGTGTGTGTGTGTTTCATGAACGTTGAATATATATATATATATATATATATATATATATATATATGTGTGTGTGTGGTGTGTGTGTGTGGTGTGTGTGAGTGTGTGTTTGTGTGTGCATAATACACACACACACACACACACACACACACATATATATATATATATATATATATATATATACATTTATATATATATATATATATATAATATATATATATATATTATATGTATATATATATATATATATAGTTTCTGTTACTATGGTCATGAACAGTAGAGACACTGCTACAATACTGAAATTTTTCTAAAGAATTAATTTCTAAAAATGTGCTAACCAACTGAAATTTCAATATCGCCATTATTTTCCAGTGTGTGCCATGCCAAAATATAGTTTCATATATGTCCAAATAAGTTGATTAGTGAGCCTTCAGAGTGGCATAAAACAGTGATACACTTTGGGCAATTTCACCTTAACCAGCTTAGTGTTATTCTATTTGAAATGGCCTAATTGGTGACAGGAGAATGTCACTGTTTTCGTCTACCTGATACAGACATCATGCACCGAAGTTTGCTTGCAATTTTAATTCACCACCCATAATACCTATTTCTGGTGATAGAAGTTCACTCTCGACGTGGCTCGGAAGTCACGTAAAGCCGTTGGTCCCGTTGCTGAATAACCACTGGTACCATTCAACGTAAACAAACAAACAAAACCACCCATAATTCAAAATTTATCGTGATACATAGGCTGAGGGTCTATCTTTCTGCCATTTTATGCTTGCTTTGATGTATGGGGTTCCTTTAAGTTCATTCAATGACCCTACAACTAACCTGGTAAGTCACCCAGTTTCCGTTATTTCCTATGTGATCTGTAGTAACCCATCCCGGTAATGTTGGAAGTCCATTATCTTCGCTCGGCTCTCCCATGATGAGTCAACCTGTCAGTTTTGTTGTGGCTATCTGATATCTTACGGAATTACCAGGTAGCATTTGGGGTACTAAGCTTGACGTTTGATTGCCACTGAACCCTATACTAAGTTTCCAGTTTCCAGTAGTGTCGTGGCATTAGTGTGTCCTTGATGGTGAGTAATATACACCATTTATCTCTGGACCATGATTTGAAATATATCAACTGCTCCGGTTTGTCTCTGGAGTTTGGCTTTTAGATGAATTGCATTTTTGTAGGTAATAGACTTCATCTGTCCAGTGCTTTTGACTTTCAGGCAGCCAAGGTCCTACTTTCACACCACCATTATCAGCAAAATCATCCATGCTGGGGTAGGAACTTAGTTGTCTGAACTTTGGGTTTGCAAGACTTTTTGGATTATTTTCAGCACCCGTTTAAATAAATCTGTGTATAATATCTATTTATAATCTCTATAATCAGCATTAACAACTGTATTAGTAGTTACAAGGATTAGGATGTCTCAAAGACTTGTTAGTCCATCCGAGAAGACATCGTGTGCTCACTTATCTGTGGGAGCAGGTTTTACTGTGCATTCACAGTGTCCTAATGATTTTGTCTAGCTTTCTTTTAAACTCATCTGCACTTTTGCTGTTTACAACTTCTGGTGGCAGTTTATTCCACGTGTCACATATCTTGTATGTAAAGAAGTTCCCTCAATGGGATGTGTTGTATCTCTTCAGTTCTAGTTTCCATCCATTATTCCTTGTCTGGTTTTCGTTTTATGTAAATAGGTTACTATGTACTTTTGTTATGCCTCTCAGTATTTTAAATGTTTCTATTAGTTGTCCTCGCAATCGTCGTGTTTCTATGTTCAGGTTCCCTAATCGTAATGATAACGGTAGAATTGGAAAAAGAAAGATAATTGTGGATCGTGACGAAATGTATTTTTCTTTGCTTAAACCAGCTGAATTATTCATCGCCGATAACAATAAAGAATTTATGGCTGATAACAGTCGTTCATTCACTTTTAATGACTTCCAATAATTCGCGGCTATAACAGCCCACCATTCACAGCTGATAATCGTTGGTTATTTGCTGATGCTGATATAAAACTGATAAGTTCTGATAATGGTCACTTACTCACAGGAGATAGGAGTGAATTATTCATTGTTGACAGTCATAATTTTTTCTGATTATTCCAGGTAATCACTCATGGCTGATATGTTTAGTATTGAGTGACGGCCATAATGCCACGGACTTTCATGGTTGTCATTTTAAGGCGTTAAAGATTCTTATTCTTTAGAATTTGATATTGAAGCTTCTTATTCTTCGAAATTCAATATTAAAGATTCCTGTGCTTTGGAATTAAATATTAAAGATTCTTATCTTTTGAATTTGATATTAAAACTCTTATTCTTTGGAATTTAATGTTAAAGATTCTTATTTTTTGGAATTCAATATAAAATTCTTATTCTTTGGAATTCAATATAAAATTCTTATTCTTTGGAGTTTAATGTTAAAGATTCTTATTCTTTGGAATTCAATATAAAATTCTTATTCTTTGGAATTCAATATAAAATTCTTATTCTTTGGAGTTTAATGTTAAAGATTCTTATTCTTTGGAATTCAATATAAAATTCTTATTCTTTGGAGTTTAATGTTAAAGAGTCTTATCCTTTGGAATTCAATGTAAAATTCTTATTCTTTGGAGTTTAATGTTAAAGATTCTTATTCTTTGGAATTCAATATAAAATTCTCATTCTTTGGAGTTTAATATTAAGATTCTTATTCTTTGGAATTCAATATTAAAGATTCTTGTTCCTTGGAATTTAATGTTAAAGATTCTTATTCTTTGGAATGTAATATTAAAGATTCTTTTTCTTTGGCATTTAATATTCAAGATTCTTATTCTTTGGAATTCAGTATAAGATTTTTATTCTTTGGAGTTTAATATTAAAGATTCTTACTCTTTGGAATTTGATATCCTTCGTTTAAGTCAATGAGGGATCCTTTAATGGAGAATTCATTAAAATCAGTTTAGGCTGACAAGGATTCCATGCTTGTGTCACTGACAGTTTCTGTCCCAAGGATTTCAACAATGATATTTGAAATATTTATTCCTGTAAATTAGAAAATATAGAGATTTGAAATCTATTCCTGTAGATTTAAAGATATTGAGATTTGAAATCTTTTTATCCTGTAAATTTAAAAATATGGAGATTTGAAAGGTTTATTCCCGTAAATGAATCGAATAAATAGAAAGATTTGTAATTTATTCCATAAATGTCATAAATCAAATGTAGTAACTTTTTATCATCAGAGCGGGTTTCAAACCTCTGAGTTGTGTCCTATGCATTTAAACTAGTCTTATCAAGAAACTTAGCAATGGATCTCAGCCTTAGCGTGAAGTATATATTCGTCAATGGCAGATATTTCACTTTAGCTAAAAATAATCTTCCATTGTACTGTAGCCTGATATTGAGATGATTGCTTTTGATCGAAAATAATAAAAAAATGGCTGTTTTTTTCACTAGAACTACGTAGAGAGAGAGAGAGAGAGAGAGAGAGAGAGAGAGAGAGAGAGAGAGAGAGAGAGAGAGAGAGAGAGTTTCCATCTGTTAAAAAACCTCGACATTATTAACGAGCAATCAAGAGAGAGTGACTCGACGAAGCAGCTGTGGTCATTAATTTATGCGGCACCATTAACCCTACTAACATCTTGCTAGTTACTAACCTCTTAATCGTCATTCCAAATGATTCAGTATATAACCAAGTCTTTCATTCGTCTCCTTTTAATAAGAGAGAGTTGTTCATCAACACTTTATTATTATTATTATTATTATTATTATTATTATTATTATTATTATTATTATTATTATTCAGTATTTGTATCCCTTAGGGGGGTAGTGCCTTCAGTGCACCTTACGCAGTGCACTGTAGGCATTACTTAAGGATCCTTGCAGCGACCCTTTGGCCTGTAGACGCAACTCCTTACATTCCTTTTACTGTACCTCCGTAGATATTCTCTTTCTTCCATCTTACTTTCCATCCTCTTCTGACAATTGTTTCATAGTGCAACTGCGGGGCTTTCCTCCAGTTACACATTTTAAACCTTTTACTGCCAATTTCCGTTTCAGCGCTGAATGACCTCATAGGTCCAGTGCTTGGCCTTTGGTCTAAATTCTACATTCGAATCCAATTCCAATCAGATGGGTTTGATACGTTTTTTCTAAATACAATTACGAAGTTCATCGTTGGACGAGTGGGTTACGTGGTCGGCTACCGATTCAGTAGTCCGAGTTCGATTCTCCGCTCTGCCAACATGGAACCAGAGGAATATATCTATGGTGATTAGAAACTCATTTCTCGATATAATGTGGTTCGGATCCCACAATAAGCTGTAGGTCGCGTTGCTAAGTAACCAATTGGATCCTAGCCACGTAAAAAAATATCTAATCCTTCGGGCCAGCCCTAGGAGAGCTGTTAATCTGCTCAGTGGTCTGGTTAAACCAAGATATAGTTAACGACGCATGTAATGAAGATCTGGCATTGATTGGATCACAGAGTTCAGGCCAAAGACTAAGCACTGGGACCTATGAGGTTATTCAGGGCTGAAAGGGTAATTGAGCGTAAAAGGAGGTTTGAAAAGTGTAACAGGAGGAGAACCTCGCAGTTGCACTATGATCTAATTGTTAGGAGAGGGTGGATATCAGGATGGAATAAAGAGAATATGAATAGAGGTACAGTAAAAGGAATGAAAGGGGCTGCAGCTAGGAGCCGAAGGGACGCTGCAAAGATTCTCTAGTAATGCCTACAGGGCACCCCATGAGGTGCACTGACAGCACTACTTCTCTACAGGGGTAGTTAATCATGCATAGTTTACACTGCGCTTCTTCTAGAACAACAAATATTATAAAATACGAGAGGAGAGAGAGAGAGAGAGAGAGAGAGAGAGAGGCCATCTTCAACGCATCTTAAACCCATGATAATTCTCCCCTAAGAATATATATATATATAGAATCGTTGTTATCATGCAGTGGAATCTCAGCCCTGCGCTATCGGCGGTGTTTTGAAGTGAGTAACGCACCTTTAAACAGCCGTTTATGGTCAGCTCACGTATTTAGGACCTTTTCATTGTTCTATTAGTGTGTTCGTTCTATTTTTTAACTGTCAATAATGCTTCCGCAATAGAGTGCTTTGTTACTGTAATAGAGTTGACTGAATTCCTGGGGCAAAAAGGGCGTATGCCCTATAAATCTGTTTGCATTCAGATCAGGTAGGATTTTAAGAATAATATATATATACACATACATTATATATTATATAAATAAATGTGTGTATTTGTGTGTAAGTATTTCTGTGTCTGTATGTATGGGTGTGCGTGCGTTAATTCAGTTTGCTTACATAACACCAGAACGTTCGTCTATATCTGAGTTTCACCTTTATTACAAAAAAAAAAGAAACTTCAAGAATTCTTTCTTATTTCCATTCTTGTCTAAAGTTCCTAGGAGGTAGAAAAAAGTCAGACCTTTGTAAAGTCTAAGAGAAAGGAAAAGTTAAATCACATTACTCGACTCTTGGTAAATATGGCAAAAAGAATGACTGTGGAGAGGGGCATAAAATGTCAAGAGACACCAGAACAAAGTATTTGTGTCTGTGGAAACCGAGAAAGTGCTTTCGTCAGAAAATATCTTATGATTGAAAGTGAAAGGAGAGGCGAAGGTGATAGGTAACAGTCTTATACTTTTGGGTTTAAAGTTATTGAGAGGAAATTATTTTTAGTTCGAATCCACCAAAAGAGATGTTACTAAACTGAACTAAGAGTAATTGAGATGAGGTATCGTGTTGCACAGCATCCTGTGGGAAGATGTGTCATATTAAGTAACCTCAGGAAAACGCGAAAGGTAATTTTTGTGTGTGTGGAAAGCAGATGAACATTTTATTTATTAAGTACATTTCAAAATGGGCAGACGGCCAAGTGTTTGTTACAAGTAACAATATATTGAATATTTTATTAATTTCATTATCAGTATGCAACTGTTAGTTTTATCTATTTTTCAATAAACTATTTCTCATGGAATGTGTGAAATATTCAAAAATATTTCAGAGATATCGTAAGATAAAAAAAATAAAAGGCATTTTCCATTAAACTGTAGTCTAATTGGCTTTTGGCAACCATCATTTATCCAAAAAAAAAAAAAAAATTTCCTTTGTCCACATCGCCTTACTCCTGGGGCCGTTCATCTATCATAAACCTGTCATTGGCTACACAATTTATTAACAAAAAATATGAAAATAAAAAAAAACTGCCTTTCTGTGCTTGATTTAAAAAAGAAAGAAAGATGAATAGTCATGGGAAGTTGGAATGGAAACTGGGAGTGCCAAAATTCATGGATGCGTTTCTGCAATTTGCAAGTATGGTTGATGTTAAGAACTGAAATTCCTTCATGAAAAAATTGTATCTTTTTTCCCGTGAAAGTCTGGTCAAATAACAAATGACCTTACTTGTCGGTTATCAGATATGACAGCGTCGTTGCTTTCACTGTGAAATATTCGCTCTATAATGCCATGAACCGTCTTGTTAGCTTCATGTCATGTTATCCACTAACACCGTTTACAATATCTCTTTAAGATAACGAGTTCCTTGTTGGACGAGTGGTTTTCGTGCTCGCCTACCGATTCGGTAGTAGTCGCGAGTTTGATTCCCCGCTCTGCCAACGCAGAATCAGAGAAGTTTATTTCTGGCGTTTAGAAATTAATTTCTCTATATAATGTGGGTCGGATCCCACAATAAGCTGCATGTCCCATTGCTAGGTCACCAATTGGTTTCTAGTCACGTAAAAATATCTAATCCTTCGTGCCAGTCCTAGGAAAGCTGTTAGTCAGCTCAGTGGTCTGGTTAAGCTAAGATACATATACTAGCCTTTTTATGATAACGATGATTTTGTTAGCAACTTACACTACAAAATGTGCATTGGGTGGGCGGATCCCTTGTGATTGTTTGTATGGTGTTTTTACGTTGCATGGAACCAGTGGATATTCAGCAACGGGACCAACGGCTTTCCGTGACTTCCGAACCACGTCGAGAGTGAACTTCTATCACCAGAAATACACATCTCTGACTCCTCAGTGGAATGCCCGAGTATCGAACTCGCGGCCACCGAGGTAGCTGGCCAAGACCATACCAAACACGCCACTGAGGCGCTCCCTTGTGATTGAGATACATTTTCTGCATAACTAATTGCCTGGAAACTTGTTGAGGAAAGTAGTGTACTTGTAAACAGAGTGCATTGATCATAGAGTTATTGATTCTTTACTGGTAAACGAAGACTGAAATCCTTATCATTGAATCTCTTCCACCCCTGTGGATGGGGAACGATAAATAACAGGTGATTTTTCATAGCTCAGGACGATAGCATAGAACACGTTACGAAGCTGAGTACTCAAAGGTCTTGTAAGCTTGAGAAAAAAGTACGTAGTACACAACAGAAAAAGAGTTGCAGAGGTCCACTTGCTTCCTATTTTTATGGCGTAACGCAGCCTCACGTTTTAAGGTGCGTCCACATGGTCGAACAATGTCCGGCGGACAACCATTGTTACCAATTAACAATTGTCTGGCGGTCTTTGCCTTGTGAGCAGAGTAAAACCAGTGTTTTACAACCTCATCTGGTACCACTGTTTGTTGCCAGATTTAAGTCCATCGTTTCAACGCTTATGACGTTATCCCGCTTCGCCAATGATATGGTAACAATTTTTGTCCGTCGGACATTGTTCGACCGTGTGGACTCACCTTTAGAAAGGAGATGGACTAATATTCCATTTTACAGCACTTGCGTGGATGCTATGGTGACATTTTTATTTCCAGATTTGGTTTTTCAAAAGTTTAAAATTTTTCAATACCTTCAACAGACAGACCATATATAGATATTCCTTTATAGTTTTGCTACACAAAAAAAAAGCCAGTTATTCACTTTTCATTCAAGTTGACTATTAATAAATTCTAGATAGACTAAAACTTACAGCTTATATACTATAGAAGCAGTAAGTACTGGATGATATTACATGTAATATACTACATATTCACCTGTAGTGAATGTTTTTACTAACAAATATTTGTAATGGTCATGGAAACTCTTCTTCCACTTTTCCTAAACAGTTTTTATACGGAGATTTGAAACGAAATTCCATGTGTAGATTTTTCTAGGCTATAGTCATTGGCCAGATATATTGATATATTTTGCATTTGACAGGTATCTAAAAATGGAATTGAAGTTTTGAAGAAGATGAAATTATTTTCCTCTCCATCTGTCAGTTTGTCATGAAGCTATAAAATTAAGGAAAGAGACTAAATTTTGTAGACTCTTAAGAAAGCTACAAAAACTGTCTTTTCGTGAGGTGTCAGAGCTGGTTTATGGACTTGCTGACAGCCATGTGTTAATTCAAACGAGTTTTTCGTTTTACCTTTTTATGATCATTTCAACCATTAATTTGGAATGTCTCTTGTCTTGAAGAGGCGTGATATTTTAAGATCTTGTTTTAATTAGAAATTCACCTGACACTTAGACCGACTGTATACACGAGGTTCAGTGTATTGCTTGCGATACGTTCTATGTCGTTGAAAATTACTGAAGTCAGTATAATAAATACAAATACTGTGAACGAACAGCAAAACTGTCTTGTTCTCCATTCTTTCATGTAAATAGTTCCGAGCATGTCACAAGGTGGACAGATTCAAAAGAAAAAGTACATTGAGGTGACTATGATAAGCGTAATATTATAGCTAGAAGTTTAATTAGGAAAGGTTACCATGACATTTGACTTGAGTAATCCCCTTTATAATTTAGACGAGTTGTTGGTCAATTCTGTTGCTGCCGAGTAGGCTATTAAGCAGTTTTCATTTTTACTTATCTTTTCAATATTGTGTAAAGGCTTTGAAAGGTGACATTGGCGCCTGTCGTCTGCAGTGTTGCTTCAGTGAAAATATGTAAACTGCAAATATTCGAAAGCCTTTGGTACAGATTAACTTTTATTTATCTCTAAATGTTTTGGAAGGTGCACAACGCATATATGTGTTATATATTTATATATATACATACATTTATGCATATATATATATATATATATATATATATATATATATATATATATATATATTTGAAGTTTTCATAATAAAACTTAATATTGTAATACTCACCTGAACACCTGAATTAAGCCCTAATCCCAATTAGCCCGAACAACTCTCAATTACCCATCCCACTAGTGGGAAATTTGTTTTTTAACAGTCAGCGTTGCCAACGCTGCAGGTAAAACTTCCTTGAGTACCATCCCAGACGGTTGGCAACGCTGGTACAGGTGTGTGTCGTTACTCTTATCTTCCTCAATTGCTTATCTGGTTCAGATTGATGTGGGGAAGGAGGGTGGGAATCATTCAGGTGTTCAGGTGAGTATTACAATATTAGTTTTATTATGAAAACTTCATATTGCAATACATCCCCTGAAACACCTGAATTAGCCCGATTAACAACACTTAGAGGGGGAGGGATCAATCCTCTTGCCCGCCTCTTACTACCGTATAGAATATAGATGGTAACTAATTCACTATTCTATCTAGTACCTTCATGCAACTTAAACTCACTTGATCTGTTATTCCTTTCGGTGCAGAGACGTATTGGAGAGTACTTCGATCATCTGTCGAGTCAGTACTGTCTATGTCGTCTACTTCTTCCCAGCTGGATCCTCCAAAGCTCTGGGATGTGTAGGAATATGACGATCCTCCCATGTGGCTATTCATAGCCTCTCATGTATGGAGGTGCAAGTAGCGGCGTGCAGAGCCGAAGTCCTCTGTGATCCTCTGTTTGTCGAGCGCTTATGACCAGACTACGCTGTAATCCTAGCCTGGTCTAGCCTACGAGAGCACCCCCTCGGTCTCTCGTAAGAAGACTGACTACTAACGTATCTAACTACGTTTAACCTATTCTAGTAACACTTTGTCCAGACCTCTGGAGACCAAAGCGGTTTCCTATCTAAATGTCAGGAAGACCTTAAACCTAATTTTATTCTACCTTCACCGGCTTAACCTATACTTTCCCCAACTTAACCTATATAATAGTGTTCGCCGCTACGAACGGGCTTAACGAGTAGCCTTCCGATGAAGCAAACTGAACGTCTCTTAAATAGAACGATGTAAATACTGAAACAGACTTCCAAGAAGCCGCCTCTAGAATTGAAGACACCGAGTAGTTTCTGAGAAAGGAAGATGATGTAGCCATCCCCCTAATACTATGCGCTCGCGGTAGTATTGGATTTGTATTTACCGAATGCGAACCCGCATGAGCCTGTGATATTACCTCTCTTAGGAAGAAGCTAATCGCATTTTTCGAGATCGGCCGTGAAGGATTCCGAGGAGATATGAAAAGTGTCCGCGGGCGAGGGTGAAGTTTCTCTACCCGGGATAAATATACTCTTAGCGCTCGCACCGGGCATAATCGCATCTCTTCCGGGTCTCCATTGACGAAATCTCTCAAGGCCAATACCCTGAACGACCTTGGCAGTGTGTTCGCCTCCGACTCTGTCTTCGCCACGAATTCCGGCAGAAAAGACAAGAAAATATCGTCTCCTTTGTACGAAACGAGCCTGGATACTGCCTGCAGCTCATTCACTCTCTTCGCTGTTGCTAATGCAGTAAGGAAGAGAACTTTCTTTGTTAACTGTCTTAATGTCAGATTCTCGATTGGTTCGAACTCTGGGGAACTTAGAAAACGAAGCACTACCGACAAATCCCACGGTGGTGCTCGATTCGGTAATCCTGGTCTTTCAATCTTAAAGGATCATATTAGATCATGAATACACCTACTCTTTGAGATCTCTGGAAGGTGAAATTTAAAAGTATTACTGAGCATCGAGCGGTAGCCTGCTATCGCCGAGTGTGAAAGTCTCTTGACTTTCCTAAGAAATAAAAGGAAGTCTGCTATTTTAGGAATTGAAGGTCTAGAAATAGAATGACCCTCTTTCCGACACCATCCCCTGTAAATAGTCCATCTGACTTGGTACAGTTTCCGTGTTGATTTCCTTAAGTTAAAAGAAAGCTGCTTAGCCACTTCTTTAGATAGTCCGGTTTTTCTTGCTGCTCGCTCGACAGTCTCCAAGCAGCTAGGTTTAGCATGCGAGGGTTCTGATGGTAGTGGTGGAAGTGTGGTTGTTTCAGTAGATCCTTCCGAATAGGAAGGAGCATGGGAATATCTATGATGAGCTCCAACAGTTCCGGGAACCATGGGCGTTGTGTCCAGAAAGGAGCTATCAGCGTCAAACTCACCTTGTCGCTCTCCCTCAGTTTCCTGATAACTCGATGGATGAGACCGAAGGGTGGGAACGCATAAGCCTGCATGTGATCCCAGCTTTGTAGCATTGCATCTGTTCCTATTGACATCGGATCCACTACCAGGGAGAAATATATCGGCAGACGATGGTTTAGTCTCGTCGCGAATAGATCTACCGTCGCCGGCCACTTCCTGAGTACCTGACGTACTACATCCTGTGTTAATGTCCATTCTCCTCCCAGTACCTGACGTGCGCCTTAGAGAGTCGGCCAGAACATTGAGGCTTCCCGATACAAACTGGGGAAGGAGAGACACTTTGGTCTTCGCACCATCTCAGGATTCTTTGGGCTACTAGATTTAGTTCTGTTGATCTCGTTCCTCCAGAATTCTTGAGATACGAGATCGCTGTTACGTTGTCGCAAAACAATGCTCAATCTGTTTTGTACTAGTTTCGAGAAATATTTGAGCGCTTCTTCTATCGCTTTGAGTTCCCGAAAATTTGATTGATTTCCTCTCTTTCCCCGTTAAACCCTCCAAAGACCTGACGCCTGAGTTCCCTCCAAGGTTGCTCCCCAACCTTGATTTGAGGCATCTGTATATAGGTGAAAGTCGGGAATGAGAGAGACTAGGGACTTTCCGCGTGTCAGGTGCTTTTCTTCTGACCACCACAGAAGATCCGAGAGGCAAGAATCGCTCCAGCCTATAACTGCGTTCTCGTTTCGGAAGTCCCAGAGATTCCTGAGACGTCCCTGTAGCGAACGCATCCGGAGACGAGACCCTGGAATCAGTAAGGATAGAGACGACATTCTCCCTAATAGACTTCTCCATGATGACGCTATTTGTTCCCTTTTTGACAAAAACAGGTTCACTGGTTTAGTATTGACTGTATTCTCTCCGGTGATGGGAAAGCCTTGAAAGGAAGAGAGAGAATCCTCATCCCCTAAAATAAGTCATAGATTGTGTTGGTACTAGAGAACTCTTTGCAAAATTCAGCCGAATTCCTAACATCCCGCATACGTTCAGAAGGAAGTCCCTCACCTTTAATATCTCCTCCAGGGAGGAGGCTAGAATCAGCCAGTCGTCTAGGTATCTTAGCATTCTGTAACCCCGACGATGCATAATTGCCGATACCGGAGACATGACCCTCGTAAATACCTGCGGCGCTGTAGTCAGCCCGAAGGGGAGAACTTTGAACTGGAAGGTGCTGACGGAAGATACGAACCTGAGATATCTCCGAGATTCCGGATGAACCGGAATTTGGAGATACGCGTCCTTTAGGTCCACCGACACCATCCAATCCCCCCCTCTGACTGACCGTAATACAGACTGCGCGGTCTCCATGTGAAACCCGCAGTTACTATCCATTTGTTGAGGTTCGAAAGATCTATTATTGGCCTCCACTTGCCCCCAGCTTTCGATGCAACGAAGATCCTGCTGTAAAACCCCGGAGATGGGGGGGCTGTTTCTAGTGCCCCCTTCTCCGAGAGTTCCTGAATCTCCTTTGTTAGAAACTATTCCTTTGATGGAATTCTGGGAATAACTCGGAAGGTATACGGGAGAGGGTGACAGAGGAGGAAGGGAGTGAAAGGGGATCCGATACCCCGCCCTCAGAACTTCCACCACCCAATCCTCTGCTCCCCACTCCTTCCATACCTGGTAGAAAGGGGCTAGACAGCCTCCTACCTGTGCAGACGAGGGACATGTCTCCTACTTCGTAAAATTCCGAGCCGACGAAGTTTAGCGGATGATGAGGAAGGGCCTGAACCCGCCCTGTTCGCAAAGCGCACCTTTCTTAGGTGATCTAGGGGAGACTTAGAAGTCTGTCTTCTCACTAGGGAAGCCCTACGTGCTCCTCTAGGTGACCAGGAGCCCTGTGCTGCTACTCGAATCATGGCCTGTTGCGATTCGACTGCCGAATTGGAAGGCCACGAAGTTAGTCATATTGGATACGTCTCCCTCCTTAAAAAGAGAAATCTGCTAATGCTATGGGAGCTCTAAGTAAGACTCTCTTGTGTAGTCCGGATAATGAGGGGGAAGGTGACTCAGATAGAAGTTTCTCCTCTTCTTCCCTACGAACGTCGGTAGAGGAAGCTAGCACATTCGCCTGATGCGCTAAGCCCCATCGAGACTGACGTTATCAAGTTGTCGAACAGTCCCGGATCTGAGGGAACGTTAACCGTCATTTTTTAGAAACCCCATCAGGCTTGATAATATCCAGAGTGTGTGAGAGAGGGCCTCCGTCTGGTTACGCAAGACGTCCTCTAACACTCCCGCTTCTCTTAGCGAAATTCCTACGAGTCTAGACGCTGCCGGAGACCTACACAGAATCGCCTCAACCGATTCGTTGAGCGGTAACCTGGCCCCTGCCGAAGGGTTCCCCCCGGACTGCAAATAAATAGCCTTACGCGGTGAGGAGAAGCAAAAATATCCTGTCTATTGGCAGCTACTGCCGCAGCCAACCTACCGTTTGCCTCTTGCATCGCTTGTTTGACGCTGTCAAACCAGACTAAACCGCACGAAAAAGGTGCTGGAGTTGGTTTTGGTAGCATAGAATGTCTCAAATAATGACTGATTCGAAACATGTTTGATCCTCCGGAGCTCTCGCTTGCGGGTAAAGCGCAATCACATAATCCAGCATACGCCTATAATCATTGCTATTAGCCAGAGGACAGCCCAAGTCCACCGGAATATCCCGAAGTTCGGGAATCGATTCTTCTTCCACGGCCGCCGAACGGTTTGGGGCCAAAGAAGGCGGAGGAGGGCCAGAGTGCGGTCCATCCAACGATGAAAAGTCTGCTAGATTATCACTTAAACCTGGTTGCTGTCCTTCCGCCTCTGGAGCAATAGTAACCCCTGAAAGACGTGGAAGGGAAGAAAAGTCCTGGGGAGAAATCCCCCTGTTTCGGTGCGGAAGAAACCTGTCCGGGACCGAACCTACTGTGTTATATCTTGCTGAAGGAAAAGAGAGCGGAACCGAATGTGCCTGGATCGAGGAAGAGGAGGGAAGAATGAACAAAGAAGGGGAAGAGGTTACTCCAGAAGGGTCCGCAGCAGTAAACGTCGAAGCTGACAGCTGTACATCGCTCAATCGTGATGCCTCTCGACTAGGCGAGGCAGAAACGCGTATGTCAGAACTTTGTGTTACCTGAAACGCCTGAGATATATCCGCTGCCTTCTGAGCTACCGACTGCTGCGGGAGCGAAGAATCCTGCATAAGCCACTGATTAGGACCCAGAACTCCTGTTACGTAAGTCTGTGTTCCTCCCTGACCGGAGATACCCCTTACCGAAGCCGACTGTACTGAGGGCGTAAGAGAGAAAACGAAGACGACGAAAAGTTGGAAACTGGTAAATTTACCTGCAGACAAGGAAGGCTTTGGAAAGATGTAGGAAAGGTGGAAGGTGCGCGAGCCACAGGAAAAGCAAGAGAAGAAGAAGAAGAAGAAGAAGAAGAAGAAGAAGAAGAAGAAGAAGAAGGAGTCATAGAGGAAGCTAAAAGTGGCAAGGCAGAGGTTGTGGGAGCGGAAGAAGGGACTGCGGACGACCCGGAGGCGGCATGAGACACTCTCTTAAGGGACATATAATATACTGATTCTGACCCTCCTTGAAAGTCTTGCAGCATGTCCTCCAAAATTTCTGACAATTCGTGTCCCAACGTAATCTCTAATGTATTCATAATACCATTAATAATGCAACCTTTAATCAAAAGCCTATAGCCTTTAGAGAGGCCCAAAAGATCTGCGTTTCTCTCTGCCAAGTCGATCCGACTACTACGGGAACTTCTTAGAACGCCCGAAGGAGGGGGGGGCTCCTTGATCCGCATTACTAGAAGAAGGGGTAGGGAAGACAGATACAGGGGAAGAAGAAATA
>NC_061099.1:47812520-47815020 GCF_015104395.2 Macrobrachium nipponense | reverse complement strand
AGATGGCAAATTCCAGTTTGTTCTGTGACTATGGTTATTTATATAGTTAAAAATAACTGAGCTCTGTTGGCCGTACCTATCTGAACGTATATGCTGTATAATCTGTGGGGGAGTGATTTACTTTAAAACCTATGTAGGATTGGTCACAATTGAGCGAAGGGATTTCGTATACTCCTGTGCCTTTGGGGACTGGCTTTTGTTGGACGTTAATCAGGGGTTTTGCTAAGGTAATTGGGTAGGTAAAAGCAAAATGGTTATAGTTTCCAAGTGTCTCTCTCAACATCTTAATCGTGTCCAGGTGTGGGATTTTGATTTTATTATCGGGCACCTCTCTAGTCTTGTTTTGAGGGGGATGGTAGAAGACAATGTTAGTTTTATGGATCACTTTCTCAGTTATATGGTCAGGGTACTTTGAAGATGACAGCAGCTTATGGATAAGTTCAGTTTCCTTCTCCAGGAAATCTGGGGAGCAAATCCATAAGGCTCCTTTGAAGAAATTGCTGGCTACTACAATCTTGATAAAAATGTCAGGATAACTAAAATAGTGAATGTATGGAAATGAAATTCTGGTTGTGTCTCTAATTATTAAAACATCAAGGCTAGTAATTTTGTTATATGTTTCCCATTCAACTTTAAATTTGATGCTGGGCACTAATGCATTTAATTTAGAAATAAATTAATTGACATTGACCCACATATCCCAAGATGTTAGGATATCATCTAAAAATCTCATCCATGGGTTGTCTTTAAGTTTGATTGCATTTATTACTAATGTTTCAAAATATTCCATGTATAGATTGACCAAAACAGGACTGGAAGGGCTGCCTATACTGCACCTGAATTTTTGTTTATAGAATTACTCCCCTAGATGATAAGACGTTGTTTGATACACATAAATGAATTACCTTTATTATTTTATCTAGGGGTAGCGGAAAGTGATCTTTTCTCTCAAAAGCTGTACAACGTCCTGTAGTGGTACTTTTGTGAATAGAGAATCTACATCTAATTAAAGTTTACCTTGTAATGTGGTATGTGTTTCTTTGAATTTGTGATAGACATCTTCAGAATTTTGATGTGACTGAGAAAATGTGACCAAGAAAGGGGAAAGGAGGCCAACTAACCACTTAAAGGTATTATAATTAAAACCTCCGACACATGAGATAATAGGCCTAAATGGAAGATTATCGTATGAGTTTTGGGAAGGCCAATAAAAGTGTTAGGTTTGGGTTAATGACTTTAAATTTCTCCAGGAATTCAATGCCTCGGTTGTGACCAATCTGACATAAGTTACAGGTAAATCACTCATCCAGGGATTAATATAGCGTAAACGTTCAGGTAGATACGGCCAACAAAGCTCAGCAATTTTTAACCATATAATTAACCATAATCACAGAATATACTGGAATATACCATGCATAATTTATAGCGGCAATTGTTGGTTCAAAAGCCAGGTGGTAGAATCACCTTTGATTAAATAGAAATACGATAAACCCTCACGAAAGGAGCTTGGGACTCAGATATTATAGATAAAATCTTCCTCCAACCAACGATTAAGAAGATTGAAGAGAAAATGTCGACTGGAGTGAAGTAATGTCTGACCTCACGACCCCGCTGTATAAATACTGACTTTCTGTAACTCTTACTCTAATTCATTACTTGTCTGAAGAGAGAGAAAGTTGGCTCTCTGAAATAAAACACTAAGCTTATACATTTTGGTGTGTTTTTATGGGCTTTTTTTATTTATATATATATATATATATATAGTATATATATATATATATGATATATATATATATATATATATATATATATATATATATATATATATATATATATATATATATATTAAATTCGAACACACACACAGAGTTATTCATTACTTTTTGAGCTACGTAAAAAAAAATATAGAGTTCAAGGTCTTTTCAAAAAATTATTCAACTTACGGGCTCAGTGCTACACACACACACATATGCATATATATATATGTGTGTGTGTGTGTGTGAGGGGGTATGTGTCTGTGTGTTTGTGTATATATAGATGTGTATAATATATATATTCACATACACATTGTATATATATGTATATAATTATATTATATATATATATATATATATATATATATATATATATATATATATATATGTAGAGCTATAGATATATAAATACATAATGATAGGTATTTATCCATAAAGAAATTACTGCACGCAAGATTGCCACTTAAGATCAAGAGCTCAATCATTTTAACTCGTAGATTTATTTTTTTAAATAGGATATTCTCTATTTACCGGGTCACTCTGAAGAAGTTATTATAATGATTTGTGAAAGTAAATTTGAAATTAGATAACGACAGGAAAAAATTCAATTCAGTTTTTGAATACCCTCTTGTTAACACCTTTACATGAACTGAAACAAGGCGTGACCCGACCTCCAGCTTACTCGGATCGCGTGCTAAAATCTACGGTCAAATAGTGCGTAGTTTCACCAACGAAAATTTAAATAA
>NC_061099.1:47795020-47810020 GCF_015104395.2 Macrobrachium nipponense | reverse complement strand
TTAGCCCACAAAATTAGGAAGTTATGTGTCCGGTACGGCTTAGGAAGACTTCTGGCAAATGGCTGAGACACGCAAGCAAAAGACCGATAAGCAGAGGATATTTTTAGTCTTGAAAACTGGAACCAAAGGGAAATGTTTCCGATTAATTGTGGTTCTTCTAATGTTATGACCACAACATCCTGAGCTTCCTCTCTTTAATGTTATGGCCACAACATCCTGAAAAGCGCCTCAGTGGCGTAGTTGGTATGGTGTTGGCGTCCCACCTCGGTGGTCGCGTTCGATTCTCGGCCATTACATTGAGGAATGAGAGATATGTATTTCTGGTGATAGAAGTTCACTCTCGACGTGGTTCGGAAGTCACGTTAAGCCGTTGGTCTCGTTGCTGAATAACCACTGGTTCCATGCAACGTAAAAATACCATACAAACAAAATAACATCCTGAGCTCCCTCTCTTTAATGTTATGACCACAAGAAACTATAGCTCCCTGTCTTTAATGTTATGACCAAAACATCCTGAGCTTCCTCTTTAATGTTATGACCAAAATATCCTAAGCTCCCTTCTTTCCGTAACAGTAAATGTTAGATTGTCAGTGGGATGTTGGTTTTCCTATTCAGTATTTAGTTGTATTCGTAATTGTTATTCAGAAGTTAGATACACAGATACAGTCGTACACACATATACATATATACTGTATAAGTAAGTATGGAATATACTCCTTGAATATTCCTTATATCACTTTGGAGGTTGAACAGGATCTTTAACAGATTTTTTTTTATATAAAATGTGAATATGAAAAATAATCCCTTAATAGATTCTATTGATTAATTAGAGCGTAACGCGTTGAAAGTTGTTAACTGACTAAAAAAATAAAAATAAAATGAAACTATGTCAGTCACTCTAGCAGGCATTTGTTGAAATTGGAGTAGTTAATGGTCATAAACAAGCAAGCAAAAACAGTGGATTTGTCGGAGAGAGGATGTTTTTATACGCCTCCCTAATGCACTAATTTACAAGGTTTATAGCGCCGAAATCAAAGCGATATTCAGGACCATCAAAGCCTTTGATTTCTATCACGCTGATACTGTTTATGCGTAATGGACGAGATTATCCCAACGCGTACAGCTTTGTACTCATCGTAAAAGGCCATTAATTAATTAAAGTTGATTATATTTTGTATAACCTCTTGTGACAATGATATATAATAATAATAATATATATTTAAATTTAAGACTTAAGGATATCTCTCGGGAATCTGTTCGGTTCCCATTATCAATCTGATAGGGGAACCGTACAGATTCCGAAAAGCTATCCTTAAAAGTTTTAAATTTAAATATATGTACATTTACATAACTGTGGATTTGTTTCTCCATTCGAAGACTCGTGCTACTGTAAGGATTTTTAATAATAATAATAATAATAATAATAATAATAATAATAATGTCACAAACTATATCTTATGCTTATGTATATCCGTCAATTTCCTCCTGATTATGAATCCGAACTGTTTATATCGTTAGGTTCTTTATTTTTGTTTACACATACATTTATACATACTACATACATGTATTTATGTATATATGAATGTATATACAAAATTAAGATCCTAACGATATAAACAGTTTCGGATTCATACTCAGGAGGAAATTGACGGATATATATAAAGAGATGATATTTAGTTTGTGACTATTATTATTATTATTAGTTATTATATTATTATTATTATTATTATTATTATTATTATTATTATTATTATTATTGACAATTCAAAGCCACAGTAGTGTTAAAATTTTATTGTACAATGCTAAATTACTAGGAGAGACTTTCGGATACTGCTCCATACCCTCTCCAGTTCTACGCCGGGCCTCTTTTTAATTGTCAAAATAATTATAGTCTCGTTACGGGAGTGGTTCCTTAGTTCATCATCATCATCATCATCATTATTATTATTATTATTTAGCTGGGCAGAAGACCCACTTTTTCAGCCCACCAGCGGCTCGTGATTATTATTATTATTATTATTATTATTATTATTATTTATTATTATTATTATTATTATTATTATTCTTATTATTTTTTTTTTTTTTTTTTTTTTTTTTTTTTTTTTTTTTCTTTTTTTTTTTTTTTTTTTTTTTTTTTTTTTTTTTTTTTTTTTTTTTTTTTTTTTTTTTTTTTGCTCTATCACAGTCCTCCAATTCGGCTGTGGGTGGTATTTTATAGTGTTGAGGGGTTCTCCGGGGTTTGCATCCTGCCCTCCTTAGGAGTCCATCACTTCTTCTTACTATGTGTGCCGTTTCTAGGATCACACTCTTCTGCATGAGTCCCTGGAGCTAACTTCAGCCTCTAAGTTTTTTCTAGATTCCCTTTTCAACGGATCTTGGGAATCGGGTTGCCTAGTGCTCCTATGATTATGGGGTACGATTTCCCACTGGCAATATCCCATAATCCTTCTTAAGTTTCGATTTCAGATCTTGATACTTATTCCATTTTTATTATTATTATTGATTATTATTTTATTATTATTATATTTAGTTTTTTTTTTTTTTTTTTTTTTTTGTTTTCTTTGCTCATCACAATCCTCCAATTCGACTGGGTGGTATTTATTAGTGTGGGGGTTTCCGGGGTTGACATCCTGCCTCCTTAGGAGTCTATCACTTTTCTTACTATGTTGTGCCGTTTCTATTGGATCACACACTATTATGGCATGAGGCCCGGAGCTACTTCAGCCTCTAAGTTTTTCTAGATTCCTTTTCAGGGGATCTTTGGATCGAGGCCTAGTGCTGCCTATGATTATGGGTACGATTTGCCCACTGGCATATCCCATATCCATTCTTATTTTTCTATTTTCAGATCTTGATTACTTATCCATTTTTTCCCTCTCTTTCCTCTTCAAAACTTCTGGTGGTCCCATGGTATTGCGACATCAATGAGGTGATATTTTCTTTCTTGACTTTGGTCAATCAACGTCACGTCTTGGTCTGTTTGCACGTATCACCCTATCCGTCCTGATACCATAGTCCCAGAGGATCTTTGCGTGAATCGTTTTCTATCACTCCCATCAGGTTGGGTGCTACCGTACGCCACTTAACTTACTGCAAGGTAGCTGATGTTTCTTGCACAGGCTCCAGTGGAGGGCCTTTTGCCACTGAATGCATTGCCTACTTTTTGTACTGGTTCTGTGCAAGTGCCGGGCATTCGCTTGCTATGGTGGGTTTATGGTTTCATTTTGTTTTCAGGGGGTATTGCACCCGTCCATTACATATGGGAGAGATGTTTATTTCCATCGATAGTTTCTTTGAACATATTTGGGTTCTTAGGGGCCTGATCTTGTGCCGCTGGTTATCATTCCTTCAGTTTCCTTCTTTAAGGCTCTCCCCTCCCCCTGTAGCCATTTGGCCATGTTGTCATCGCTGGCTAGTTTTTCGTTTAGTCTGTCTCCATGTATTGTCCGTGCATTGGTTTGTTGTGCCAGTCCTCTGTTTTCTGGTCGGTCATTATCCTGTATCTTGTATATTTCTGGGTCTTCGTCTACTTTTTATTAGTCTCCTTTCGTTCCCCATTGCACTCTTTAGCCACTGGTCTTCATTCTTGTTTTTCAGGATATTGCCTTTTTTTTGTTTTTCCCCAGTGCTCTGTTTTCGGATGTTGGTACGCTAAGTACCTCTATACTTCAGTAGGTCCTCTCACCCTCCTTCTTCGTGTTACGTATTAGTCTGTTCCGTATTTGCTTCTTGGGTGTAGTGCTTTGTGTTATTGTTCATAGTGTTTTCCTTGCGTTTCTGGAATCTTATGCTGCAGAGTTCTGCCTTCGTCCATTCCACTATTCCTGCGCTGTATCTGATTACTGGCACTGCCCATGTGTTTAATGGCTTTTTTATCATTATTTCCGGTGGCGTTGGAGTTTTGACTTGAGTAATCGCCTTGAGTCCTCTGCATATATTCTTTCCTGATCGGTCCTTCCATTCATTCTTGGTGGGTTTTATATCCCCTCCTTCCACCTATTCCGAGGTTATTTGTATACTGTCTCATCTATGTTTGTTTGATGTTAGCTCCGCATCTGGTAGCTTTATCCCTTCAGTTCTCGTTACTTTGCCTTTTTGTATTGTTTGACTAAGGTCGCATTTTTCTATTCCAAAACTCCATCCCTGAATGTCCCCCAGATACAATCCATTTACAGTCTGAATTAGGGTAGCTATTTCCTTGATCGATCTTACCATACCGCTTTGATGTCGTCCATGAAGCATCAGATGGTTGATTCGGTTGCCTCTTTTCTTGAGTGGGTTGGTACCCGGCTATGCCATCTTCTGTTCAGTTACTTTTGTTCTAATGGGATAATCATTGGCTACGAACGAAGAGTAGTGGTGGGGACAGTGGAGTCCGCCCTGGAAGATCCCTCTCCATGATATTACCTCCTTGGTAGTCTTATTCCAAGAAGCTTGTGAAGTATTGTATTCCAGTTGCGCATTGGTATTTTTGAGGAAGCTGATGGTGTTTTCCTCTGCCCCATATATTTTCAGGCATTCTATTAGCCATGTGTGTCCGGTATCATGTCGAAGGCTTTTCCTTATAGTCTATCCAGCCCATGCTTAGGTTGGTTTTTCCTTCTTCCTACTGTTGCTTGCCATTACCAATTTTGTGCTATTCAGGAGCTGGTCGCTTGTGCCCCTCACACTTCCTTCTGGCAAGCCTTTCCTGTTGGTGGGGGATGGTGTTTGTTATCCTCCTTAGGTAACTTGTATTAGCCTTTCACTGGATGATAACCATGTTAGTAAACTTTCCACATTATTTGGTAGGCAAGGTGATTAGGCCTGTAAGTTAACTGGCTATATTTCCCTTACTCTTGTCTTTTTGGTACTAAGGATGTTCTTTTTCTGTTGGTCATCCATTTGGGTTGCAATGTGGTGATTTTGAGATTACAATGATGGAGTTGTTCTGCTATTCGTGGGTGTAGGGCCTTTGAAAGTTTTTTGAGCCAGTATCCATGGACTTCATCTGGGACCTGGGCGTTTCCAGTTTGGGCATTTTCTTTTAAGTTAGGTGGGTCCTGGACTGTGGGGTCTGTCCGTGATCTTCTGGTGAATCTTTGTTTTATTTTTTCTCCCTGTTTCTTCTTTTCCTTGACTTCCCCTGGAGCCATGTTCGCCATCTATTTTGTTGTGTGAGACCGGGATTGCTCCATATGGTTTTCCCAGAGTCCTATTACTTTGGTTCGGCTTCAGGGTTATTATTATTATTATTATTATTGATTATTATTATTAGTTATTATTTATTTAGATTATTATTATTATTTATTATTATTATTATTATAGTTAGTTGGGGAGAAGATCCCCACTTTCCAGCCCAATCGGGGGGGGCGGGGGGACTCCGTCCTTTTGTCCGGAAACATCTGGCCTTTTATGGGGTGGAGAAAGAAGCTAATGACAATCATTCAGCTGGGGTGTAGAGGGGTCCCTGTTAGAATGCGGTCCCGTAAATGATATTGATGGTCTCGTCCAACAATCGGGGAACGTTTCGTGAAAAAGGGATTCTACGTCCAAGGAGGCGATAGTGGCCTGTTCCTGGGGAGTCTCGGATTTCTTAGAGGAATTCCGTTGAAGAGGCGAAGGTTATATCGTCTTTTGGCAACGTAGGGCGTCAAAATTTGGTAAGGCGGCTTGGCCAGGTCCAGGACGTGGGGGCGGAGGGTGTTCTGGCTGATGATTGGGGCGGAGAGGCGGTTCCATTTTTGTGTGTTTTTTACTAGTTGACCGTACAGATAGCCAAGCTGTAATCTCCGATGATGGGTGGGGAGGTGGCACGGCATTTGGTGGCTGCATTGATACTGCTAATGATGTTCATTGGCTTTCTTTCTCCACCCATAAAGGCCCAGATGTTCCGACAAAAAGGAACGGAGTCGCGATGGGCTGTCCCCCTCTTGGTGTCCCTATTTGCCCAACTTTTTATATGGGCACTATTTGGAAAGATAAGTGAGTTTTCTCTAATATCAGACAAAAAACCCCGAAAATACGAGAGGTTACATCGACGATATCTTTGTACAAGAGAGGATGAGGAAGAGGTGATGCTGTCGGCCGGCGCAGTGTTCCAGGCATTGGCAGTTCCGACTGAATTATACCGTCGAATTCAGCAACGAAGGCCAGCGCCCCTTTCTCGACGTCCTCGTCTCCTAAGATCCGACGATTGGCCTAAAAACCTCCGTGTATACAAAGCAAACAAACCTAGGGCTTTGTCTGCAATGGCGGACAAGCGAGTGCCCTGCGCGGTTTCAAGAACACCACAGTCAGGGCCTTACTCCAATGTTTCTTCGTGGCAGGACACTCACCCAAAGAACTCGACCGGTAGGACACTCAGATGCTTCCGTTAATAACGTGGTATCCGAATCGACTTGTTGATAAAGAAGTCCCGAACCACGGCTGGATCAGGTGGTAACGGCGAGAGTGAGAGAACCCGCCAGCCCCACCCCATGAAAAAGAGCAAGCCTGTATTACAAAGCAAAGAAGAATTGCCACGCACGGTCACCGTGAGGACGAAGATGCTTTTGAGGAAAAATAATCAAAGAGAATGTGACCCCCACCGAAGCCGACAAAGAACTTGAACTTGTAATTTATTACCAAAATCGAACGTACCCGGGACCTTATTATTATGAAGAACAACCCGACCCGACCCCCCCAGACAAGGAGACCTCTTGAAACAGGTCGAAATGTAGTCTACCAATTCTTATGCCCCGTTCCGTGGATGGATTCCCGGCTCTTACGTTGGTATGACTTCTATGAAGGACTGTCCCAAGAGGATTTCCTGCCACGTACAAGAAGGAGCGATTAAAAACCATTTAACAGTACAGCAACACCAGGAAAGCTAATCTCCCGCGACGGGGTATTATCAAGAATATAAAGATTAATAGGGAGGGCTCCTGACCAGCGACGCTTGCGACTCCTCGAGGCACCTCCTCATACAGCAAGAGGAAGCCGCATTGAATACGACCGCGGGAAGTGTCTTCCTTCCACCCCCCCAACTTAAAGGAAACCTATGTGTATAAATAAAACCAAGTAATACCAGACCGAGCGACCACCCCCGAATCTAAGAAATACCAGAATGAGACGAGCAGCCCAGCAGCCAATGACATCGCGACCCGTCGTGACACAGCGCCCAGGGACTGCCTTGCCCCAGCCCTGACGGTATGCTAGGCCTGTGCAACTTCGCAAACCTTCAACGACGAGAGAAGCGTCTTGAAGAAAACTTCGTTTGCAACCAATGGCGGGAGCGCATTGCGCCCACCGGCCAATGAAAACGCAGCTAGCGGTTGAAACCCCTGCTGACCTGCCGCGATATATTGAGTAGATCCTGACAGCAACAACATGTCTGCTCGATCCACTGCCGTGATCATACTCGGATGATACCGAGAGAAACGTTGGCCGAATATATTAACTTATATTCTTTTGACCTATTTGTTCATTTACTGTAACAAATAAATAAATTTGGTGACAATTATTCCCTGGAATTGACTGCTCCTGATGAGTAATGATCGGCGCAAATACTCGCCAGTTGTAAATAGCAGAGAGAAAGTCTATTATTAGACAAAAAATAGAGAAGGACTATTTTACAAGTTGAATGCAAGCATGATGCAGGCAATATACTTTCAATAAGACTTGTTTTGAAAAGAGGGTCTCCATTCCAATATTATTATTATTTATTATTATTATTTATTAGTATTTTATAAGTATTATTATTATTATTATTGATTAGTTGGGCTGAAGACCCAACTTTCCAGCCTACCAGCGAACTCCGTTGATAATAAATTGATGGGATTTAATTTTGTGTATGAAACTTGAACTCGAATTTGCCCTCTTAGATCCACCCTTGGCGGAAATAAAACCAACGCCCTAAAACAAAGGAACCAGTAAAGATATTAATGAAATTATTTAAAGTTCGCGTCTGCAAAAAGATTCTGAAAATTATATGAAAAATATTGATCTCCGTTGCAAACTTCAATAAAGTAAATCCGGACCGAAAACCCGACATCCAAACTTTATCGAAATATCATCACAGTTTTTGTCAGCTGTTCCCTCCAGTCAAAATCCATACCGTCCGGCCCGCCTCTCCTCTCTCTCTCTCTCTCTCCTCTCTCTCTTCTCTATCTCTCTCTCTCTCTCTCTCTCTCTCGTGGCAGATAATACCCTCCCCAGATATTATTTGTGCGAACGACAAGAATAGTATTTAGGCGTACCACTTCCTAAAGATAAAAATTGTGATAAAGAAGACTTCCGGATTTACGTTCAAAGCATTTTTGTCCCGACCCGGATGCTAAAAGGAAAGAACTAAAGGTAAACGTAGATGATACATATTAGAAAGAAAGAATGGGAGGAACGAAAGAAAGACAAAAGGAAATCTTTCTTTCCGGACATGAGTGACGTCCCGTGACAGATATTATTTTTGAGTAATTTTTTATTTGATTTTTCTGCGAGGAATGCAATTGCCTTCAAACCTGAACATGTGTAAAAACCCAACATGACATCTATAATTTCATACTGATATTGTCACTACGATTATGTTTTTGCTGGCTGATTATTTGATAAGTTATATTTAGTATCATCCCAACTAAAGATAAAAGCTAAATCTATAAGTCAATGCTTTATGGAAATACTTATGTTTAAAAATCAAAGTAACTTGGGTTTTAAAGCGGGAGCTGACTTTGGACCAAACAGATTTTGTTTTAAAGTTTTGATTTTGAAAGGACTGCTTGATTTGAGGCGAAAAGAATCATTAATTGAAGAAAAAATGAGTTGCCAAGCGAAGGCGACAGGAACGGATCATCATCCTTACAGTCATCACGATGAAGGATTCATAGCCATACATTTACTACTTAATACTAAGGTGGGGGTAGAGTTCCTAGTTGGACGAGTGGATTTCGCGCTCGCCTTACCAATCCGGTGGTGGTCCGAAGTTCTAAGTTCGGTTCTCGGGCTCGGCCAACCAACCGGAAACCAGAGGAATTTTTTATTCTGGGATAGAAATTCATTTCTCGATATTAAATGTGGTTTCGGATCCCACAACTAAGCTGTAGGAACCCGTTGCCAAGGTATTAAATTCCTAAGCCACGTAACAAAAAATATCTAATCACTTCGGGCCAGCCTAGGAGAGCTGTAATCAGCTAAGTAGTTCTTACAACTATAAGATACACTTTAACTTTTTGTTTTTTTTTTTACAGTTGGTTACTACAGCACCCCTCGATGGACGTTTTACCCTTATCAACCACTGAATTTCTCGATGACAAGACACCCAGCATGCACCCCTTGCGTACCAATAGTTTTCGTCCATGTAATGGATGAAGGGGAGAACTACTCTTTTCTTTTTTTCTATCACTGGACCGACCATGAGCCCTCCCGATTTTCACTCTCAACCCCCAGTTGACTACCCTTGGCAACGGGAACTGTCAGGGGCGACCACAAACTAAATCACCCCCCCCCCCCCCCCCCGCCCCCCCCCCCCCCCCCCCCCCCCCCCCCTCCCCCCCCCCCCCCCCACCCCCCCCCCCCCCCCCCCCCCCCCCCCCCCCCCCCCCCCCCCCCCCCCCCCCTTCTGCCTTCACAGGTAGAGAGACGACGCACAGATACGGATACCATTTGAACAGTTGCAAGCGAGGAGGAGGAATTCTTAGAAAAGAACGACGAAGCAGGGTAGAAGAGAGGATTTGCGTTCCCTGTCACACCCCTTGAGTACTATATCGGTTGCTGAATTTTAACGAAACCTTGGAATTCGTTTAGATAATACATTCGAGTATGAAGTAGCATATATTTTCCAGACATGCAACTAATTAGGCAGATAAAATCCGAAACTCAAATCAGCAGTGTCTTTCAAACGCTTAAAACAAAATCTGTTTGTCCAAAGCCAGCTCACTTTACCCAAGTTACTTTATTTTTTAAATAAGTATTTCCATAAAGCACTGACTCATAGATTTAGTCGTTATTTTGATTAAAACTACGATATTTTTTAAAACAAAATAAATATAATAATACAAATATTTTGTCCAAAGTCAGCTGACGTATCAAGTAGTGAATCAAGTAGTGAATAGCCATGAAACAAAACTATTCTGATTCTGATTCATGTTCGTTTCCTAAAGTTCTCATATGTTTTTGAAACATCATTACGCGACGAACTTACGTAACTACTATATCTGCTCGAGATTGAGGGGAAATTGGAACTCTGACATAGAACAATGATTTGCATAAAGCATATTTACATTTTGAAGTTTGACAGAGAGAGAGAGAGAGAGAGAGAGAGAGAGAGAGAGAGAGAGAGAGAGAGAGAGAGAGAACATATTTTACGGGTTGTAATTGAACTTAAAAGAGGAAAGCGTAAGTGACAAATAGGACAAAAGAAAAAAAGTTATACGAAAATTTATAGGACATTAAATGAAAGTGAATGATTCTGGTATTTGTAATAGATGCATAAAGTACAACAGAGCAGTTCTTTAGTAGCAAACGGATCGATTTGATGCCAGGTAGGTTTAAGCAAAGACAGATCGTCGTGAGTGCGGATGTAGATGAACAGCGACGTCGAGACCTTTTAGCACAAAAGAGACGTGATTTGTAAACTGGATTTTGTAGAGTGGGCATCGTTGATCACGGAGATGAACTGCAGACCATGAAAGGGGATCATCCCCAAGACGAAAATGGTGGAAGTGTCGCAAACCTGACAAGATGGATAGATGGTAACAGGATAAAGGGATGATATGCAAATGGCAATAGCTGAAGGGGTTAGGACGATAACGGATGAGGCAGCCAGGCATCAGGCAGACACGGGTTGTTGCTTTTAAAAAATGAAGGACTGAATGGAAGTTCCATTATTCGATAGAAGGTGTGGTTCTCAAAGTAAGAGTGGAGAGAGGAGGACGGCTGTAATGGTAATCGAAAAGGATACATTTTAAAACAGTTTGTTTATAAAATGCGCAAAAGAAATGATTGCATAAAATAGTTCAGCCAGAACTGAGAATCGTATATACGTGTATTTGCCAAACAGCATTTTATAAGCATATAAAGAAATATTCATCAACGGGACATTTTTGGTGAAATAACTTGCCAAGTTTCATGAATAAAAACAATCGAGAAAAAAAAAACACACAAAATGTAGGATATTTCAGGAAGCAGATACATTTATGGGATGGAAAATGATAAAATTAAATGAAAAACTACAGGAACTGCACTAAACATAAGCGAGCCATCACATATGAAAGCAACGGCGTGGAATTAAAACTCTAATTAATAACAAGGAATCTTAGAATAACTGAGAACAGGTTTTTGTTGTTCTGATCGCAACTGCAGCATTAAATTATTTATCATCCGTTTCACCTCTTTCAATTTTACTGTATTTACTGGAAACTCTAGAAGTCTCATTCCAGGATTGTTAAATCTTTAGTTTGCGCCATACGTTAACAACAACAACAACAACAACAACAAATAATAATAATAAAAATATGTCACGAAAACTGCAATGAAAAAATCGCAAACTGACTCTGTTGCCAAAATACATTGGAAGTTTTGTTGACGTCATTTGATTCCTAGGACGGTCTCCATAAAATCATTGTAAACTTTCAACAGTTGAACTACAAAGCTATTTGGACTTATCTCAACAACCTCAACGAACTGATAATAATAAACCTTTTAACAAAGCTAGCAACATTTACAGTAATTGTTTATATTTTCCTTATAATGAAAAAGTAATAAAAAAGCTTATAACAAAACTAATAACATTTACACTAATTGTTTAAATTTTCCTTATAATGAAAAAGTAATAATAAAGCTTATAACAAAACTGATAACATTTACAGTAATTGTTTATATTTTCCTTATAACGAAAAAGTAATAATAAAGCTTATAACAAAACTAATAATATTTACAGTCACTGTTTAAATGTAATTAAATGAGAAAATGACGAAGTTGCCATCACAACAGGCACAGTAAATAGCCCAGTGACTATTTCTCGCTCCCAGGCGACCACACCGATTCGATTCAATAATTCAAATTTTTTCCCCACCCCCATCTCCCGCTTGTCTATCAGGGCGTCCATCAGGGCCCCCACCAAAAATCCCCAGGAATTTTACTGCGGTCATATCTATCCCTAGTAACGAATGGATGCGGCAAGGGAAGAAGAAATAGCACAGAAAATGGTCTGTTGTTTTGGTTATGCGATACCTAGGCGTCTGGAATGGTTAATTTTTCTTGATTACGCTGTTAATTATTAATATCGATTTCTTGCTGTCTGTCGTTTATGATTTGCAAGTTTGAACTTCCCGTTTTTTACATCTCTCCTCTCTCGATGAATAGAAAATGGACATTATTTTATCATATCATGTCCTTCCAGTAATAATGGGAGACTCCAAAGTGATTTCCTTCGTAAGTAACAAGTTTACAAATCTCTTTATGGTGCTAGTAATTTATCAATGCGGTTTTAGTAAATAAAAATGTATATACGTATTTTACCAGAATAATGAGAGGGAAAGTTAATATATTTTTCAAATTTAAATGGATATCTGAACATTCGATATTTTTGTTATATAGACATTTTTTATTAAAATCATATGTACACATATACTATATATATATATATATATATATATATATATATATATAATGTATATTAGTATATATTTATTGTGTGTGCATGTTTAAAACAAAAATGTCTATGTAACAAAAGTATCGAACGTTCACATATCCATTTACATTTGTATAAGTATAAACTTTCCTTCATGTAATCCTTAAAATAGAAAGTATTCTTAACGGCTGCACTAGTTGGAAACATAACGTCAAATAAGATGACTTTTACAAATCCCAAACTTTTTTATTTAACCAATTATTTTTGTGTCTATTTCAGTTTATAATCTCTCTCTCTCTCTCTCTCTCTCTCTCTCTCTCTATCTCTCTCTCTCTCTCTCTCTCTTCTCTCTCTCTCTCCTCTTTTGACCTGTAGTAAACGCTACTCGTTCAAAATGTTCAGTTTTGTACATGGTTTTTTAGTTATTTTTTCAAATTTTACTTTTTTTTATTTTTTTTTGGTAGGAATTCTCACTGGAAATGGCTTTTCACAGATGGAAGACATTTCAGGACAGCACGGGACTTTCCTGCTGCAGAAGACAGGTTAGACATAGGAGTCATAAAAGTCATGAAATATCCACAGAAAGGTTATATTCGAAACTTTTTTGTATATATACTTTTTTTTTATACACCGTCCAATCTTCACTTCATGAAGTGAAAATTGCCTCAACTTTTCCTGGGTTTATTGCTTACGAAATGCAATTAAAAAAAAGATATAACTTATTACAACAGGCTTGTTCATTGATCAACGGCCAGGCAAACACATGCGCGCACATACATATATATACAAAACGTGTGTGTGTGTGTACATATGGTGTATGTATAAATATATATATATATATATATATATATATATATATATATATATATATATATGCACATATGTGTATGACGGGGGTTGTGTATGCTGGTGTGTGTATGTATATACACACACATATATATATACATTATATATTATACTGTATACATTAGCATATACCTACAAAAAAGCAATGTCTGTCTGTCTGTCTGCGGTAAAACCCAATGCCATTAACTTATATAGAATAAGAATTGTGTCCAAATCATTTACATCGGATAAATGTTCCTGAAGAATTTTCTTATTATGCCTAAGAATATCTATGCTCTAATCATACGAGGTGAGAATGCAAATTCTGTTAGGTATTAGGAGTAGGGTTAATACAATATTCGCATGGGTATGATGGATATGTCACTTAAATTAAGGAATTTACAAAAAGAGAAGTGACTGACTATGGAAAGTGGAAGGAACAACTTAAAAAAAAAAGTTGTGATTTGGGAGTTGTTAATGAACATGCTGAAGTATAGGAACTGGATTCCCTTTAGAAGCCTATCAGATTCTCATGTTTTTATTATCTAATGTCTACAAATCTCGTCGGTCACGAGGGTTAAGTTACTCTGTCTGTACAAAATGATGATAACTGTTTGCCATTATGTGCCCAGTATGGGACGAGTTGTACCCTTATGTTTTTTTCTGGAAATTGTTATCAGGGCAGAGTCCAGTCATACGTCGAGACATAAAACACAACTCCATTTGTATTGAATGTAGGAATCTTCAGCTACGAGCAAAGCATAAATTTGTGTGAAAAACGTCGCTAGTCTTGAGACAAGGCCAAAGAATTGGTTTGATCAAGAATTGAGAATAGAGAGGGTCTCAGCATTCGGTGATTCTTCTTTTCCTTGCTTGGACATAGTCTGTGATTACTTGTGTATTCCGTATTCGCTATTGTTTGGGTGTCTGTGAAAACTACACAAAATATGTACATGCCCACGTATAATTTGCGCGCATCAGTTTTTGTCCTATAATTTGCATACATCAGTTTTGTCCCGCAATTTACATGCATCATTTTTTTGCCCCGGTAATTTTCTGTTCTGAACTACAAACTGCCGGCGGCATCTTCCTTCTTCTCTCTCCAGTTATCTTGGTATGCAAAGAAAATCCCTCAATATGAGTCTGCGACTTCGAGAAGGAATCTTTCTCGCAAACTTCGGTCACAAGGGCTGCCGTCAAGATAGGCTGCAGGATTTGTCGTTTATGTAAATAGGTATTGGTGGGGAATTTGCGGGAGCTGTGGACGGGAGTTTGCAATTTAATGTTGTTTGTAAGCAAATAGTTATTTCTCCGAAACTTGAGAGCTACAAAGAAGAATATACGACGTCACAGAAATGGTGTCGACTTGCTTCAGACGGGTTGATATTTTGATGATATCGAGATGCGTTGCAAGGATCGATTTGGATTCCTTTAGCCACAGGCTCTGTCTAGCTATCTTCATTATTATTTTATTTTATTATCTATTATTTTAGTTCCGTCGGGTAAATTGTCCCAGTTAGGTAACTGCTCGTTATTTAGAGGTATTGAATGGAATTTTCCTAATCTCTACATAAAAGCCTCACCGGAAAAAA
>NC_061099.1:47772520-47790020 GCF_015104395.2 Macrobrachium nipponense | reverse complement strand
AAAATCCTTAATAAATGTATTTTCAAGAAAACCAATAATAACAAATTTGAAAAAAAAAAAACATATTTCCATTTAGTAAATTATTAGACAGGATATCCCCTCCCCCAAAAAAAATATACACTTTTACTGTATAGCATGGTTCATTATTTCATATACGCCGGCTGCAGTTAATAATAGTGCACCCAGTACGGGTACAACTATTTGCCTATACCTAAATTTCATATACCATGACAAGAGTTGAGGGAATTAACGTAAAAAAAACTAAAAAAAAAAAAAAAAAAAAAAGATTAATTAAAACCTGACAGTCGCTAGTACATCTAGAAATACATTTTGCAGCATTTTACATATTTTGTACCATGGACTGTATCAAACATCCAACGCAGCAGCTGAACAGATTATTGGTCAGCCAGCAAATAAATGGCTAAAATGGATTAATAAATGTTCTGTTAATTGAACTCTGACCCAAAACAATGACAAATTTCATAGCATGTACACACACAGGAGGCAGCAATTTTATGTACCCAGTTCACTGTGATTTTAGTGATACTGATGGCACAGAAATAATACAGTGGAAGTTTGGAAAGGGACAGAAAGCAGCTAAATCGAAAAATCCTAATTTAACTTCAATTTTTCTTAAACTAATAATTGGCATGGAAACTAAAACTGCAAGTGTCTATTTGACCTAAATATTTAGTCCTCCGGAAAAAGCAATAGAGAAATGAAGGCAAAACGAACGAGACAGTTCATATGCTTGAAAATAAATCTCTCAAAAGGAGAGTTTCCTGTTCTGTCAACAGAATTATAACTAAGTTCTCTCTGTTTAAAAAAAACACACACACACTCAAAACTAAAGTATTTCATATTTTTTTCCAAGCATGCTTTGGAAAAGAGTTGAGAGAAAGACAAGAAGACAAAGGCAGAAAATTCGTCTGCTTTCCTCGCGAAACTTCCAGCACCAGAAAGCAAAAATATGATCTGTTTTTCCTCCGCCTCCACTTTCGGAAGAATTAAATCAAATATTATCCGTTTTTCCTCCGCTTCCACCTTTGGGAGAATGAAATCATCCTTTTGTTTTCTCGAAAACGTCTCAGGTTATTTCATTCCTCGAGTATATATTTTGGTCGCGTCCCGAAGGCCTTTGATGCGTGCGGCGCAGATCCTCCCGAAAGTTGCCGAGGGAAAAAGGAGGAAGGAAGGAAGGAATCCTTTGTCAAACAAAGAGCGTCGAATGTTTCGCTATTTACCGCTGCTGGTCGAAAGGAGGAGCAACTTATGAAAGGTGTTTTCCAAGAAATAATGATGAAAGGAGGAATGGAGGCTCGGAAGAAGTGGTCTTTCTGTTGTGTCCACAATGTAAGAGAATCAGTCAAAGTGGAAAGGGATGATGCAGGCTGCTGTGGAAAAGGAACTTGGGTTGTGAAGGTCGGTCGCGCGTCTCTGTTGACTGAAAAGGAAATTTCAAATTCTTTCAATAATTTTCAAAAATTACCAGTTACTATTGCAAGTATTTTGAAGCTGTAGATGACGGAAAACCTTCATTTTCCGTGGAAGGTGAATCTTTAGATTTTTATTTGATTTACCTTAGTTTGCTCCATAATTCTCACAATTAGAGCCCTCATATATATATTTTAATGTCAAATTCCTTGAGGATATTCTGCTAGCCAGCGAAAACTAGAACTGAAAAATATACTTGTGGGGGTGTGGGAGGGGGGGGGGGGGGTTAGCATGCTGTAAATGCTGAAAGAAATGTATTGTAGAGATAACATCTGAAAACATTATGCGAGAATATGGAGGGAGAAAGAAATAGTAAACATTATGTAAATTGTTAAGTCGACCATTTTGGGTCAGGCCAAATTTGCAGCCAAAATGTCATTATCCACGCCTGATACTAACCAGTATAAGGCTATATATATATATTATATATATATATATATATATATATATATATATATATATATATATAGAATATATACATATATATATATATATATATATATATATATATATATAGATACACATATATGTAAGGGTTACATTTAAAAATATATATGTTACATATATAAATAAGCCAATGACCCAAGGGGTCACTGTTGAGATAGCGAGGAGTGTGATAAAGATTGATAAACAGAATGCCAAGCTAGGCCGTTGGCGTGTTTTTTTTGCATCAGCGACGCCCTGGTTTGGCATTTGCCTGTGATAATCAAATCCATTGTTTGTGTTGTCAAAACAGGTCACAGTGCTTTCGCCTGAGAACCTATTGACCTATAACCCACAGACGTCTACGTGACTTCCTCTCACATGTTTGTCTGTCTGTATGTTAGTATGCTGAGCTAAGCTTTGTTTGGCTCTTCTATGAACTTGTAAATGCATTGTAACTCAGAACTCTACTTCCCCTCCTAGAAGCAAGTTCTCTTAACCACCTTCTTGCCTCTACTCAAGAGATGTACTAGTTTCGCAAATATATTGTTAATGTTATCATCATGAGTTTGAAACATCTCCGCCTTTATACCCAAAGAAGATACTGACTTAGAAATTATCGTCATAATCTCCGACGAGGATGGGAAGTATACAACACGATACTTGCGTATAACATCGCAGGTCTTAATAACCTCACAGTGCGCCTCGTTATACAAGGCCTAGCACTTTTAAACTAGCAGGAAAGAGGCTAAAATGGGTAACTGAACAAATACAACAGAGGAAGGGTGTAAGTTACGCTCAACCCCAGTCTTATATTATCATATATAGCTGGCAACCTGACGGCGGGCTCGGGTACTGTAGGCGGGCATTGTTTTAAATGTAACATCGTTATTTTTCATCGTAGAAGAAAAGTAAAAACATATTTGGAATCCTCATGAAAAGTTCTATCAGAACAGTGTTTCTGTTTTCACTGCAATTAAAATTAAAGAAGTACCCGTTAAAAACCATCCCCTAATATCATCGGTATTTTCTATCGTAGAAGGAAAGTAAGATCATATTTGGAATCCACGTGAAAAGTTCTGCCAGAATAATGTTTTATTTCTCTCTACGAATGATAATGAAGAAGATAGCATAGCTGGATCAGGCCGGATAATTGGATCAAAATGACACGTCGGTTAAAACCATCCCTTATAAAATCTACTATATGGTCCGACATTGGTTAATTTCGGTCCATACATATACATAGTCCGACCGTCGGCTTTATATCTAAGAAGAAGGAATTAAGTGGATGGAGAACATTATAAAAACATTCAGCTGATGTAGATTAATACTTTACGAAGTGTATAATAAAGGGGCCCCATACACTGAACGACTGTATGAACGATTTTCTCAATCTTTCGCAAAAACATTGTGTATGGGTTTGTTTGAATGCAAAAGTGGGCGGAGTTTCGTGGTCAGAACGATCTCGGCGGGAATCTGTCATGACCAGGTTTCTGGCTTGCCACTTATGTCTGTCGTATATTGGTCGTTCAATGCGTGTGTTTGTCTGCCGACATAACGGTAGCGCACACGTCTCTTCTAGAGATGATGCCGGGTCTTCTCGAGACAAAATCTTTGTTCAGACTGAGATCGTTCATAGTGTCTGAATAGTGTTTGTGTGTCGATAACGACAGTCGTTCAGTGTATGGGGCATTACAGGATGATCGGGCCTGTCTGGTGATATTCAGTCACCTGAGATGAGTTGGGCTTTCATGCTGAGACGCTGACACAAACTATACAAGTTAAAAATCACAGAATTGGATTCTCTAAACAGTGTAGCATGGGAATACATCCGGTTCTTGAAGAAAAGACGTGAAACTATTCCGAAAAGAGGCTAAGAAATCAAAATAACTCCGTATATAATTTTTACCGTGTGAGAAACTTGATATTTCTATTCTGTCATGACGAAGTAGAATTATGACAAGAATGATCCTGAACTTCAACAAATCCTCAGGTGTCCGAAGAGCAAGAGAATAAGAAAGTTAATATGTTTCCAAAAAATGGAAAAAGCGAAATCAAGAAAAGAAAAGATTACAGATATGGTACCGTATAAAAAAATCAGTTTGGTGATCAGGAAGGCTTTGCTGGTGCACGGAAATAATTTATAGAAATTAAAGCTCTTGTGTCTACCTTTACTTTTACTGTTCACGATCTCTCATAATCCAGGGAAAATTCAGCACCTCTGGTTCATTGGTATTATGAAGTATTCTTTACTCTCCTCCACACGCACACGCACACACACACACACACACACACACACACACACACACACACACACACACACACACACACACACACACACACACACACACCTTGTAAAGAAAACTCTCCACGGTTTCTACGGAATTTCTAAGGATTAAGTCTTCGAGGCGAGACAGAAAGAAAAAAAAAATTATTAACAGAGATACAGCACTACATAAGCCCTGGAGATTAGATGCAAACATAGGACGGAACAGTGCACAAAAGGGGGTTAGGGAGACGTAGGAAAGCCCTTCCTTCCTTCCGTTCGTCTTTCCAAGAATAACATCCCTTTCTGGATAGTTCCTGCATTTCAATTAATTAGAGTGTCGCATTGCAGGATTTCTATAACCGTACGGTAAAGTGTCATGTAAATGAGGATAAGTGTCATATGGTTGCTCGGGGATGGAATTTGCACAGTCTGTATAGAATATTCAAAATAATCAAAAGATAACGTCAAAAATGTTTAAATTTCAAACATGAAAATAAAAAAAGATGAGGGAGAATGGATCAGGTATTTTATTCTCTTAAGTGTTGATCGTGTCACGTTAAAAGCAGGGCCTTCATTTCCTTTTTCCTTTTTTTTAATTATAGATAAAAAAATTTGTTTGCATTGTAGTGAAGCTGATTAACTTAAAGATGCTTACTCCTTATAATAATATCGTAACGTCAACAATACACTAGATGTTAAACATGATTATTGAGCCATTTACATGAAATTAAATTCATAATAAACAAAAATGATAAGTCAAACGATTATGTATTTCATGGTCAAACTTATTAACAAGTTATGATGATTGCCGACGTGAAAAATTAGTAAAACGAATTCAAAAGTAGACATAGTCGAGTGAACATGATTCTCTCTCTCTCTCTCTCTCTCTCTCTCTCTCTCTCTCTCTCTCTCTCTCTCTCACACACACACACACACACACACACACACAAGTTATGTGATATCGATTTATCAAGAGTATTTACCATTTGCTTGTGTGAATATGTAGATGAGCTAGTGACTGGGATGGCGGAAAAGTAGAGAAATGCCAATAGTGTATTGTCTCCTTGGCTGTTTAATATTTATGTGGAAGGGGCCAGTAGGAATCAGGGAAAGAGTTATATAGAGAGAGGCTATGTTGCTGGGTATAAGGACGAGATGAGGCAATGGCGTGCGTAAATAATGGTATTTGCATATAATGATTAATTGATTGATAGTGAAGAGCAACGGAAGAGACTAGCAAACGCATCTGTGAGAGGAGGAAGACATAATAGTAAATGGAGTCCATGAATATAAAAGGATGAATGTTGACAATTTTTGCTGCAGTCATATAGAGATATGTGAATATATATTTCTTATGGCGGTATGGCAAGAAAGGTTGATATTCGCACAAGTGGTCAGCATTAAGGTAGCAGGAGTTCACAGCTCTTAGGGGATAGAGTGGGATCACTGATAAAACACAAAGGAAAGCTGAAATACATCTGGGTAGTTTCTGTAGGTGAAGGAGGATACATTGAGATTTAAAAAAAAAAAAATAGAAAAAACTTTTTTTGATAATAAAATAAAATAAATAGAAAAAAAAGCTTAAGCGTCGAGACGGATCATAGTATTTTGCGATGGCTTGATGGTGGAAAGAAAGGTAGATGAGGTTAGTGGATACTTTGAATAATCTAGAAGGCTTTTGCTAGGGATGAGATGCCTATCAAGGCAGATCTAGTAATAAAGTCCTCGTTTAGACCAGAGACCATGCGAGGTAGTAGAGATGAGTATTAAAGTATTTTTTTGCGACATCAAAGCACTTCTGATGATGTTGAAGTTTAATGCACTGGTTTACATAAATTCAGTAGTGTGTGACTGTGCGCACGCTTTTTTATTTTTTTTTATTTTAACCCCATTAAAACGAGAAACGATACGGGTTTATTCTGATGTACATGGTCAGAGAAACAGTTTTAACCAACGACAAATAATTGTGTTTGAAGCTCTTCGGATTTTTTACATCTTCTTTAACTCGATAGAATCATTTTTGTGGACACGATTAATTGCAAGAAAATCCTGATGTCTCAAAAAATAATTGTTCACTTTTTTAGTGCATTTTAATAAAAGCTTATTTAAAAAAAAATTTTTTTAAAAGATTTTTCTAACGAAACTCAAGAAAGATGTATAAATTGTGCAAAGAAGAAAGAACCAGGAAAATTAAATATAGCATGAGAAATTTTTTTACAAAGTTCATCAAAAATGTTTAGAAAGTACCCCTACTTAATACCTTTTTGCAAAATATTTTTCGGAATTTCTCCTTTTTTACATTGACTAAAAGTATTTAAAAGTATTCATTTCCTATCATCAAATTGCTCTGAGGGATACCCGTTACCTTTGATCAAACTGGCAGTGAAACCTTTTACCTTTAGTTAAAATGCTTTAGGAGTATCCTTGAGTTTTGGGCAAAAGCGTTTTAGAGAATGTAGTTTACATCGTATCGAAATAATACGGGAATATTCGTTACCTTCGACAAATACGGTTTGTATCATTTACGGTTGACTAAAATACAATGTTGCCAGAACAACCTTCCCTACCTAACATAGTCTGAAAGATTCAGAGAACAAAGGTACGGAATATAGACTCTATATTCTCGTGTAAACAAATACTACGTGCTATTTTAAGACTTGCCATTGTATATGGATACGTTTGGTTTAACAAGTCGTTAGCAATTCGAGAAAATGTGAACCCATAAAACGACGTGGCAAACATTGTTAGCTACGGTGGATTCAGAGTGAAATGACTCGGAACTGTCACTAAAAACTGTGACGAGATCCGACTCGAGTTCGATTACATGTCAATAGCAGGTGAAATGCCAGCTCAAAGAAGGAGGAGGAGGAGGAGGAGGAGGAGGAGGAGGAGGAGGAGGAGGAGGAGGAGGAGGAGGAGGAGGAGGAGGAGGAGGAGGAGGAGGAGGGATTGAGTTGCTGCCTATTGAGTGACTGAAATTGGCTTGACTCTGGAAGTGAATTCTGGTTTTTCACCGAATTATTGACTCTAGGCAAATGGTCCGGAACTGAAACCAAAATGTATCAATCATCAAACATCATCACTTCCGCGATGAAACTTACTGGACCTGATTTGGTTGGTTTAAGAATATAAAGCAAATAAAATCACAGTGCTTCATATGCATATGTTATCACTGATGTGTCTGTATGTATACATGTATATGTATAAATATATGTTTATACTTTGTCTATACACACACACACAGACACATACATACAATATATATATATATATATATATACTATATATATATATACATATATATATATATATATATATTGTTACGATGTGCCAATAAGTATCTGGTTACCATGCATCAAAGATTACCTCACCAAAAGCCAGACGCACCTGAACCCTCATAAAACACGTTTAAACGACTGAATACTCTAAAGGCAACAGTGATCCCTTAACACTTACCAGTATTGCAGAAAATCAGACTAAGTTCATCAAAACAGGTGTGAGGTAATCTTGTAAAAGTAATTAATTAAATTAATCAAAGGGCATCACTCCATCAACAACTTTAAAAGTCTAAGTATTTCCCTGATTTCAGAAGTCTAAGTACTTCCCTGATTTCTAAGTCACTTCAAGAAAATTGAAGGAAAGCAAATCAATTACCACTCTATGTTTCTACCTATCATCAATATAATCATAATCATATATACTGGTATAAAAACAAACACTTATAAAAATTTTAAATACAAAAATTTATTATTAAATTCAAAATTTATAAGTAAAATTCACAATATCAGGGAAAATTACTGTTACTTGAAAACAAAGTAAAGTTTAATTAATTCTTGAATCAAATTAAGTAAAATTAAATCAAAATTAATTTATCACAAAATTCAAGAAAATTAATTCAATCAAAAATTCAAAAGTGTTAGGCAATAAATTGAAAAAAATTTGAAATTAATTCACAAGAGGATAAACAACAATAAAACTTTAAAAGAATTCTAAGTAAATGCAAATTAATTCATAAATGTTAAATTAATTAAATGTGCAATGATTAAGCAATGAAAATAACTAAGTCAATTAAATTGTGAATGCAAATGAAAATATAAAATAAAAAGACACACTTCAATAAGAAAATGAATAAGTGCACAAACAATGGAACAAACACAAACACAAAAAATACGCAATGTGTAAAAGTGTAAATGTTTTCACTCATAACACTGTAACCAACAGTTTTTACCAAACCTTCACAACCATCTGTTATTAGTTAACCACACTCCCTATCCATTATTAGTTATTAGTTGTTACCTAACCGTTATTAGTTATTAGTTGCAACTAATAAAAATATAACACACTTTACCTTTTTGGTATACCAACTTCTTTCTTTCTCTTTGCTGCAGGCTTGATTCACACTTCCACAAAAACCAGGCACCGTTACAAAATCATGTTTGTTCCGATTCCACAAAAGAAACTAAATAACACTAAATAAACTCTAAGAAATATCAAATACGAAATTCTAAGTTACGAGTGACCAATTTACGTTACATTAATATAATCTCAATGATTTCGAGTGAGAGAGAGAGAGAGAGATCTGACTTCTTCGAGGTCCTAAGATAGAATGAATCCTCTTGCGGAAACTGGATTGAAGATATGATACAAAACGTTCTTGTCAAGAATGCTTCCAGCAGCTTTGAAATCTGATGCAATCTTCATAAAGAAATGTGTAACATGCACGTGGAACTTGACAAAGACCTACGCGTACAAGACGAGTCTGTTATAAAAAAAAAAAGAAAGATGTACTCTACTCGATCGAAACGGAGGCTGAGCGACAATTAAGATTGACATGTTTTGATAACAACGCAAGACTCAATTCTCTTGCTATCACATGCGTTGACAGATTTAGGAAAGTAAACGGATCTCGCAGACCCTCTAATCTTACAGTGTTCACATAAAAGTTAAACATTCGTAGTTTGGAAAAGACAAAGTAAAAATCCCTCTCTTTTTACGTTATATATATATTCTTTTACAACATGTAATGCGAAATCTGAATACACATTTACCATCCTATTCTAAGCTATCTAGGAATCTGAGAAAATGTTACATGACATTTCAAAGAGGGGAAACATGCATTTTGAAAGTAGCAATTATATATAATATATATATATATTATATATATATATTATATATTATATTAGTAATAATACAATATTAATATTGGTCACTTGGCGTTTTGTTTACTTGATCAAGTTCGTTGTTTAGTGTTATCATGTCGCTAGATATATAAAACAGTTTCATAGAAGGCCACTTCTAGACTCCTGTCAGATTTAGGGGAAATTTCCAATATCTTGCCATATTCGTTTTGTCACTAAGCGCCATATCATATTTTTGTTTATTTGTAGTTTCTTTTCATATTACTATTATACCTTTTTACCTTGCCATTTTCTGTTTCCATCATTCATCACATTCTGACGTTTCACAAAATGTATTCAGGATACATTTTCTAAAAGGTAGATTAAATTCTGTTTTTTTTTTTTTTTTTTTTTTTTTTTTTCCGACTCTGACTCAACAATGGTACATTCAGTTTTTTAATATTTGTATATTTTGCCTTTGCCTCATCAGTACTTGAGAATAATCCTTTGCGTCTAACCTTTTTTCTTGTCATTTGTCAAACCAAACGCGCGATTTTGCATTGCGACATCGTGGGACCCCGTTTAGGTATTTAAAAATTAGTTTGACCTGACCTAAAGTTGCTTAACTCTGCCTGTGGAAGATTCTACTATACTATAGTTCAGTGTTTTTTTTTTTTTTTTTTTTTTTTTGGGGGGGGGGGCGGGGGGGGGGGGGGAGGGGGGGGGGGGTTGTCCATGCACACCATAATATGTCAGAATGTCATTCTTCCCCATCGCCCCCTTTCCAAAATCTTGTGACTCAATAGGTGCATTCCAAATAATATGCAACAAAATATTATCGCAGAGGTTCTTAACCTTTTTATTACCACGCTCCTTCTAAGAGTTGGTCCTTTCTTTCACGCCCCCTTGCATCTATGAGTAAAATTTCCTTCCAGATTTAAAGAAAAAAAATGAGAAAGAGAAGGGGTTTCGAGGGATAGGAAAGGAGGTCAATAATTACAAACTATGGTCAGCCCAACGAGCCTAACTAGAGTAGTAGACTCCAGGAAAGTAACGTTATAAGGGGATACTTTTACATTTTTTCATCAACTTCTGAATATTAGTTCCTCACTCTTTTCAAGAGAATAACGAATATAAGTGGAATTTTTTTTCCATTTTTCCCTAGGGATCGCGCATCCCCTGGAAATTGCTGACGGGACGCGCCCCCCAGGTCAAGAACCACTGTACTAACGCAAACACTTCTAAGTTGTTGGGAAAACGCCCATCGTGACCTCTCAGTAGTTAAGACCGATGCACGCTGCTTTTTCTGTGGTCCTAGAGCCAGTTTGAGCGTGCCAATCTGTGGTCATAATCTCTCTCTCTCTCTCTCTCTCTCTCTCTCCTGACACTCTGAACCAACCCCCTTCCCCCGCGGTTGAGAACCACTGCTGTACTAAAATACATCACGCAGCCCTGTTATGGCTAAAAAAATACATTTAAAGCATACTCCTTCAAAGGTGGCTCTATAAGACTGAAAATCATTCAGTTCTGCATAAAACCTTTTCAATTTCGAAAACATAAAACCTTTGGGCTCTTCAGAGGAAAGGAATGACGCCGGGAATCAACAAAAGCAAATGAAAGGAAAAACGGCGGGCGAACGATAAAGATAAACAATGAAAAGGTATATTGTTCGAGAAAGAAATAACCGGCTACCTTTGGGAAAATACTTCGCTTCAGCGAGAGCCACTACGAAAATGACATTTTCCATTCGAAAAATACAGCAAAGCTTTTTTGCCGATTACCCCGAGAAATATCCGTGGTTGGGTGGGCAGAAACTCACAAGGGAAAACCATGTAACAGAAATTCGTGCTATGGTTGATAACGTCTATGTATTCAATATACTTGGTTTTATGTAAATATGTATCTCAGTATCGACAAGATACGGAGCTGAAGGAAGTCAAACCACCGTTATTTTATGTGCAGTGATAAAGTTCAATTCATTTCCAGCCGTGAATTGGAGGGCAGCGCTGCAATAGAAATTCATAGTCGTGTATTTCTTTTCCCTGTTCCCTTTTATGGGCCATACAGCTCACATAACGTTAAACTACAGTTAGAAGATATTCACAAGCAAACACCAACACACGCGCACGTTAGACCTCCCACACATACCCATGCGTATATCTAGAGTAGATCTGTCTATCTATCTACCTACCTGTCCATACACACACACATACACACACACACACACACACACACACACACATATATATATATATATATATATATATATATATATGCATATATATTTTTTTTTTTTCTAATCACCAGACATAAATTCCTCTGATTCCAATTTACTGTATATATATATGTATATATATATATATATATATATATATATATATATATATATATATATATATATATATAGATATATATAGATATATATGATATATATATATATATATATATATATATATATATATATATATATGATATCTACAGTATACAGTAACGTGGAATCAGAGGAATTTATGTTTGGTGATAAGACATTATTCCTTTCTCGCTATAATGTTGTTCGGATCCCACAATAAGCTGTAGGATGGTTCCCGTTTGCTAAGTAGGTTTCCTAGCCCCAATAAAAATATCTGATCCTTCGGGCCAGCCGTAGAGAGCTGTTACCAGCTCTGTGGTCTGGGTAAACTAAGATTTAACTTATACAGTATGTATACGTACATACTTGTATTTATATGTATGTATGTAAATATATACCAAACATGTACACTCGACAAGAAAACTGAAGATACAGTTTTCATTAGCTTTCGTTCATCGAATTTCCCCATTTGTTTTTACTGAAAAGACATATCGCTCTAAAATTTAATCTAGAATATGAAAATACACTGCAAATTATATCATATTATTACGTTAAAACTGCAAAACAAAACCGTTCAGATACTTAAAACACGATATATGTCCGAAGTAATTGGAATTTCTCAGATGGATTCGTTCATAGAGATCTGGTAGATAGAATGTGAATTTCTGATTGTAGTACTATGTATCACGACGACAATATATATCTCGTTTCCTTCATGAACGGGATATTATTGTATCATTGTAAGTGGCGAATGCAATTATTTTTAGCTTCTACAAACTCATGTTTGTATTCCAAAGCGTTTAATGTTAGCTGACGTCAATGGCAGCCAATGTTGCCAAGGTTAAGGTAGGTTGAGCAAATCTAGTTGCATCCGCAAGAGCGTTTTCTATGATGTGGAGGAGCCCTAGAACTTCGAGCGGGAAAGCGCAAGTCACTGGATACTGGCTTATGTAACAGATTTACACTTTGATTACTTTGACGTTGACATGGATCGAATGCTAGTTGCTGTTTTACAAAGCTCCGTCGTTTAAACATAAATCTTTATCAAGGTTAAAGTAGCATGTCAGCTCAAAGCTTTTCTGGCTATATGCTCCCCATTACAAAGCAGTTCGTAAATGCATTTCTTTGCTGCGAGGCTGACAGATCTCCCAACACATCAGCATCATTTGCACGATATAAAACTTTAATTGCCCGTGCAATACATATTGAGTTATTTGTGGTAATAGCTATTTTTACTGAACACAGCTTTTTTCGGGAATGATTTGTGGATGAAACAAACCCGATTTTCAAAAGTAAAGATTATATCAAGAGAGCAAGAATGACCGCAGCCTGTGTCTAAAATTTTCCACGTCTTTTTACAATCTTTGAATGTTATGGCAACTGTCGAATGAAATCAAGATTAGGGTATGAATTTCTTAGAGAATTAACTTGAATATTATGATCCTTCATAATATGGCAGTCATATCACCCCGTTTCCCAGATATCTGTGCACCGACCTCACCGCTTCTTTCTCTTTCTTCTCCGCCTTGTTTCCCCGTCACAAAGGTCCGTCACCAATACATAATTTTCCTTTCTCTCTCTCTCTCTCTCTCTCTCATCTCCTCAAGAAATCTTTCTAACTCAATCCCCATCCCTCTCTCTCTCTCGTCTCTCTCTCTCTCTCTCCCCACATTCTAAAACATACTTTAAAAATTAAAAACATATTCCCAGTTAACTCTCCCAAAGAAAATATAATGAAAATTAAGCAGTTACAAATAGGCCTAAGCTTTCACGTAAGCAGATTTTGTCTCTCTCTCTCTCTCTCTCTCTCTCTCTCTCTCTCTCTCTCTCTCTCTCTCTCTCTCTCTCTCTCTTTAAAACACATTTGAAAAAATATTATCACTCAATCTTTCAAAATAAATATAATGAATTAAGTATCTCTACAGATAGGCCTATGCTTGTGCTCTCTCTCTCTCTCTCTCTCTCTCTCTCTCTCTCTCTGCTCTCAATCTTCTCTCTCTCCACTCTCTCTTTTAAAAGCACATTTGAAAAAAATATTATCACTCAATCTTTCAAAGTAAAATATAATGAATTAAGTATCTCTATAGATAGGCTAAGCTTGTGCTCTCTCTCTCTCTCTCTCTCTCTCTCTCTATCTCTCTCTCTCATCTCGTCTCTCCTCTCTCTCTCTCTCTCTCTCTCTCCCCAATTTTGAAAAATTTGAAAAAAAAATATTGTCACTTAATCTCTCAAAGTATATTTAATGAATTAAGTATCTCTATCGATAGGCGTATGCTTGCGCGCTCTCTCTATCGTATAATATTTCATTCTTTACTGTATTGTTCCTCACGATTTCCACAAGTACTGCCCAAATTTTTGAAACACTTTCTCTCATTGTTTAAGATCCGTCTTCAATTACGCATGAATGTTACGTCAGTTTATTGTCAAACATTACTTATAAATAAGGTTTCACAGTAGGTTTTAAAAAGGATGATCGATATTCTACCCTGAAGTGACGTTACCAAATCAACAATACGAATAATATAGAGCCTTGTTTTCCACATTCAAGTATAAATTATTAAAGGACCTCTACAGAATCTTTATGGTGTAAAGTTAATGGAAATCTAGAAAGCAACAAACGCTATGATTTTGAAGCTCCGCCCCCTTTCTTAAGAGTTGCCAGGTGTGGCATTATTGAATACTAATGTCCGAAGATTTAAAAAAAACTGTATCTTAACATTCCTTGCCGAGTGTACATACATACATATATATATTATAAAAAAATTTTCAAGGGATATTTACCTTAAAAATGGCAAGAAACAGCAATGATATTAAATTTACTTCTTTTTTAAACCGATCCCAATCATTTTAAAAGGATTGAAAAAAAAAAGATGGGATTCTGGTAAGGATTTAAGACAACTAATGTATGTTAGAGCGCCAATCCTGATTATTAATCAGCATCTATGGTCATATAGTATCTGTAGCTGAAATGTGGTTTGACATAACACCATTAACTCAGCTTTGAGAGTACTTGAAATGGTTATATCAATGACATAAATCAAGTGGCTCTTCCAACTGGAATACCAATGACTTTCACAGTTGCAGACCATTACTGTGATTTCATGAATTTCATCTTGATTTAGGTTTAAATTTCCGAAGCCTTATTAATGGTAATTTGAAGTTACGATTCATTTCAGCATCATTAGCATTAAAATATGGTAGAAACTTAATTTTTTTTCTTCTTTAGATTCTATCATTTTTATATATTTGATAGCGGCAGTTTTACAAGGTATCTCTCTTACTTGTCTTCGATACTAATACAGAAACCAACAAATCTAAACTTATTTCTACTAGTATCTCTTCATGATAAATCCTTCATCAATCTGAGTATATTGTAAACAATATCGAACTACGGAAGGGACCGGAGTAAAAATTCAAACAAACTAAATAAGTGTCACGTAAACCAGTATTAACTATCAGTGACTGTTGTCGCTTTAAACCTAGCAAGATCACGACTTTTATAGGTTATCAGTCGGTTTCAGTTTTGTATAGAATTCAAAAACAGTCAGAAGCTGAACCTTTCCATAATCACATGAGTATCCTAAAATCAAAATTGAATCTTATTACTGAAATACTGAATGAAATTTTTTCGGTCTATGAAACTGGCCATTAACTTCGAACTTTGTAACCCTATCGCGTCATGAGTTCATTATACGACCTTACTACTTCCAACTTTTGCGTTCAGAGCAGAATAAAACAGGAATAAAGATTGCTGGAAAACATCTCTTGAGCAGAATTGAGTTAATACTGACGAGCAATAACTCTGAACTTTGTAACCCCTATCGAGCAATACGTAGGAAGTGATCCGGTCCCATAGCGACCTTATTAAAGTTTGTACCTGTTATATCAGTGCCTCAGTGGCGTGGTCGGCATGGTGTTGGCTTGCCACCTCGGTAGCCACGAGTTCGATTCTCGGGTATTCCGCTGATGGGTTAGAGATGTGTATTTCTGTTGATAGAAGTTCACTCTCGACGTGGTTCGGAAGTCATGTAAAGCCGTTGGTCCCGTTGCTGAATAACCACTGGTTCCAATGCAACGTAAAAAAGTACAAACAAACCTTTTTTATCTTTCATATTTTCCTTTATTGCTGAAATTAACATCTGCTGCATTTTGGTAATGGGAGCACCATACAATTAAAATATTTTCCAGCGTATAGCATCTCCATAAGAGCTTAATTTAAGGAAAAATCACGCTTCTGGAAATATCAAATGTAAGCTCCATTTTACGGGAATGAATGAAAACGATATAATAAAAAAAAACATGAAAATTATAAAAAAAATATATTTTGAATAAGTAAGAATTATATGAAGCATTTTGAAGATTTAAGAATGATGTGAAAGAAGCAAAGGACGCGTTATGCAACACTTGCAACAATTTCATGGAATCTTGAAGCGTTTATTCTTTCAGAGATCCATCCCAACGCTTTCTCATTTCAAGCAATTAATAACATAAATAACACAACATCACAATCGTATTAGTGTTGACTCTGTAAACAAAGTTATTAGAATAATTTGTAATTTCTTTCTTTCATATTGAAATCCGAATATTACAAATCTCATTTGAATAAATAAACTCATTTCTAATAACAGCAGACTTCAGGGATCTTAATAAAATATGTGTGTGTTGGGTGGGGGAGGCGGGGTTCATGTGTTAAACGAAAATGTCCCTTTGTTCGGGATTTCTAAAATTCACTTTCACTTTCAAGCATTGCATATCTTAAGTAATTTGTCGCATTAATGGTTGTCTGTTTACATAATTAAGACATCGTACTACTGGATGTTTTAAATTTACATGAAAATATAAAAAGAATTAATAATACTTAGATTATAGCTATACTCTAGTTTTGCTGTTTAGACTAAATGCTTAAATCATACAATGAACGAATATATTCACCAGTTAAAACTGTTACAAAAAATATCTATAGTTAAATAAATACACCAAATTCACGAGAAAATCAAATGATTTCATATTAAAAGTGTATATATAGTTTTCATCTGATATTTTGTTACCTCTTCCGGTTGACCTGTAATTGGTCCAATGAACCATGATACATTTATTTTGCAAACTGCATGAGATCAGTCGATGATTACTGAGTAACCGCTCCAATATTTATCCTAAATATTCCCGCAATCCATGAGTGAAAACGACTATTTGGAAGGATTTTACACTCGACCCCATCATGGTAATAGACTTTGTACTGGGGAAGCTTTCGAAGTTCTTTTAAGGGCTCTCAATTTAGTTCTAAAACAAAAGACAAAGGGCTATTGTAGATGGCGAATTGGTTCCTATCGTGTTAGAATTGGTTGTGAAAAATTTATTCAAAGCTTTCATTCTCCATACGAAAAGACTAAGAGGAAAACAGCAGCATGGTCATGGCTAAATGCTACACATTAAGCAGTTCAGAATAAACAGAACCTTAGGTTTTATGTAAAGATATGAGGGGATGAGTTCTTATATCTGACAAGACCGTAAATCTTTTCTGAAGACCAGGATGGTTAAAGAACTGACAACCCTATGGATTGACTGAGGATAGAAAAGTACACGGTTATTTACAAACAATTATTTCAGGTGGGCTGGCTAGGGCTATTAAAGTGAATTTATTTTGTTATGAATAAGCTCTGTACAATAGAAATAAAACAACTTTGGCTTCATTGCGGCCAAAATGCATATTGGAATATGGTTTCAGGTTCCTTTTCATTATATATGTTCCACTTGTATATTCTATTAGATACCTCGAAATAAAACGGTGATTATGGTAATACCTGAAGAAAAGCAGCAGATTCCGAACGGCTTGTTCACCATTTTCAC
>NC_061099.1:47730020-47767520 GCF_015104395.2 Macrobrachium nipponense | reverse complement strand
TAATAATGAGATTATATCCTTATATAATATATATATATATATATATATATATATATATATATATATATATATATATATATCATTTGACGTCCAAACCTGATATTAGTAACATTTTAACGTATACGTAATTAAGGGACGAATATTACAGCACCATATTATTAAGGATACACAATAGATTGAAAAATAACCATTTATTATAAAATATGTATCAGTATAAAGTTTTGCCTCGTATTGACGCACGTGCCAAATTTTAAATGTGGCTAGTTTAGTCTTTATAAAATACCTGAAATTTTGAATCGAATGCACATTGACACTTCGTGATTTAAACAATTTTGAATGAAAAGCGTGATCAAGAAACTGAATCAGATATTTTTACTACAGTATCCCCTTAAAATATTCCAACTCACGTCAAATTTATTTCGATGAACACAACTTAATCACTGAAACAGTCTTGGCATATCAACTCCTCCCTTCAGTTGTTGAACTTGTTATCATTGAAGTATAATACTTGAGGACTTGCTATTGACAAGCGGGATATTCCATGGTACAAGACGAACCCGTACGCCTTACACAATCACAAGCATATGTAATTAAAATATTATTTTGGTATTGGTTATTGTTGCTATATGGTTATATCACACCCAACCCACACAACATAATATATATATATATATATATATATATATATATATATATATATATGTATATATATATGTATGTATATATATATATATATATATGTATTATATATCTAAATATATATATATATATATATGTATATATATATAAATATATATATCCAATGTAGCCCGAAAGTCCACGTGCTTGAGAATATCATAAAATCCCACGTAAGAAGGCGAGTGAAAACCGGGAATTGGAACAAGTACGCACTTTCATAGTTTATTATGCATTTTCAAGTTCACACTTGAAAATGTAGAATAATCTTCGAAAGTGCTTGTTCCAACTCCAGGTCTTTCATTCGCCTTCTTACGTAGATTTATGATATTCTCAGGCACGTGGACTTTCGTGCTACACTGAATACTATATATATATCATATATATATTATATATATATATTCTATATATATATAATATATATATTATACTATATATATATATATATAAAACTAGTAGAACAAGAAAAAGAAATTTTAACTAGGGACATTACAGCCTAAATAAAAATTAAAAATATAATGTAATAAACATTACACCGATGCATTACACGGAGTCGGAAGACTGTCCAGTTAATAAAGCAGTTACAAATTAAGAGTGACAACACTATTATTAATGCTAGTTATAATGATAATAGAGTTAAACAGAAAACCAATAAACTTTGTCTCTTACTACCTAACACTATTCTCATGAGCCTTGGCTCCGAGAATCGGAAGCTCATCTGCATATAAATTGTCTTCAATTGCAACAGAATTGCGACGGAATGCCGAAGGTTTCCTTCAAAATTGTTTGAGTAAGTCATCTGGAAATTTTGTTACCTGGTCAGTTAAACGGACCAAAACCCATGTTTAGATTTTTGGTTGCTATGAAGCTCGAAAGCAAACGCGAGAGGTAGGCAGACTGGCAGAACACAAACGTTCATGTAAACGCTGACATACTCGTATACAAACAAGCATAAACACACACGCACACACACACATATGTATATATATGTATATGTATATATATATATATATATATATATATATATATATATATATATATGTATATGTATATAAACAAATAAAAAAAAGCCATAAAGCCATGCACTAATTAATGACAAAACTAATATCTATATATATATATATATATATATATATATATATATATATATATATATATATATATATATATATATTATATATATATATATATATACACAGTGGTACCTCGAGATACGAAAGGCTAAACATACAAAAAACTCGAGATACGAAAGCCAATGTGAAAAATTTAACGGCTCTGCATACGAAAAGTTTTCAAGATACGAAAGGTTTCTGAAAGTCCGAGATTCGCCCAATAACAATTTTGAAACTCGCGCCGCGCACCGCCATCTTAGTTCTAGTAGACTCGCCACCATCCTCCTGCTCTCCCATTGGTTCCTGATGCTAGCCACCGCCATGAGATCCTTCTCTCCTATTGGACAGCATCCCTCCCATCATGAATCTTATACGTGCGTGGCGGTGTGCCTAACTCGGCCACTTCGTACCAGAATCTTTATTGTACGCACGCAGCATTCGTTCGGTCCAACGATTTCATTTAGTAACGTAAATTCGTTAGTGATTTCGTTGTGCTACTTTATCGTGTTGTGCGAGAACCTAATTAGTATACATACTACATAACTTAATTACGTACAGTATAGTCATGGGTCCCAAGAAAGTTGCTGAAGTTCACAGAAAGAAAGAGAAGCTTTCTATGGAGACAAAAATGGAGATAATAAAAAAGTATGAAGCTGGCTTGCGGTTGAGTGTGATCGCTAAGGAATATGGCCGAAATCCGTCGACGATAGGCACCATCCTTAAGCAGAAGGAAGCCATCAAAGCAGCTACACCTTCCAAGGGCGTGATTATTTTGTCCAACAAGAGGAGCCATGTGCATAATGAAATGGAAAGGCTGCTTCTTGTATGGATTGAGGACAAAGAAATCGAAGGCGATACGATAACCGAGACAGCAATCTGCTAGAAGGCCAGCGCTATTTTCGGCGATTTGATTGCCCAAGCCGAAGACGACGGCGGAGAGGGGACATCAACGGCAACCCCAGAGTTTAAGGATTCTCATGGGTGGTTCGAAAAATTCCGTAAACGGACTGGCATCCATTCGTGGTGAAGAAATTGAAATTACGTAAAGTATAAAAAAGTAAAAAGAAATGTAAAAATCAAAAAAAGACAAATAATTTTATTTTAAATTTTTGTAAAGTTAAGTGTTACAGTTTTGTTAATGTGTTTTGTAAAGTTTAGTTTGTTTTTCTGACATTTTTTTATGTGTTTTGTAAAGTTAAGTGTACGTATCTGCCGTTTGTCCTCCTTTGTCGCCACTTTCGGAGATAGCCTCACTCGAAAGGTAAGCTTCCACATTTTTTACGTACAGTATTTCTTGTATACCATGTACACTAATACACTTTATTTACAGGTTATTTTGCATTTTGTTATTAATTTAGGTAGTTGTAGTATTTCATTGTTTATAGGTCATTTACCTTTATTATGAAATTTACTGGGGTGTTTTTGGAGGGCTTGGAACGTATTAGCCATTTTACATGTAAAATGTGGTCTAAGATACGAAAATCTCATGATACGAAGGACGCCTCGGAATGGATTAATTTCGTATCTCGAGGTACTACTGTATGTATATATATACTATATATATATATATATATATATATATATATATATATATATATATATATATATATATATATATATACATATATAAAAGTTTTGTCATTAATTAGCGCATGGCTTTTATTTGATTTATCTTTTTTTAGTTAATCCCAACTATTAAGCAACATTTACTGAATTCAGATTATTGTAGGAACAACTTTTCCTTTATTTGTTACATACATATGCCCTGGCCAGGATTAGAGTTCATGACCTTTATGAAATATGAAAGTAATTTGTGAATTAGTAACAAAACTAACAAACACACATACTTACTTCTGTATATATGCGATAGAAGAACGAAAAATCAATGGTATCATCCATTTTGATGGAACTTTGTTCATTTGGCCATTACAATTTAAAGCTAAAATTCATCCGAACACGTTATTCACGAGAGAGAGAGAGAGAGAGAGAGAGAGAGAGAGAAGAGAGAGAGATGCAAAGCACAGCTGTGACATTTGACCTTCATAACATTTACTTGGAACCACCATCACGTACTAACCGAGTTTCCTCCCATGTATGATAGTTTACACGTTCTTAAGGAAGTGAATAAGAAGCTTCAGTGTATGCATTTACTCAGGTAGAAATGTTAGAAAAATTCATGATCATATAAACTTGAAGAGACGTCCCTGTTATTATAAATATAATCATGTAAAAATCGAAATTAATTTTTAATTATAGTCTTCCATATAGAGTTGACAATTATTTCCGCACTGTAGGCACCATAACGTCACTTCCTAAGGGGCAACGGTCTTATACCTTCCTCTGCTCTACCTGGGGATGACAACTGCTTGCCCTTTTGGGTGGAAATGAGAGACATTGCAGAGGTCAGCTCATTTACATTCCGCCAATACACCATTCTCGCCGGAGTTTCAGGTAACTCGCTGCTGTTCGAAATTAACTCATTGTTAACGTACTGGCCATGGCTTTAGGTGAAGGAAGGGCCATGGGTTTAGTGAAGGAAGGGCCATGGTTTAGGTGGAGGATGGGCCATGTTTAGGTGAAACAAGGGCCATAGGTTTAGGTGAAGGAAGGACCATGGGTAGGCCATATTTGGGTGAAGAAAGAGCCATGGGTTTAGGTGAAGGACTTCTTTTGAAATAGAGAGTATGATAGATAAATGTCGAGTTGTCGAATAGTTAATTGTGTGAGTTTTCGCTTACTCGGGGATTAAGCCTACAACTACTTTGTTGTTGTTGTTCTTGTTTTGGGGGGTTTAGGAAAGCCTTATGGAAAAGGCTGAATAGGTCTGAAAAAAAGGTGTTTTCGTGTTGAGTTTAAATTATACGGAATTTTAGGGTAGGATATTCATGATTTTTTTTATTAGAATGGAATTGTAAAAAATGAATAATGTGTATGTTATACAGTACAGAAAAATTATTTCAATAAAAATGTAGCGTATTTGAATTTTCGTTGGTGAAGCAAGAATCTATTTGACTGTAGATTTTAGCTTGTTTGAATTTATTTGGCGCACTGAATTTAGGCTATGTTTTTGGTCGATTATTTTGTGTTTCCACTTATAATTATGAGTATATGAACGTGTTTAATTCGTCTTTTTTGGATGATCCTTGTTAGTATGAGTAGTACTAAATATGAATATTAATTACGAAGACCACTTCACGTTAACTTCGGAATATAATGTTTACAACTTGTTTATGCGTGAGGGGAAAATCTTGCACGTCTCCCGAGTAAGCTGGAGGTCGCATCACGCCTTGTTATGTTCATGTCTGTTCTGAAAATGGAATATATATGCAGTTTTGCTCTCATCGCATGATATAGTTATCTGTTCGGATGGCTTTTTCGGTATGGTTATTTCAAGGGAGTCAAAATAGTATCAATGCGAGAATATGCTGGTGGTCATACTTGTCAACATTCCAACATATACCTACTTGTCTTTAAACACTAATAAGTTTATGTTACGTGATAAGTTAATATTCAGTTAGTAGAATTATTCGTCATTCCAATCGTTTCTCGTCAAAGCGCCATGAATATCATTATGGTAACCATTGAAATCAAATTCTAATTGCATGTAAATTCGCAATTTACACGACAATGGTGTAATTACCGGCTCATTATATTTCCGGTTTAATACGAAATCATGATTCATATGCAACTGCTGATTTTGGAGGGGAGATCTATACATTACAATACTAGAATGTAAGGCAGATAACATGATTACCTGCGTCATGAAAGACAAGAGACAATGACTGGGAATCTTGCAAAATTACCCAAGAAGACAAATTCACCGCATAAGCCGAACAGCTTTCAAATGTCATGTAACAGAATTATCTGCTGACAATATTGATATGTTACGTATCTAAAGGAAGTAATTATACACACACACACACTCACACTTTTCAGAAGGCGACGTGCTGTCCCACAAAGGTTTGGCCTTTTTTTTTTTTTTTTTTTTTTTTTTTTTTTTTTGTTTTTTTTTTTTTTTTTTTTTTTTTTTTTTTTTTTTTTATGCCTCAAGAATTGACTTATAAGCGAATCCCGCATGTGAGACATGTTTCTAATATGAACGTGATAACGAAATAAAATGACCCGACTTGAAAACTTTACGGCTAAGGTAGGAAATTAGATTTATTTCTTTATAATGAATTTTGCCTACGAATGAGATGAACAGGTTATTTACTAAAACCGGGAACTGTAATTAGATAAATAAGTTAATTGCTAAAATTGGGGACAATATGGCAACTCTGCAGATGAAAATTTTCTGAGGAGATAAAAGATTAACAATTTATTGTTGTTATTGGTATCTTCAAGGTCTCTCCTCTCTCTCTCTCCTCTCTCTCCACTCTCTCTCTCATCTCTCTCTCTCTCTCTCTCTCTCTCTCTCTCTCTCTCTCCTTAGCATTTATTCTCCATTTTTCATGTGATGATAATCCAAATTACTTTGTTTTTCAAAGATAATTATTGCAATAAAAAAATCAAAGCGCTATTAGGCGAATATTCCAAAAATCCCGGCCAAATGTTTGCCATAAAAAAAAAACTAATTCCTATCATTGAATATCATGAGTCACATAATTAGAATCATTACGGTTCCCAAATGTGATTCCCAGCTCAATTTAACTTTCATTAATACCACATAGCGTAATCTGCATCCAGTCGTGCTCATAACCTAACACATTAAAACAATAATTATTTGCAAAAAGAAAAAAAAAAAAACCTAATACGAAATGAATGGGTTCAGCCATCATTTGTTATTTTGTTTATTCGTCTTAAAAGAACAGGTTTTTCGTCTGATTTTCAATTTACGAAAAAAAAAGAGGAAAGAACACGTGTTATTGCAACTTGAAAGGAAACTTCCCAAGGTTATCTGCGAGAAATAGCACTTTGAATGTTATTTTGACCGTATAGAATAGTCAGGTTAAGATACACAAAGAGTTATCTATCTAAACATACACAAACACACACGCACATATATATATATATATATATATATGTATATATATATATATATATAATATATATATATATATATATATATATATATATATATATATATATATGTTTGTGTATATATATATATATATTATATATATATATATATATATATATATATATATATATATATATATATATAGATATAGATAGATAGATAATGTAAATTATCAAAAGCGCTTCTTATCCAGTGGTATTTTTCCATTCGGCTTTTCATTTTCCTCCTAAAACCTTTATGTTGTCAACTTTTTCCACCTACTTTTCAATTTAACTCTTTCTACTTATCCAAACTGTCTTCAACGCTGATCCATCCTTTTGCGGAATTTAATCTCTCCAATACTGTTCATCATTATCATTCAGCATCAGTCATTCACTTTCATCCAGGAGAGAAGGCTAGGCTAAATAATGCTTTCGTACTTTCCTGCCGGGGTCAATAACCTCGTCGTTGCGACGCCAGTAAGAACTAACAAATAAAAAAAAAATCGTACATTCCGGCCGTGTTTTCCAAAGGTACCCCGATTTTCTTCCAGATCTTCAGCATAAACCTAAATATCTTTGTTCCACCTCTTCTGGGGATCCCCGCATCTCCCATCTAATTATCATTCATTACTTTTATTACCAGATGCACCTCAAACAATCAGTCATCTCCAACTTCTCTAACTATGAATGTTCTTAGCTCTTTTTTCCTAGTTTCCATTATCCTCGCAACCTTCCTGTGTCTCTCATTTGCTTTGAGGTTCTAAATTCCTGCAGAGCACCGCAGTGGCGTGGTCGGTATGGTGTTGGCCTGACACCCCGGTGGCAGCGAGTTAGAATCTCGGGCATTCCACTGAGGGGGTGAGAGATGTCTTTCTAGTAATAGAAGTTCACTCTCGACGTGGTTCGGGAGTCGCGTAAAGCCGCTGGTCCCCGTTGCTGAATAACCACTGGTTCCATGCAACGCAAAAACACCATACAAACAAAACCAAATAAATTCCTGCAATTGTTTCGCAGTCTCTAGTAGTTCCTGCAGTTCCCTTTACCAATCTGTAATCGGTGAACTTCATACAGAATGAAATTTCATAAGGCTCCACCGACCTAGAATTTTGACAGCGCCTTCCTTTGCACCCTTTATTGTGCTATCTTTTTTCTCATTTGATTGACCCCTTAGAACAATGCCCCGTTTTTCTCTATAGTATTTGCTCATGTTCACACCTCGAACGTCATTTCTGGCCCTCTTTCATTTATTTATTTATTTTTTGCTTACTCCCCATAAATTTCATACATTACTTGTGTAGCCAATTCAATAGCTCTGCATGTTTCAGCTCCTCCAGCCTATGCCTTTCCTTTGATATATGTATATATATATATATATAATATATATATATATATATATATATATATATATATATATATATTCGTGCTATGGATGACATAAAAGAAGCTGAAAGTTGGCATTGCCCAACCATTGGGTCTTGAATCTCTCTCATCTCTCTATCTCTCTCTCTCTCTCTCGTCTCTCTCAACACACACATTATTATATATATATATATATATATATATATATATATATATATATATGTATATATAAGTCTTGTTGAAAAAGATTGCTGCATCAGCTCCATTAATTTTGTGTAGAGTCTTCTCTATTTCCCTTATCAAGGATTTCTCAATGTTGCTGAAAGTGGCAAGCAACCTGCCAAAGGGGATCGTCAAATCCGGTGTATTCATATTGATTTATCTTTATTACTGCTATTACTACTACAAGTTTTTCTCTCTCCTCTCTCACTCTCTCTCTCTCTCTCTCTCTCTGACGTTCGCCCAGATCTGCCAGGGCATGGTCACAGCGATGGTTGCTGGAGGACTGAATCTTGGTGGTGGTTGAGATTAAGTTGGCCTTGTGCCAGCACGGCTCTTGCTCGTAGAGCAGCCCGAAGCTCTTGGTGGTGAGTCCTCTTTATATCATGGTCGTGCGGGCGCTCACGGATGCTCCTGCAGGACCCGGAGGATACTCGACTTTACATTGGCTGGCGGCCAGGCGTCGGAAACGTTCGAGGCGTGTTGACCTTCTCAGGTGTGTTGCGTCACCTGGAGCCGGGGTTTCATTGGCTGCGACCGTGGTGACGTAACTCCTGGTATTTCTTCCATCCTCTTCAATATTGGTCCTGTCCTGGGCGCTGTGTGTTTACTTTGGGGGGGGGGGGGGGGGGGGGGGGGTGGGGGGGGGGGGGGGGGGGGGGGGGTTTGCGTAGCTGGGCATTACTTACACAGGTGGGCAGCAGGAAGGGTTCCTGTGTCGTATTTAGGAGGGGTTTTTGTTCGAGGATGAATAACGCCTCAAGGAGGCGTAGGCGTCGCTGGTCAGGGGCTCTTCCGATTATCTCCGTGCTTTTCACGATGTCCTCTCGCACGACGTGCTGTTGGTGGGCGGTGAGGGCGTGGTGTTTGATGGCACCGTTCTGGGCGTGACAGGAGATCCTCTTAGACAGTCGTAACGTTGTCATTCCGATATAGACTCCAGGGCATCCTTGGATAGGGCATGTGTACCGGTAGACGACGTTATTCCTTCAGGGGGTCTCCTGGAGGCGGGGTGGGGTTATTCCTCATAACCAGGTCTCTTGTTCTTCGGTTCTTATAATAGATCGTAAGAGAGAGCCTCTTCCCTTCCTCCACGGGGGTGACGTTCTCTTCCACAATCTTCTTGATGCAGCTCTCCTCTTCTTTGTATCCGTGGTGCATGAAGGACTTGTAGAAAATTCGTACATCCTCGGAGGGGGGATATATATTTATAAATATATATATTAATATGTATTCATATATATACATATGAATATGTATGTATATATATACACATTCACACATGTATATATATATGCATACATATTCATATATATATATATATATATATATATATATATATATATATATATATATATATATATATATATATAGATATATATATATTGTGTGTGTGTGAGAGAGAGAGAGAGAATATTCAAGTTCGCAGAAATTCACCCATAATGGTGGGGCAAGCCAACTTTCGGCTTCTCCCATGACATTCGTATCACGTCGTTCGCTGTGAGGAAGATATAATCAAAATTTCCATTGCACCGTCTTTTGATTTATAAGTTGAGAATCAAGTCTTTGGAAGACACTGTTTTGACGGAAGGTGCAGTTGCTTGAAAAGTTGGGAAACGACGTCGAAAGCAACAACAGAAATTTGCATGAAAGGAAAATCAACAGAATGTTGATGATTTTGGTAATGTCGTGACTAGCTTTTGATGGGAAAATTTCTCGTAAGTCTGGAAAATAGAAAGAGTAATAGTGTTGAGAACTCGTGCCCATGCGCATGGTTTTCTGTGGCATAAGAATTTCAGATCAAAATGTGTTTGTATGTTCTCAAGACAAATTTAATCACACCTGAAGTCAGGAATCGGACACAATTCCAAAGCAGCATTCGTATTGTTACGGTATTTTCTTTCTCTGTTTATATGTTAATAGCTTGGCAAAGCCAAACCGAAAAATGATATACTTTAAGATCCCCTTTCATATACTTTCATTGTCATTGGGAACCATATTCCTTCTACTAGTCCCTATTAATTCAGTACTTGTAATCATGAGAGCACTATTTAACTTTATTATCTCTCATGCAACACATCACGTCCATACTTTCCTATTCTTCACATCATCTCTATATCTCACTCGATGAAATGTGTCCCGCGCAGTTTATCTAAGTAATTTCCGCTTCATTCCATGAAAACACACTTATACGCCGCTGTTCATTAAGAGGCAGAGGAGGAGTTGGTCCAAACATTTCTCTTAAATTTGGTTTCTGCTTCAGTTGGTGTTCATTTTTTCTGTCACCAGGTTATCTGTCATTCTGCTTGCGGTCTCTTCTGACAATATTGAATGGCATACCTTTCAGAACTCGACTGATATCTTGTTCATTTTTAATGATCAGGGTATATAATACTAATTCCCAACGAGGATTCCATCGTAAGGGCAGGATTTCATTCATAGTGAATAAATGTTTGAATAATGTTCGCGTGCGATCACTGCTGCTTATACAAAAGGCTCTCAATAAAGATAATATAATGAAACGGTGGACGAGCGTAATTGTGAAATTTTGCTAAACGTGTTGAAGCCTTGAAGAAGAACGCTGCCTTCTCAGGAATACAAAGGTTAGATTACAATGTTAAAAAAGCAAGTAAAAAGCAGATAACACACGGGAATATGAATATAGTTCTAACAAAATGTTTTGGATAACTATTCAACATTAGCATTTCGAATTACAGAATGTAAGCGAATCTCTCCTGATTTCTTCAACGTTATCGCAATATTAATCATTATTCAGATTAATGCATATTACTCTTTATACTGTCTTCCGTAATTATTTTTCATTAAGTAAGTTTGTCAACATATCATTTCGATAATGATATGTTAATAATGAAGCTGTTGTTTAAAAACGCTAACAGAAACAAATTTAAGAAAACAAAGCATTGCGTAATTTAACCAGAATGTTCCAGCGGTTGTGACGTCATTTGCATGGATCATTTATTCGTAACAAGCTTTTATGGCGCTGTAAAGGAAGTCACATTACTTTATCTTTTAATAATGGATTTTTGGATTTTTGGATTTTGAAAAATAAATCATTAACTGTATAACATAGAGAGCGAATAAACCAGTTAACGCTGCATACTTAGGGCAGTAGCACCTCAGTGGCGTGATCGGTTTGGTATTGGACTACCACCTCGGTGTGGCCGCAGGTTCGATTCTCGGGCATTACATTTAGGAGTGAGAGATGTGTATTTCTGGTGATGGAAATTCACTCGCGACGTGGTTCGAAAGTCACGTAAAGCCGTTGGTCTCGTTGCTGAATAACCACTGGTTCCGTGCAACGTAAAAACACCATACAAACAAACAAACAAACAAACAAACAAATACTCGGCAGTGGTAAAAGCATTGGTTATATACATTGTATCTCGAAGACAGAACTTTCAGGACCGATATGATGAGAATAGTTTCGGGAAACAAAATAACTCTGTATCCTGTTCGTCTACTGGCAAAATGAGCCAAATAATTAATCACTTTGTTGTGCATTATAAAAGAGCAGACAGTCAATGAAGACATGAAAACGAGGGGGGGAGAATGAATAGTCCACAGATTGCCATATGTATTTTTGAGTGCTCCCATGCGTTACTAGTAGATCTATAGAAAATTAGTTCCGGGAATAGATGAAACGAAGGGATATGAATTGAAGAGAGAAAACGAAAACGAAGAATAACCTCAGTGAAAATAAGAACATTACAGTGACAGCTCCAATATCTACCGACTATATACCTGATCAGGACGAAATCACAATGTAAGTGATTCTGGAAATTCCAGTAGTATATATATGAGTTTTCGACAACATTCTGCTTAACGTTTTTTCATCAGTTGGGTAATTATAAAATGCAATTTTTTTTGTCTACCGACATAAATTAGAGTAGTGGAATACAGTGACCTAATATTATATATAGCACGAATCACAGAAGAGTAAAGTTCCTTTTCGTATATTATTTAATATACATTGAGAACCATGTTATCACGTGGGTGTTTCTTCTTCTAATGAGGCCAATAATCCGCGGCGCTTTTAGAACAACAAAAAAAAAAACGCTTTGCAACACAGGGGAATGAATGCTTCCCTCTCCTGCTGAAGTAGGAATGAAGCCGAATAATAAATTCGAAAATCGTCAATAAAATTAGTTTCATAGATGACCGTGAATACGAGGCGGCAAATGATAAAAATAATATATACGAAAATCATATCATTAATTATTTTGATAAATGAATTGGATATAACGAGGTGGCAAATGATAAAACATAAATAAACAAAAGAAAATCATATCATTAATTATTTTGATAAATGAATGTATACACGAGGCGGCAAATGATAAAATAATAAATACGAAAATCATATAATTAATTATTTTGATACATGAATGTATACACGAAGCGGCAAACGATAAAAGCAGCGTGAAGTCTCTCTTACATAAGAGTAAAATATGAAGAGTAGAAGAAGAGATAAAATGGTCAAAATGAGATGCGTCACAATACTGGAATGATGAAAGAGGTCACAAACTGCAGAGCGACTCACTTTTATGACAGATCCTGAACGACTCAAACTCTCCTTCTAATGGAGGAAAGAAGTTGATTAAGTGAAGGCTTAAGTCAGTCAAGAAGAAGAAGAAGAAGAGGTAGAGATAGATCAGGAGAGCAATTAAGGTCCTAATCAAGTCGTTCCGAGATTTAAGAAGTCTCACGTACCTCCTCCTCATTTTCTACGCCACTCTTCAGAGAAAGGAACAAAGTTGAGTGGTTTCAGTTAATCGCAAATTTTTACTCTTGGGCAGAAGCCTTCACATCACAGCGCTCAACATTAAAGGACGGGCAGTATTCGCCGCTGTGGTAGTATTGCGAGAAATAAACGTCATTTTGAATGTTTGAAGTTTGAATTCATGATAATTCGTATTCAAGAATGCTGGTGACCATTAAGCTGCATCGAGATCACTAGTACTTTGAAATTGTGGTTGGTTAAAAAAAAAACCCTTAAGTTCGTTCCAAAAAACTTAGTTCTTGTGTAACAGTTTCCTATTCCACGGAAGTTTGCAAATACATTATATATTTCTGCAGCCGATTTGTATATAACGCCCGATTCCGACGAAGACTGTACGTAATACATACCTAGTCTATCTTGTACCATATGTAATGACAAAATGTCCCCACACTTTGAGTTATTGTCTCAGCTATAAACATCCAGATTCAAGTTTTGTGAATAGTGTGTGTATAATGTATTTCTGCTGATTCATTCACAAAGAATTCTACTGTATAGATTGCATGATACCTAACGCTAAGGAAAACAACATTCTAAAAGCTCAAAGCCAGTTGATACCCCAGAACTATAGTTTTGTTGTGTCTTGCACATCAGACATAATATGAAGACTTGGTTTTGGAAGTGGCCGAAATTGACTCATCCAAAAGAACACCAAATCTCTGCTTATTCAAACGTTACCAAACAAATCATTTCCATCTCCATACCCACGACTTCATCCCCACCCATCAATGGCTCCCGACATTTCTACAAACCACTCCCATCGACATGTTCCTCGTCGTGGTTATTATCCTTGGCCGGTGGTCTGAAGTATGAAGTTCGATTCTCGGCTCGGCCAACGCGAAACCATAGGAATTTATTTCTGGTGATAGAAATTGATTTCTCGATATAATGTGGTTCGGATCCCATAATAAGCTGCAGGTCCCGTTGCTATAACCAGTTGGTTCCTAGCCCCATGAAAATATCTGATCCTTCGGGCCAGACCTAGGAGAGCTGTTAATCAGCTCAGTGGTCTGGTAAAACTAAGATATACTTAACTTTTTCGGTGGCCGCGAGTTCGATTCTCGGGCATTCCATTGAGGTGTTAGAGATGTGTATTTCTGGTGATAGAAGTTCACTCTCGACGTGGTCGGAAGTCACGTAAAGCCTTTTGGTCCCGTTGCTTGAATACCATTGGTTCCATGCAGCGTAAAAACAAAAAACACCATACAAACAAACAAACTAAATCCTCCTCCTCCTCCTCCTTCTTCTTCTTTCTGGAACCCAGCTCTTCTTGATCCCGTCTCGTTCTCCTCGTAAAACTCGCATCTTAGATGTGTCTGTCCCGCCTTCCGGGATATGCTAATGCTACCATACCAGTTCCCTTTTCAAATTTCTTCTTTAGAACGAATGTTAAGGCGACTGAATTTGATAAGAAGATGGGGCATAATGCAAACATTATTCATCTCTTTAGATATTTGTTGAATGCACTAATTAATGGATAAAAAGACTGATTGATTTATGGTTACTGAAACTAGCGTCACAACTTCTAGGGCTGACGCCGAATTTAGAGGAATATTTTCGAATGACCACTATGATGTCCATAATTCATATAAGCGCCTCAGTGGCGTGGTTGGTATGGTCTTTGCCTGCCACCTCGGTGGCCAGGAGTTCGATTTTTCGGGCATTCCATTGAGGGGTCAGATGTGTGTATTTCTGATGATAGAAGTTTTTCTCTCGACGTGTTCGGAAGTCACGTAAAGCCGTTGGTCCCGTTGCATTAATTAATAACCACTGGTTCATGCAACGTAAAAACACCATACAAACAAACAAACATATTTCGTATATTTCGGGTGCACTGTTTGCAAAGTGTTGAGTGGATCATTGTTAAGTGCAAGACGTCTGTTGCATTCAACCTAGTGAATAATAATGACTAGCTACTTGGTTAAGTATGTTTTTAATAATGAATAGCTATTTGGGTAAGCATTTTTTTCTTTAGTTTGGTTACTTCTGAACGAAGGTAACTGCATTCCATGGAAAATTCTAGTTAAAAGGCTCTCTCTCTCTCTCTCTCTCTCTCTCTCTCTCTCTCTCTCTCTCTCTCTCTCTCTCTCTCGCCGATTTAGCAACTATCACTAACCTCTTCCAATACCTGTTATTACGGAATTTTGAGAAAACTGCGCTGTTACAGACTTTTAAGGGAACTCAACTCCGATCCGCTATCCAATGTACCAAAATGCTTAATAAAGTGTTAGAGTATCTTTGTTAAATCATTCTGTGCTATTTTGGACTAAGTAGATTGCCGGGATAAATTCAAAACAGAATTATTGCTTAAGGAATGTCCTTTCCATTTAAAGACTTTCAAGTCAAAATTGAAAATTTTCGATCCGAAGGCGGCCGTTTATTATTCTGTATCTAAAAAGATTTTTTTTTTAAAAGAATTATGTGATCTCGGTGTACGACGCTGACATGTATTTAATTAAGCGTCCTCTTCCTCTTTACATTCACCTTTATTCATTTAAGATATTTTGTCGTTTTCTGAATCAGTCGTTCACTCTAGTTGTAATATCCCTCATACCAGAAATGTATCGCCATTTGTTTTATCTACCGCTCCAATTTACTGAGAATAATAATCAACATTGCAGATGCATATAACACCCCACCTCTTTTATTCATATGCCACAGAGATTGAATTCCTCCACGCAAGCTTTCAAAGGCAAACCGGCATTATTTCAAAATGATGGCCACCAGGACTCTGCCATCCACGCCACGTAAACTTTCTATATATATCAGTGACAACTCTCTTCGCTAATGGGTTGGCTGGAGTGTGTGTCCCTTCCCTCTGCCTACGCGGCCGCCACGTATCTACTACGGCCATCTGTTTCCCCTTCACCGACCAATCCCTATTTTAATTTTGCCATCCGAAGCTGTCAGCACCACTCCATTTGCCCGGTGGGGCAGAGGGTTTCCCCAGTTTGCGCTCGATTCTTTATTATTGAATTTACGGATTCGAATGATCAATGTTCCACGTCATTGTATATTTATGGAGATTGCTGACGTGCACTCATATTTATATTTGCACCGAAACACACGTTGGAGGGTCAGTGTGGGCAAACGCACGCGCACATACGTATACCTACATGCATACACACGTACACGTCTACATGTATATATATATATAAGCATTTTGAAGTTCCGAAGAAGAGGCGACACACTAATTGTAATGTACTCTACATGGGAGAACTGCCCTGAAGATTTTTGTAACTTCTGCAAAGTTGCTGAGAACACTTGGCCGTTTACATGATGTCATTGTAACTTGTATTTATGGTGCCACTGTAACATATCAGAATGGTTAGGAAGTTGAAGGCTACGAGTTGGCGTAAAAGCAGAGGGCGTCCAGAGAATGGTTGTGCTTTTATGACTATCTGGTATATATATATATATATATATAGTAATATTATATATATATATATATATATATATATATAAAAAATGAGGAATTTTTGTGCTTAGCAATATTCTATATGTATTTTCATGTAGTTTTGTAATATTCAATTTCATAATTCATGCAATACTTTTGATAGCTGAAATAACCTTTTAAGTGAAGAAATTGCTAGTGTAGAAATAGCAAGATAATCCGTGGACTTTTGTGTAGGAGTGTGTATGTATGTGTGTGTGTGTGTGTGTGTGAGAGAGAGAGAGAGAGAGGATTGAGAGAGAGAGGAGAGAGAGAGAGAGAGAGAGTAATAAGTAAAACCAATAATTACCGGAAGTAAATTCCTCAGATTCGACAACGGGAACAGAAGCAAAAAGAAAAGAAACAAAGATTGCAATTATGAATATTTTTTATCAAAATAATGCAAAAGCTAATCCAAGTGTATTGATGAGATTAGATATATATATGAAAAAGGATATCACAAAATCTCTTGCAATAGATTTACCTTCTTATCATCCCTTATTGAATTAAAGGGATTTTGGAGATTACTTTACGCAGAAAGTTAAGAGGAGGAAGAAAATATTAAATCCCTGTTCTTAATGTGTGATCTGTAATATACAACACTTATTGTTCGGTTTGAAAAACGCATAAGATTAAGGAATACTGAGATGAAATCTCAGAGAGAAAAATTGAGTTCTTTAGGGAGAATCGAAGAGTTAAAACTGCATTCGACCCAATTTCCATTGTTCCGATGTCAGGAAAACGAATTTGGAATTAAAACTTTTGTCGTTCAATAAGTCACAAAATTTCGGGTATATGAGCAGTCAGAAAACTCTTTAGAAGCTTTTTATTCCATAAAAAAATGATTCGGAATGAGAGAAATATTTTGTGATATTATTGTTATTATTCTTTTATGTCTCAGTCATCCAATTAGACTGGGTGTTATTTAAAGTGTGGGGTTCCGTGTTGATTCTGCCTCCATCACTTTTCTTACTATGTGCACTGTTTCTAGTAGCACACTCTTTTGCACGAGTCCAGGAGCTACTTAGGCATCCAGTTTTTCCAGGTTCCTTTACAGGGATCTTGGGATCGTGCCTATACTTTTTTTTTTTTTTTTTTCATCTGTCCGCCCACCTGTGGTGTTTGCGTATGGTAACACTGCGTCCCGGGCTTTAGATAGTTAAGCTATGTGCAAGTTTTAGGTAAATAAAACGATATCTCGGTGCACATTTGCAACTGAAAAGTATTTTAATAATTTACTGTATGCGAATTACACCGTTAATATTCGAAATAGGATGTTATTATTGTTGTTGAATGTAAGCTGAATGTAGCTATCTAAAGCCCGGGACGCAGTGTTACCATACGCAAACACCACAGGTGGGTGGACAGATGGAAAAAAACCCAGTATAGTGTTCCTGTAGTTATGGGTACAATTTCCGCTGGTATATCCCATATCCTTCTTATTTCTGTTTTCAGTTCTGGTTAGTTATCGATTTTTTTTCTTTCTATCTACTCTGGTATCCCATGGTACTGCGACATCAATGAGTGATACTTTCCTCTTGATTTTGTATTATTACTATTATTACTTGCAAACTTAGATCTTAATAATATACTCGTAGAACAATTTACCTTAATAATATACTCGTAGACGAACAGTTTACCTTAGTCTGAATGCCTAGCCAAAGTGCTGAAATGGATCTCTCTTAAAAGTATAAATTTATTTCAATAAGGCTGTCAAGTTTGCGATCTGGTCCATTGTTCAATCGCTCTGCAATTTATTTTGACAACAATGAAGCAACTTTGTCTGCCAGTCAGATACGATTGCTTGAAAAAGGAATTACATTCTAGACCTAAGAATTTCTTTGATGACGATTTCTTAAACATGTATGATATTGCTTTCCTTTTGAAATATCCAGAATTTTTAATTGGCGCTGTTTAAAAAAAATAGATAAATAAAAGTAGTTGACCTCATATGGTCTTTGAATCGCTATAATTTAATAGTCTGAAGATGTAATGAATGAAAAATCTGATTGAATAAAAGGCGGCTTCCTCTCGATAACGTAAATTGCATTATTAAAATCATATGAAAATAGTAGTAACTAATATATTGGACAAAGTGGTGTAAATTGCTGGCTCCCACAATAAATTAACGTTGATATATTGTCCGTGGGGAAATATTTCCAAAGCTCTTAGTCCATATATGAACAATTGTAATAATTCTATTGAGTGCAGATATTTTAGGGAAGTATTGCTTTCTAAAGGTATTTTTAAATTTGGAGAAGGAAGATAATTATGAAACTAGCGTTCGGGAATATAATTTCCCATCTTTGTGTATGTCATAGTTGAATATAATTCCCATGGTATCTTAAAGCCCATTGAGTCATCTTAATATTGTTGTGCAATTAAGAATGACTGAAGTGAATTCAAATCAAAAAGCAGATCCTCAGGAAAAACACCCAGATGAATAATAGGGTTATTCATACAATCAAGAAGATGTATCTAATTTCGACATGCCATCACAACAACATTAGTACACTGATTTCCCAAAGGAGCTCGAAGATCGAGCTACTTCTATAGCTAGATTGTACCCAGGAGATTCCTTCATTTTATTACTACATGAAGGATATTCAATCATTTTCTTCTCCCACCCGAGTACCAGGGATTACACACACACACACACACACACACACACACACACACACACACACACACACAACACACATATATATACATAATATAGATATTAATATATAATATATATATATATATATATATATATATATATATAAGTATATATTATATATGACGTATAGTATATATAAATATATATATATATTATATATATAGGGAGAGTGGGGCAAGATGATCACTTTTTCACATTTTGACTTCTGGAATGGAAAAGGAAAACTAATAATGCAAGTGCTTTGTTTATTTGTACAATAATACTTCATACATATACCTGTCTTCCATCCACATACAAAATTGTTTGGTAAAGAGGAAGTAAATGAAATGTTTGTTTCAAAAATTTTTTTCAAAATGATCAACTTGCCCCTCAGGTTGGGTAAGTTGATCACCTTGATGGGGTAAAATGATCATCCAAGTGGGAAAAACTTTTCATAATACTAATAACATAGAAACATTATTTTAACACAGCAAATCATATGAAGTAACAACATGTTCCTGATTTTAAAAATATATACCAAAAAAAGAATATCTTTCAAAAACTATGACTATAAAAATAAATGCAAATATTTGGTGGTAGTTCATATTTTGTGCACTGTTTGCATCTTACAAATATTTTGGAAATAGTAAATTCTAAGAAAATAAGAGCTTTACAGTTAAACATATTTAGAAGTAGCTTTAATATTTCAAATCCCATTTACTCAGATTGATAGTGAATACAAGCTGGTTTAACATTCGACGGGTGCTTTTAAGATACTGAGGAGTGGGTAATTTTTTTATCACATCTTCTTTTGAGAAAGAGTGACAGTCCTCTTCATCAACTACAAATGATGGCCTCCCAACGCCAAAACCAACTTGGTTTGAAATCTTTCTAAGGAAACAGCCTTCATAGCCATCATTATCAATGACATCAACACGGGAAATGTAGAGTAAAGAACGAGCTTTGCCATCTACTTTAGTTATGACAAAGTCACCTTCAATAATATCATCATCATTCTGTTCTCCATCAGAGCTATCCTCCAGTATTAACTGCATGTCAACATCATCTTCATCATCAGAAGATGGCGAGTTTCCTGAAAAAGTCTGTTTTCGAGATTTTGAAAACATTATTTTCTGCTGCTTTGCCCTTCATTTCTTTGGCAGCTGCTATATCATTGCGACAGGAGTGTCTGTGAGAATCCTTGTGCTACTTTCTTTCTACCACCTTGCTTGGTCCTTTTACGTGCAGCTGCTTTGGAAAAAGAGAGGGTATCAGCAGGCCGAGAGACATAGCTAGTATTGCTTACAAGTTGATGTACTAGGGATTAAAAAAAAAAGGGGGGGAAGTTATATTCTGGTTTATGATATCATCCTTCACATGCTTGTGGATTCCTCCCCAGAAGAAAATATGGGTAGAGATTTCTTGTAAAATGATTTTCACTAGAGTCTTTTTGTCATGTGGGAACTGGACTTTTCGGAACATATGGTGAGCTACTGGAAAGGATCTGGTCTATTCTGTAAACAATAGATGGAGCAAATTCAAGGGTACTGTGAAAACAAGTTACGATTGAATGGAAAAATGCCAGTGTTTTCGAAAAAAAAAAACAAACCTGATGTGATATTAGGAATTGTTCATTGCAATTGTTTGAGCCTTCATTTCACAAAGTGAGGTATTTCATGAATGGAGACTGTTCTCTCTTCGCCGGGAGTGTAGCGCCATCCATGCATCCATGGATAAGAGAATATGCTTTCTTTGAGGGCCCATAGATTGTCTTGTCTAACGGCCTGTAATATGTGGGATGGTCGTGGAGGTGGGATGGTTAGCCAAAATTATGCCCCATTCCCTTTAGCAAAAGCAATAGCTTCCAAGACTGATGTGAGTTTCATGGTTATCCATAACGTACGAGAAACTGGTTTTTTCTTTTGTTTTGGCAGCGTGTGTTTTTTCACCCAAGATTGTAACAGAAACTTTGGGAAGATTTTTCTGTCTTTCATTATTGTATTATCCAACCAGAATTTATTTGCAGCTGCTACAGATCCATGTGCGGTGCCATATTCAGCATGTGATCTCGCGACATGCACACAATGGAAAGATAAACATAAGGAGGTATGACATTCCCAGGTTTGCACTGACCACATATACAGGGTAACTAGCTTCCCCACGCTCTGCTGAGGTTGATTGACACCCAAGCTGGTTTTAGTCCTTTCGCGGTGAAAACCTTCCTTCCAGGGGATTGCACTGTATGACCCCACCCGTTTCATTACCAAATTGTAGATATCCTGAGGTTTCGAATTTGTAATGTTTGTTCCATAAACCTTAGCCAGAAGTTATCATTCAAAATTTATTTACAACATGAGAATTGAAAAGGCTGTCTTGCTCGTGCCAATGAAGTTAGCTTCTGGCTTGACGAACTGATAAAACTGTTGACGTTGTCTGAACAAATGAAAAAACCAGTTCTTTACCAGCTTTGCCTCTTCTTCAAACCAGTTAGTTTTTTAGGCATGTTGGATATTCCTTTTAGCAAATTCAAAGGGCCAAAGAACTTAACTTTGTCAGTGCTTAGTACCATAGTACCGATCGGGAATAAAGCTATTATGTTGATTATGCCAAATCCTTTTCTCGCTCTTCGGATGAATTCAAACTTTTATCTGTGGCTAGGTTCTTGTATCCTACTAATGTCTGTGGTCCATCTTGTTTTGATATTTTGACAAAAGAATCTCCTTACAAAGTTCATTCAATTAACTTTTATATTACACCGTGCAACCTGTTTGAAAATTTTTTACACAAAAAACCCAAAAACAAAACCTTTCACCACCTTCAGTCACAGGCTTGATGCAGGCCATTCACTAGGGACAGCTTGAACTGTAGATGCTCTATTGGTTTTCCTATGTGTTATGTTAGCGGGGCATTTTGACCTGAAAAAATTATGTACATAAAACTTTTTATTATTTAAATAAATACATGGACAATGTCAGACTATAAAAGTACGGCCTAAATAAGTTTAAAGTTTAAACAATTATATGTTTAATATCCTTATAATCATCATATAATGCATTTATTAACACAATTAATTCATGTCTGGAAATGTTTTGAGAAGGGATGCTGATTAATATTGGGGTTTAAGATGATCACTATGATTCAAACCGCCTACCCCACCTGCAAGTGATCATCCGTACCCCATTGCCACCATTGTTTTCATTAAGTAAATGATCAAGGATGACATTAACAAAAAAACCGTTTAATATGCCAAAAACTGAATGAGGGTAATATTACGCAAAGGTTTAAAGGTGCATGTCAAAAAACTCAATGAAATCCAAACTTACCTCTTGGTATGTAGACAAAAAAGGTTGAAATGGCCTGGTTGTTCCGAATTTTTACTCTGGGAAGTCAAAATTAAGTTTTTTTGTTTTTTTTTGTTTTTGGGGGTGGAAAATAAATTCCCACAAACATGCGTTCATGAGCGGGCATCAGTTTTCTCACCAGAATACTGATAGTTGTATTTTAAAGGAACTAGTAGGTGGCCACACAAGTCAATCTCTTATTTGCTTCTTACAGGTAGAAGGGGGTGATCATCTTAACCCACCTGATCATCTTACCCCACCCACTCAACCCCTATAATATATATATATAGTATATATACATATATTATATATATATTATATAATCTAGATATTATAATAGAATTATTCTATATATATATATATAATTACATACATCATATACATATAACTATATTATATATTTAATATATATATTTTATATATATTAATATACATATATATATAATATATATATATAATACCATTATATTGTATGTCTTAGTATATAATTATAAGATATATATCTATATTATATAATATCAAATATATATATTATGATAAATAAATCCTTGAGGTGTTGTTTCGCGTGTGCGTGACTGGATCCAAGAGTGGAAGTAAGTGAGAAAAATTATGGTCAACTATACGTAAAAAGTGAGCATTGGAAGATAAAAGAATTCCATTGAAGACTTTCGAGAAGAATTGAAAGGACGCCTGTCGTTGAAGGTGGGGTTGCAAGTGAGAATCTGCAATGAAATGGTCGAAGGTGCCAAGAAAAGTTTTGCCCCCCGGAATAATTTTATGAGAGGAATGCACCCTCCGTCCCTTTTGAGCCTCGTTAGTGGGTAGGAGGTAGATTCGGCTTCCTGGCGGGGAACCGGCACTGGACGAAGGCCGGCCAGAGTGCATTTTCGAACACCCAATTCAGATCCTTATTGTGCTTCTAGTTGATCTGAGGGGTAGACGATAGTTTGCGCCGTAGGGGTCACCAACCGGGATGATGTAGAGAATGGAGGAATAGGAGACTCCAGTCCAAACACAATATTACATACCATACATAACATACACGCGTATTAAATATATGTTTTAAGCATTTAATAAAAAAATATGGGAATGTTGAGTCCAGAATATATATAAAAAAAAAAGGGTTTTTTTTCTAAAAACTAAAGAGGTCAACCCAGATTGCTTCGCAGGAATGTGATCAGACTAGAGGACGCTAAAGATGACGTATTACAATAAGTATGTTAGGCTAAGAATTAACCATGCCCGGTCACCGGTTAGTCACTTCCAATTGTTTGATTAAACAATTAGTCCAAGCTCCCCTGCCTTAGAGACAACCTACCCCGACCTATTATTCAAAACGGCCTACGTGAAGCTGTAGCGTGTCTCATTTGGATTGTTGTTTGTTCGTATGAACCTATGTCCATTGTATGTATGTTCATATGTTCGAACTACTGTCTGTTCCTTCATACAAACTTGTAACAGAGATGGGGGGTCGACATGGCAGAACAGAGTTAGCTATCGGTCATTAGAAGGACCTGCTGACCGCTTTACCTAAGCTTTATCATGTAGAGGAAGAGGGATTAGCCATCATCATTGGGCCAGAAGCGATCAAGCTTAATCGTTTATTAGAAGGACGTGTACAGAATCATACTTGAATCTTCCAGCATGTCAAAAACTTCAGCAAGAAATTATATTTATTTTTATTTTTAACTTAGTGTTTTCTACAAGAAACCTCCCACCGAACCATGAGTTTTAACCACATCGTCGTAAAGATAATACCGACTTTCGTAATGTGATCTACAAAACCCCAGACACTCCAGTTGAAGATGGGAAGTGCAATACCAAACAAACCGAACTTAGCGATAGACTTTATCGCTAAGTTCCTAAACAGTACCAATCATAGGGCGCCTTAATTTTCATACAAGGCACAAAGCCCTAACATTGTGGCCAGCGGACCAGAAGAACTCTACAACGTCGTCCCCTAGCGAAGAAAAAACAGAATAAAGCAAATCATTGAAGTCAACGAAGACGACGAAGCAGCAGATTCTTCAAGCAACCTAGTTATTCATCATTAGTGAGGCGACTTCAGAAAACAACAAGATTCGTCAAGCAACTTAGTAATCATCGTTAGTGAATAACTTCAAGAAACAAAACCAACGTTGTCCTTTTCCTACGGCAACGGAAGCTTCGTCTCTAACTTAGAATGCCATTCAAGGAAAACATCGTTAGTGAGCGTTTCCCGGGCACTGCAAGAAAACAAACCCGGAACGCGTCTGCAGCATCGTGATTGTTTTCAAGGGCGCGAATCATCGAAACAACGCGCACGGTCAGGGGGAAACATGAAGCCAAACCAGGTTCGTCCGTCCTAAATAGAGAAGGAGGACCAAGGCCGTGGTGTCGTTATCGGAACAAACCGTGAATTCCCAACAAAAGCAAGCTAAGTTACACAATTTTTTATTCATTGTTGGAGTAACTTTGAGTGTTTCCTTTGCAGGTCGAATTTCGTTATTCCTGTGGCTGAAGTTACGAGACATTCTTAATCTTACTTTTTTACAGGAAACGTTTAATTCTATGAATCATTGAGATTTCGCTACTGCGAGTTTTGAGCTTTGAGTGTCCTGTTTCCAGAAGTTCCTTTACTGAAAATATCATAATCATAATACTATGTTAACTGTTATCATTTTGGGTGATTATAATCCCTTACGTAATCCAAATCATATTAAACAGTTGAATATGCGTTTTACGCAGTGGGGAACGTCTTGTATTTTATACAGAATGCGATTGGATATGGGTCGTGTTAAGCACCGTAGTTGATTTAGAAAAACACACAAAAACAAGTGGAACCACCCGTACAAAATCTATATAAACTAGTAGGTAACCACTATTTAGGGTTCATGACAAATAAATGCTCCTTTGCAAAAGTTTCCCGGATTCGCAGTTTTAGCTTGAGTTTTTGAGTTACTAATCCCACCACCTATAAAATATCGAAACCTCAATGACTCAACGAACTTTAAAAACTACGGCTGGATTGCAAGGAATAAACATGTCTGGTAAAAAACTGTTTCATCAGGCTAAAATGTCGCTGACCATGGATCCCTCCACTATTTCAAAATTTTAGCAAAGAATGAAGTACAAAAACAGTTAATTAATATTGAATGCAGTAGTATAACTTTGTCTTATTAGTAATCGCTTCAGTTCCTAATAGTTCGTCATCTTCCATTGCTTTATACGTAAACCGAGGCAACATAATGCACTAAAAAACACCACAATACGTTGCCGATGGTAAATAAAGAGAAGGATACCTAATTGATTTAACAAAAATAAAAAGAAATAGAAACAGTAGCCTGTTCAGAATCAAACAGCAAACTTCGGTGACTGTGTCACCCTAGTCAAGCGGTCAAGGTTAGTTAAAATCTGCCGAGTTTTCAAAGCGAAGCAAATTCCACCCACAATAAGCGACTCTAGCAGAGTGGGGAAAAGCGATGTTGGTTCATACATACTGATATCTTTTTGAAATAAAAAGGATTTTTTCCTATGAAAACACACGACCGTATAAAGTATATCAAAGCTAGGTTTTCGTTTGTTTTTTTTATACGTAAGTTGATAAGTAGTGGTGGGGGGATAAAAGCCCAGACTGATACGCCGCCGTAAAAATTAGAATATCTTGTTTATTTATTTAGTAGACGTAAACTATACTTGTATTTACGGACTCACCAGTCTGTTGTTCGAACTTCCCCTAAATCCCGAGAATGTGGGTGGGGGAAGGGGGTGCGGGGAAGGGATGGGCAAGTTAGAGAAGGATGGGGAAGTTTGTTCCGGCTAAGCGAGCGCTTACAGATAACCATCTATAGGTTATAAAAAACAGTTGAGCTGTATGTAGTGGTAATTTGTAAGATCCAATCTAGGGTTATACCAAAAATATTATCTTACATCCTGCAAAATAAGGCGTAGTTGTTTATCAAAGGAAAATCCTATAAACCTTCAAAACAACTAGTAAAATTCCGTTTGAAACAAAAAATGAGACCAGTTAAGCAAACTAATACTTATACAAAGGAACTCTAACATGTTTGTCTCATAAATCGTAACATTGTTCAAATTGACCCAACAGAAATTCTCCCACAAACCGCAAGTCGTTTAACTTTGCACGCAAAAAGCTCGAGAAGATGCACCCTTCGAATGGGGTCTTAGTGCGGTGTAAAAAGACTTTGCGTGGGAAATGAAATTTTAATCCTTACCCGACACTCCTGAATAAATAAACTGATTTCCGCGAAACAAAGCCCTTAAAAGTGTACATATCGTGGGATACGGAAGTTATAAAGATCGCATTTTTTTTTTTATTGTTGCTAATTTTTAATTTTTCAATCGTCCCGTCCCAACCAGTCGTGGATGAATCTCTATGATTAAATCTATTCGTAAAGTAATATCCGTAAAGTCATTCAAGGGGCAGAGGTGTATTCAGCAGAAATTTTTTTTTTTAATCTTCTACCTGAATACCAGGGAAGTTTCTCCACTAGCCGAGTGGATCTCCGGAGGGAAAACGGATGTCATTGAACAAACAAAACACCGGTCTTAAGGACAAACATAGAAAGCTATTTACCGTACCCTTAGTTATAGATGTTCTCAATGAAAGAAATTTAAAATAAGAGATAAATTGACGAAGTTGTAAAAATGTTAGTAATAAGGAGCCATTTAGGGAAATCAAATTATGCCCATATAATTTTCCCTCAAAACGTCATTGCCATATAAAAGAGCGGTACTTGGCGTTATTCTGCGTAAAAAAGATTTTCTGGTCGATTAAACAAGTGGAAAACGACTCCACCGATAGTTTCCATGTTGCCCATGTACCGAACGACATCTTATCTCTGTTAGGTTAGCAATAAATTTGTTTTTTTTCACCAACTTGGACTTACTTAAAAGCTTTTTATGCCAGATAACCATTACCTAATGGATTGTACCTCCAACAACAGTTTTAGCCAGCACCTCAGGGACATTATCAATTTTTTAACGTATGCCTCCGGCTTACGTTGCGCGCCCCAATTACAAGTATGAGTGGTTTGGAGACTTTTAGGGGATAACCTACATGCCTATATGGATGATCTTGTAATCTTTTCTAATACCTTAGAAGTAACATTCGACGATAAAGGTAGAGCTAGTTGCTCAAGAGACAAAGGGACCAAATAATCTCAGAGTAAAATATCTAAATGTGGTTTTTTAAAGTTTTTTAAAACCCGAAACACGTTTATCTAGGTTTTATGTGTCTTGGTCAAGGTCTTCAAATATTTAGGTCCAAGGTTAACGGGTGTCGGCTATTCATAACTTTCCTGGTACCTAATTTGAACGTAAAAGGGAGATACAAGCACTGTGTTTGCGCTGTAGTGGGTATTACAATGCGTATGTAAAATATGTAACTCTTCAATCATGACAGCTCCTTTAACAGATCTTACGAAGAAGAAAGCGGTAGATTTATTATGGTCTAAAAAGCATCAACAGGCGTTCGATATCTTACCAAAAGCGGAATAAATGCAAGTATTACCTAACTTAAAAATCCCTGATTTTAAATAAGGAATTGTTTTTTTTTTATTGCAACAGACGGCCATCAGACTCCAAGGGTAAAGAGGGATACGACTTCAGCAATATGATAAACAAAAAAAGTTCTTTTTCCTATAGCTTTTTATTTCACCGTTCAAACTTAAAGCCCTCCTGAAAGTAAATATGGCAGTAATAAGCAAGGCAAGGCTAGGTATCTTTAACTCACTTAAGTACAATTTTTTAAGTTTCATAATCTAATGGCTATCCATGGATAAAGTCCTTGACTGAACAAATGAGTATTACCGAGGTTTTTTCAAAGGCTTTAGTAACAGTCCAAAAGGAACTAGGTGACAATGATCATTCAAGGTCTTTGGAGCCAAGATTAAAATATCTACCTGGGTAAAGCAAATATCATAGCTGATTGCATTATCCCTCAATCCCGGTCCACCAATAACAGCAACAAAGAACCGATTAAATTAGACTAAAAGAATATGGAAACAAAATCCGTTGCCTATTGGTTAAAATCCGTATCTAAACAAGAAAATTCCTTAACCCAGAGATCGCGAGCATTGAATATCTGGGTCGGAGCGCAGTGAAACTGTTACAAAACTGAACAAAGCAATGGTTAACAAAAGCGATAAGCAAAACCAATAAACCCAAACCGCCAACCAAAAACCACTTCGAAACGGAAACAGGGTCATGGGCTAGGCAAAAACAAATAAAACACATTCGAGCAGAAACCCCTAAAGCAAAAGTATATTTATAGTATTGTGTACAGTAATAATGTAATCAAATGTAATGTTCTTATGTAGGATCTGCTGACGAGGAAATAAACCAAAGAAAACACCAAGCAGAGGAATACTAAACGATCCAGGTAAGGGGTTTAGGTTTTTTTGAATAATATCTCTCATACCGAAATCGTCCATAAGCTGGTTGCCATTTCCGTCATCCCAGGGTTCCCTCCTTTTCCACAGAAAGCCAAATCACTGTTTTCTGGCCTACAATGCTTACAGAATATAAAAAGCTACATAACTGATTTGTTAACCACGTGTCATGAAACAAAGGGACCACATCTAAGACAACCTTGTTCAGTTTAAGGGCTCCTATCCTGTGCCAAATCAATCCTTGAAAGAATATACGTAGAATTATTAACGAATTACGAGTCTGACAAGAGGGGAATAAACACTTCTTAGTGTTAATAGTTACCTTGACAGAACGTTTTTATATAGGAATTAATAGCACTAAAAACAAACCAACCGCAATTGAGTGGCGTTGAGGAATATTTATGGAGTTGCTAAATCAGTAAACATGAATTCCAGACACATGATAATCTGACTCGGGTGGTGTAAAACCTCCAATAATAATCTCCCATAACACGTAGTGTTGAATTCCTTTCCAGTTAAGGAAAAAGCCAAAATTTAAAAAAAAAAGTTATATTTTATCACCCAGGAGTCAATCGGTTTTGGTTAGAAGTAACGGATAATTAAATAGGGAAGTGTCAATGTCTTAGAGTTTACAACTCGTGATGTTTGGATCCGAACTGGATTTATAGGCGGTTCACGCGGTTTTTAAATACCTTTTATCATTTATATCGGTTGTATTCGATAGAATTGATGCCCTGCAAGGTAGCCTTGATAACGGTACGGGCCCGCTAGTAACAAACTTTTCCACATATTCAAGCACCAAACCATTAATTTATCAAATATCATAAAAAATAAACAAATAAATTAAATAAATAAATAATAAAAAAATTAAAAAAAAAATAAAATTAAATAGGAATTACAAGTGCAGTCAATATAATACAACTCCGTTAAGAAGTTCGGAACGGGTTACAAATTATTAATAAAAAAGGAATCACCGGATAAAATCAAATCAATAAGCAAAAACGTTAACCATAGATAATTAAAATATCCAAAATAGATTAGCGTAAAAGATTTGAACTCTAAACTCTTAACGCTTTAGTAATGACAAAATAAGCTAAGAGTTCAAACAAAACATATCCAAAATCTACTGACATAATTGTCTGTTCCCGGTGATTTATATTCGTCAGCCAATGGAAAAAAAAAAAAAATTAAATAAATAAATAAATAAATAAAATAAATAAAAATAAAATAAAAGAGATTTTAAAGTCAAGGAAGTCTAGAAGTTGGAAAACTGTTATATATGAAAATAATCCTAGATGAATTCTTATAACAGGGCTAATAACTATTACATAAGAATTTGTATGGCAAACCTTTTTCACTATAGTGTTTGCAATAAGGGAATATTTAAATTTAAACCATAATTACAATTAATTGCAGTTTTCCAACCCAATGAAACTAATTTATTATTCTTTCAATTTTGGGTACTGTTTTTGTTTTTTTTTTTCAGACCATTTCTTCTTCCATGTTGGGTCGAGTATTGACAACAAAAAAACAAAAAAAATTATCCTAAAGTAGTATTAGTTTACAAGGCAACGGTAAACGTAACTCTATTAGGCTGGCTGAGAGCAATCTCCTGCCAAGTGACGACGGTCATTCATTGCCGTATTCAGCATTTGTTCCTTTTAACCTCAATAATCTGGCTTACACAAGGCTTCATCTCGCCGATTGATAAAAGCAGTATTGACTTGGAGAAAGGAATGCTTAGCCCGCAACTTCTCATGGGCCCAAAGGTAAACGTTAGGTACAAAGTGGTCTATCGGTATGCGCAATGCACAACTTTGCCAATCATTTTAAAAAATTAAATAAACAAAAAAAGCAAATACGAATTTCTATAACCAACAAAACTGAATTAATTTTTTTTTTCCTGAAGCCCCTCAGAGGGACAATTTAGAAGTATCAAGATATGTATATATGAAATCAATTTACTCTTGCAACATTAGCCTATTATCAATTCAAGGTAAAACATTCTATGGGAAAATGTCACATTTTCTTGAAAAACCCAAGTTTATTTGGAAAAATTAGTTACATAGTGGGTTTGGGTCTTTTTTTTTCGTTGCATCTGCCTACCTAGTTAATAAAGTTTAAAAAATTAACCCTCAAGAGGATGCGCACGAGCAAAATTGAATATTAAACTTTTTGTTGGGGAGGGCAAACATGAATCGTGATTAATCATATTCTACATTTGATCTTATTTGTTTGCCATAGGCAATCTTACAAAAAGTAGCTTCCGTTTTCCACTTGCTTTGTCTACGTAACTTACTACCCCAGTAATAATCGAATTTTCTTTGAGATTTGGTATTGATATCTGTTTGATTTGTTATAATTATGGATAATTTTTGACAGGTCATCATAGACCGGTTGATAGGGTTCACTCATTGTTAATGGCCATGGATAAAAAAGTTTATTGTACTAGCGGACTCTTTTGAATTCCAAAATAAAATTCAGCGAATGTTCATGTGGGTTTAAAGTCTGGTCTTAAAATAGCTCCTCTTCCCGCCCCTGTATTTGGATGTCGTCTGAATTTACTGTTTTGCCCTTGTGACAAGTATAATTTTCACTTGCAGGCTTGATTAATGGAACCTGGTTACAGTATCCTGCAGTACGAGAGTTTCACATCGCAACTTCAAAAAATCGTTCGTCGTAGCGGACGACTACAGTCAAAGTAACAACCGCCTACAATGTGAAAGGAATTTCATGGACTTCTTCGACCGACACCGTATCTCGTCGTTAATCTCGTTTTAATGCGGAACGCTCCGGCGGCTGTCGGAATCGACTACAATAAGGGACATACTTCCGACAATTACGACCCGAAGGATATTCAACTCTACTTTGCTGGCGAAGGACTCGTGCTGGGATGATCTATTCATCGCGAACGTAATCGTGTAGCTTAGGATGCAGAGAATAAGTATGAGCGCAAAATGGAACGTTGGACCCGCCCAGGCAAATTTTCCCCTTGTTTTAAACCATTGAAAAAGGCCGTTTCATTGGCTATAGGTGGTTGTCTGGAACTGTGTAATGGACGAAAGTTGTTCGAAGCTAGTTAAAAGTGAGAGTAGTATAACCTCGGTCATGTATCCTATATATATATTATATGTATCCTATATCTATAAATGATCATAAATAACAGAATCGAAATATATTTTTTGCGTGTACGCAATAGGAATCTCTTATATAAATGATCATAAATAACAGAATCTAAATATATCTTTGCGTGTACGCAGTAGGAATCTATTTGAAGTGCACATATATTAATCATAATTATATGAATCCATATACATATGTATAAACAATCAGGTAGCCTATAAATTAATCTGTTACCTTATATCTTACCATTATCTGCAGTTATATATGAGTTAGTATATTGATTAATGAATCAGATATATAACATTTAGCATAAAAATCAACGAATCAATCAGCATAAACATTAATAATTTTATCAATTCATATATGAACCTTTTTATCAGTTAAAATATGATTTTTATCATGTTAATCTTCATTCTATGCAATTATCAGAGTACATTAGTATTTTCTGTAGCATATGTATCTTAATGAGATGAAGTGAAAAACTGTATCATTATATATATCATGTGATCACTATTATTACCAATATCATTGTTTTATATTTTATTACTTGAATCAATTCATGTACACCATGAATTTTTATTTACTTATATATATATATTCACATAGTGTCTGTATCACACTCCTATAAGTCAAATGCAAGTCAAGTTTGAGTAATATTCAGTGGTTGGTTTTGGTAGCTGACCGAGCTGATGTAAGTGTTTACATAATAAAAATATTGGAATGTTAGTCATATATATAAAGTCTAAAACTAAAGAGGTCAACCAGATTGCTTGCAGGAATGTGATCAGACTAGAGACGCTAAAGATGACGTATACAATAAGTATGTAGGCTAAGATAACATGCCGTCACCTGTAGTCACTCAATTGTTTATAAACATTAGTCCAAGCTCCCTGCTTGAGACAACTACCCCGACCTATTATTCAAACGGCCTACGTGATCTGTAGCGTGTCTCATTTGATTGTGTGTTCGTATGAAACTATGTCATTGTATGTATGTTCATATGTTCGAACTACTGTCTGTTCCTTCATAACTTGTAACAGAGATGGTAGACAGGCAGAACAGAGTTAGCTATCGTCATTAGAAGACCTGTACCTCTTTACCTAAGCTTTATCATGTAGAGGAATAGGATTAGCCATCATCATTGGCAGAAGCGATCAAGCTATCGTTATTAGAAGACTTGTACAATCATATCTGATCTTCAGCATGTAAAACTTCAGAAGAAATTATATCTATTTTTATACTTAGTGTTTTCTACAAGAACCTCACCGAACCATGAGTTTAACAACATCGTCGTAAAGATAATACCGACTTCGTAAGTGATCTACAAAACCCCAGACACTCCATTGAAGATGGAAGTGCAATACCAACCGACTTGCGTATAGATTATCGCTAGTCTAACATTACCTCATAGGGCGCCTTATCATACAAGGCACAAAGCCCTAATATATATACGTACACACATACATATATATATATATATATATATATATATATATATATATATATACATATATATGTATACATATATATATATATATATATATATATATATATATATATATATATATATATATATATACATATATGAAATTGTAATAATCACAATGCCCTCTTAACTTCTTGAATATATCCGAAAAAGAGCAAAGAATTCTAGAAGTTAAGAGGGCATTGTGGGTATTACAATTTCATATGTATCTGGTAAAAAAGTGACCATTAGATTATATATATATATATATATATATATATATATATATATATATATATATATATATATATATATATATATATATGGGTAATATAAACTCGTGTACGTTTTCGTCCAAGAATCCCATCAAGTTAAGGAAACGTAAATAAAACCTTTTTTTTTTAGTTAAATGAAATGAGAAATTAAGCTACCACTTTGCTATTTCTAGCATTTTAACATTATCCTGGAAATATTTCACTCATTTTTGTTTCTCGCATTTTGCTCCTTAGAGGCAAAAATGATTCAGAAACAATAATTGGGGGATGCTGGGAGGCAGGGGAAGTCGCGTGACGGACTGAGACCGACTAAGATTAATGACAGTCTCCCGTATGAGGGAAGGGGAGTGAGTTTCCCTCATTTTTTATACAACAGTGCAACGGAATAAAAGGGTCTACGATAGTTTGAAATAATAATAATAATAACGTTATACTAAATATTAATAAAAGTTAAGCGTATTTTATCGCTTTTAAAATGTATATAACTGAATTGAATTAGCTGTAGGGCTGAAAAGTGATCCATTTAATTTCATAATGATATATTTATGAGGTTGAAAATGGCCAAACTCTGATATTTCTTATTTGTTTTCACTCTAAGAAAGGGGAAGAATAATTACAAAGCCTGTGAAGTTGTGCGCACAAGAACGTGAGCAATGATATTTTCCAGTGTTTAGAAATTGAAAACAAAAGGGCAATGATCATCCAAAAAGTCCTGATGGCTTAGATTTGGCACTATCCTTTAATCCTAATATTTTTCGTTCGCTGATTAGTTTCCAGTTTAATGTATCAGTTACTGGTTGAACTTTGTACTTTAACTAAATATTTCTATAGTTTTCTGTGCCCTATATTTAACCTTATTTTACTTGTATGGGACATTTGCTTATTCATATATCATTGGAGTGACATGAACCTAGTCATTACTCAACTAATGAAAATACTTAATCTTTAAGTACCTTTGGTAGATTACTGTAATGGGGCCGAGATCAAAGTTAAGAATTAGATGTTTATAGACATGGACAATCAGATTTTTCTTTAGATGTTTATAGACATGAACAACCAGATTTTTCTTTAGATGTTTAAAGACACGAACAGCCAGATTTTTCTTTAGATGTTTATAGGCATGGACAACCAGATTTTTCTGTAGATGTTTATAGACATAAACAACCAGATTTTCTTTAGATGTTTATAGACATGAACAACCAGATTTTTCTTTAGATGTTTATAAACATGAACAACCAGATTTTTCTTTAGATGTTTATAGACGTGAACAACCGGATTTAGATGTTTATAGATATGAACCACCAGGTTTTTTTCTAAACGAATTTCTCCTTCATTTCCTGAATTTGAATTCTCTCATGCCTTCTAGATAAAGAAATCTCACAACCGTGTCGTGATGAGATTATGCATAGTGAAATAATTTCAACAATGCATGTATTCTGAAAGGAAACTAACTTTCTTGCAAGGATATACTTCAATAATATGTTCGTATCGTTAATGCAACACGTGTTTCTTTTTATAACGTTTTGTTTTGAATGAGTCACTGAATCGGGATTTTCCCCCTAAATCTGAAATGACAAAATAATTTACTATAATTCGTTCAAACAGATATTTTACAAAATGAAAATCCATCATCTGATTGCTTTCGCAAGCCTAAAGGATCAGACCAGCCAGCTGTCAAATCATTATCTTTCAATATGAATGTCAATAATGAAAAAGAAATCCACAAAATTACTATGTATAACGTGTTTATTTATGAGAATTTACATCTTATTTTGCTCAACACTCCGAGTACTTTCAGGGCTTATCTGTGGCCCTTTTTCAAAAGAAGTGTAGGTTGTCAGCCTACACATCTCTTGAGAAAAGGGCCAAAGATAAGGCCTAAAAGTACTCGAGTGTTGGGTAAAATAAAATGCAAATATTTATAAGCAAATACGTAATACACAATAATTTTGTGGGTTTCTTTTCCAATCTTCAGAAGAAAACTGAAAGAAGTTTTTGTTTGGTTCATAATGTCAATAATCATGTATATGACATCAGTAATCATATTCAGACTTTCGAAAATCCAGACTTTCAGCCACTGTCAGAGGGAATGAAGATCTTATTAGGGATTACACTAGTATCCACAACGGTTTAAAAGCATAGTTTCATCGACAATTTAAGTAATATAACTTTTCGTGTTTAAGAGCGGAAACCGAAGAGCCATTACCCAACTTTATACTGAGGGGCGTTGCAGACTTCATTTGCAACATGTTGAATTTGGGATCAATTCGTCCAAAGATATTCTAGATTTGGTCGTTTTGTGGCGGCGAGTAGAGGTTTATTTTTGTCCACACAAGTCTGTTATTAATAAAGTCACAGTTGGCTATGCAGGATCCATAAATTGCGGTTTCATTATTATTTGTGGAACTGAATATACAGTATATTATAATGTGTGTGTGGTGTGTAATATATATATATATATATATATATATATATATATATATATATATATATATATATATGCATATATAATATATCATATATATATCTTATATATATATATAATATTTATGTGTGTGTAATGTATGTATATGTACATATACACATGTACACGCACATACATACAGTTATATATTTGTAAGTACACACACACACACACACACACACACACACACACACACACACACACACACACACACATATATATATATATATATATATATATATATATATATATATTATATATAATATATTATATATATGTGACTAGTGTAATACCAATACCCTATTACCAATCTGGACTCAATTTCTAGCCCCATAATCGATGGAACGTATTAATTACTTTGCAATTAATATGCAATGAATATGTAATGAATATGAATGGAAGATTTGAGGGGTTAAAATCATCGCAATCGATTTGATATCATGGACGATGGTTTTCTTTCATAGCAAAAAAACTACGATTTTTGCTATATTTACTACATATTTGATTATACAATTTTATACATACACATATATATATATATATATATATATATATACTATATATATATATATTTATATACACATATATACTATATATATATATTATTATATTTATATATATATTAATTATATATATATATATATATATATATATATATATAATATTTATATATATATATATATATATATATATATATATATAGAATATATTTATTTAATAATTATATATATATATAATATATATATAATAAATATATTATTATATGAACACGTGTGATAAAAATTGTCCAATGAAATAGGTTGTTTATGTAGCAAAATTCGTTAATTTTACTTCTGATAGTTAAAAACAAACAGTACGAATATGATTCATGTACTATATATAAGTATATATATATATATATATATATATATATATATATATATATATATACAATATATTATATTTATTTATTTTTTTATTAGTGGTAAATTTACACACTCACATAAATATAGGTATGAAATCAACTATCTCTTTGTTAAGAAAACAAAATCACAAGGAAAGCAATATGAATGATGTGGCCCAAAGATCAAAAGCAAAACGCAGTCTGAGATTTTTAATAATTCCTTATGGTCTCTTCATGCACGAATTGTAGCCCTGAATCTTATGCTTTATTACGCGGCTTTCTTTTGCTTAAAGATGCTCGATTCGGAGCGCCATAAGTGAAT
>NC_061099.1:47722520-47725020 GCF_015104395.2 Macrobrachium nipponense | reverse complement strand
GCTGTTTCTCAAATAAGATCCCTCTAGGAGGTTAGAGCCGACATTGCAACCTCATGCGGTTCACTGTAGGCATACATTAAGGATCTTTTCTGCTGGTTTTCTGCCCGTAGCTGCAACCGCTTTCGTCCCCTTTACTCTTTACTATACCTCCTTTCATATTCTCCTTCTTCCTAACAATTGATTCACAGTACAACTGCGAGGTTTTCCCTCCTGTTGCACCTTTCTAACCTCTTACTGTCAATTTCATTTTCAGCGTTGAATGACGTCATAAGTCCCAGTGCTTGGCCGTTGGCCTAAATTATATATTCAGTTCAACTAGCTTAAGACAAAGCTCTCGTAGATGAGATACTCCTTTGGAGAAAGGGCAACATTCACATCTTCGAAAGACGATTCAATTATGATAGACTTTCTCTCATGACGCAATCTCACGGTATACAGTGTCTAGAAATAAATGACCATTAATTTGTGATATTTAATTAATAAGCTGTACATTTTTGTAACTTCAAGTAACATCTGATTTGTGGCACTTTTTTTAATATAATTTTCTAAGATGCAATGAGGTTGGAAGTGGTAGAATCCACGTTGCCATTTCCTTAGTGTTATTCATGTATTTTGAAGTGGAGTGGCCTGCGCCAGATGTTATTAATATCTATATTATAAGAATGAAACAACTACTTCCTCTAAAGTTCACCATTTCATTTTCGAACAGCAACAATATGTATTGTGTTCGGTTCTATACTGAAATTCAATGATTCACCTAGATCATTATACATCAGACACTTTAGCTCTACCATCAGAGTCTCGTTATATGAAGTTTAGCGCACGGTTCTAAAGTATCGTTGCTCACTGTTTTTCATAAACTTCTCTCTTGTCGTCTGTGCATATAAGCATCGTCGGGTTGGGAATTCCATTATGAAGCTAAGTGGATATTATAAAGGCGACTCCTTTTCCTCACGTTGTTTATAGCTCCTTCCAGTAAAGAAGAGGTGATATAAATTCTGAAGGTCTGCCGGTGACATGTCGTATCTCGCATGAAATGACGTCAAACATGCAAAAGATAGTTATTTTATTATTATTATTTTTGCTTTTAAACGAGTTCAGTTAATCTATAATCGGAAAGAACTAATTATTAGAAGTTGAATTTTGTTATGACAACAAAGAACTATAGTTAAATTGATGGCAATCCATTCTTTTCTAGTGAACGTTTGGTAATGTGTATATGTGTGTATACATATATATAATTTTATATACTGAAATGTAGATAGATATATATATATATATATATATATATATATATTATACATATATATGCAGTATATATAATTATATATATGTATACACACATATAGACACTTTACCAAAAGTTCACTAGGAAAGAAAGGATTGCTACCATATAAACTGTAGTTTTTTGTAGGCATAACAAAATTCAAACTCAAATAATTAGTTATTTCCGATTATATATATATATATATATATATATATATAATATATATATATATATATATATATATATATATATATATATATATATATACACACAAAATCACTAGATGACATAGTCCATAGTAGACATACTAGGGAAAAAGTACGCGAATTGCTTATAACAGACTTTTTAGACAAGAAAAATAGATCCTTTGCCATCCTACTAGAATATACATTCCTGTTCCTATTTGCCTACGATCTCTCTCTCTCTCTCTCTCTCTCGATCACTTTTCTAATGTCATTTCCCGTAAAGCTCCTTAAAACCCCATTAACACTCCTTCGCTGATGAATGGAAATTTATTCATATGCTATCAGATTTGGCAACCTAATTACCAGGATAATGTTTTCTTAAACGCTTAAGCAAATGAGCAAAGGGCGATGAAATGGTAAGCAGAGAGGAGCCGAAGTCTGAAGAGCGAGAGAAAGTGTTCTTTTGATTCTATCGACGAACAAAAATTTTCCACTCTTTCCTTTCATCGTGATAAAATCACAAATGATGTCACTCTTCTGTTAAGGCCTCCAGTCTTTAAAAAAAGAAGGCCAAAGCTAACATAAAATTGCGCGGTTGATAATTGAACAGAGACGTAAAGTGGTAAATGAAATAAAGGGAATTACTGAAAATAATATTAATTTCTGGCGAAGAATGAAATATAAATATACAACGTAGGTGAACATGATCATAATTTACTCAAGAAAGGGCGGGCAAATTTTGCGGGGCTCGTTGTGGTCTATGATGTATTGCAATGACATTTTAATGTGATGTTTACGACTTACGGTAATAGTGCTGCGATAAATCACTTTACTGAAGTTGTTTTTTATTTTATTTTTCATTTTTTTTACGACCGTTTAAGACCAAAGAGGTGTAAAATAATAGAATTTGAGTTCATATCATCGAAAGAATAATCTTCAATTCTATATCTGATGCGTATTTTACAAGTTTTTTTATTTGTTTTGATGTTAAAGAGCTTGTTCACGTTTTTTTTCTACCAGTCATAATGTTATGAAGTGGCTTTGTCTG
>NC_061099.1:47714929-47722020 GCF_015104395.2 Macrobrachium nipponense | reverse complement strand
CAGACAAAGCCACTTCATTACATTATGACTGGTAGAAAACGTGAACAAGCTCTTTAACATCAAAACAAAATAATAACTTGTAAAATACGCATCAGATATAGAATTGAAGATTATTCTTTCGATGATATGAACTCAAATTCTATTATTTTCACCTCTTTGGTCTTAAACGGTCGTAAAAAAAAATGAAAAATGAAAAAATAAAATAAAAAACAACTTCAGTGTTTTTTATTTTATTTATCGCGGCACTATTACCGTAAGTCGTAAACATCACATTAAAATGTCATTGCAATACATCATAGACCACAACGAGCCCCGCAAAATTTGCCCCGCCCTTTCTTGAGTAAATTATGATCATGTTCACGTACGTTGTATATTCATTTTTCATTTTTCGCCAGATATTAATATTATTTTCAGTAATTCCCTTTATTTCATTTACCACTTTACGTCTCTGTTCAATTATCAACCGCGCAATTTTATGTTAGCTTTGGCCTTCTTTTTTTAAAGACTAGAGGCCTTACCTGAATAGTGACATCACTTGTAATTTTATCACGATGAAAGGAAAGTGTGGAAAATTTTTGTTCGTCGATAGAATCAAAAGAACCCTTTCTCTCGCTCTTCAGACTTCGGCTCCTCTCTGCTTACCATTTCATCGCCCTTTGCTCATTTGCTTAAGCGTTTAAGAAAACATTATCCTGGTAATTAGGTTGCCAAATCTGATAGCATATGAATAAATTTCCATTCATCAGCGAAGGAGTGTTAATGGGGTTTTAAGGAGCTTTACGGGAAATGACATTAGAAAAGAGAGAGAGAGAGAGAGAGAGAGAGAGAGAGAGAGAGAGAGAGAGAGAGAGATCGTAGGCAACAGGGACACGAGTGTATATTCTAGTGCGATGAAGGATCAATTTTTCTTTTGTGTCTTAAAACTCTGTTATCAGTAATTCACGTACTTTTTCCCCTAGCATGTCTACTATGGACTATGTTATCCAGTGACTATATATAGTATATATATATATATATATATATATATATATATATATATATATATATATATATATATATATATTTCCTTTTTAACGTTCCTTTCTCATCAAAGTAGGCGGAAGGATTATATATATATATATATATATATATATATATATAATATATATATTATATATATATATATAAACCAAACCTATAATCGGAAATAACTAATTATTAGAGTTTGAATTTGTTATGACTACAAAAAGCTTTAGTTTATATGGTAGCAATCCTTTCTTTCCTAGTGAACTTTTGGTAATATGTATTTATGTGTGTGTACCATATATAATAATATACTACATATATATATTTATATATCTATATATATATATGTATATGTATATATATATATAATATATAATATTCATAATATAGATATATATTAATATATATTATTATTATATTATATATATATATATATATATATATACAGGGGTTTCGAAATTAGAGCTCCCCCCTCTACAGCATAAACTAAAATTGACATAGACAAAAAACAAAAGTAATTCAGAACAGGTATTTATTTAAGTTTCTTTCTGAATATTTAATATTTTGTGTGGCCTCCATCTGCCTGTACCACAGCCTGCATTTTTAAGGGGTATGATTTCAGCAAATCGCAATAAAGCTGATTCTCAAACTCCATTTCCCTGAGCACTTCGGTCACCTTTCTTCGCAGGTCGTCGAGGCATGGTATCCCACCATAGTTCACTGTGCACGCTTCAACACAATCCCTCAAGATACTTCCAATGTTTTCACACACATTAAGGTCAGGGGAGCTACTTGGAAATTCACTTGATGAGAAGAAATCGATACCACTGTTTCGAAGCAGCTCCTGTCTGAAGAGCCTTGAAACATGGTGCCTTATCATGCAAAAATGTGACTTCTTCAACAGATAACACATTTTCAGAATCTTTGATGAAAGGAAATACCAGTAAGCACAGTTTCTCTGAAGTATTGGCTATTCCATGACTGTCCTTTTTCTTTGATGATCCACATTAACCATTTGGCTGTGAAATAGATAAAAATTCCCAAACATTCAGGAAATTTCACAACTTGGTGATAGCGCACATCATCGCTGGTATCATCCAACCTTGCAGCCCAAATGATGTCATTTTTTATTATTTCGCTTCCTGGCTGTGTAAATGAAGAGTTCATCTGATGCGACAACATGGAGAAAGTCAGCTTCATCCCAATCTTTAAGAAATGAACCACAAAACCATGCACGGTCTTCTCTCTGTTGCTGAGTGATGTTGGGCTTGCTGATAACATGAAATGGCTTGATACCAGATTTTTCCAACTCACAATATATAGCACTATAACTTCTCTTCTTTCCACTTTTTGTTTCTAGTTCAAGCACCAATTTACGTAAAGACTTTCTTGGTCTACCCAATGCCTCAGCTATGATGTCTTTTCACTCCTGAGAAAGGACTTCAGACCTTCCAAGATTCTCACTCTTTTCACGATGACAGTCATATGGATTTTTTTCCAGTTTCTTTTAACAAAGGATTCATCTCTATCAATGTATTTAGGTATCCAGAAATGTGAAATGAAGGATGTGCCATCATCCCTGGCCTCTCTGAAGGTTATAGCCCAGATTCGTTAGCCATGGCTGTATCTAATTCCGTCACTCAGTCTGAAAATACAAGAAATGTAAAATGGAAAATAGCTTAATAATTAGAAACATAAGACAATGTAATTGGAGATAGGCTATAACGGAAAACTTCATAACTTTCCATTTGTTCTGTGGAAGAGGGTGCCTCTAATTTCGAAACATCCCGTGTATATATATATATCTAATATATATATATATATATATATATATATATATATATATATATATCATGCAGTATAATTGTATGTATGTATACACATATATACACATTACCAAAAGTTCACTAGAAAAGAATGGATTGCCATCAAATTAACTACAGTTCTTTGTTGTCATAACAAAATTCAACTTCTAATAATTAGTTCTTTCCGATTATAGATTAACTGAACTCGTTTAAAAGAAAAAAAAAAATAATAATAAAATAACTATCTTTTGCATGTTTGACATCATTCATGCGAGATACGACATGTCACCGGCAGGCCTTCAGAATTTATATCACCTCTTCTTTACTGGAAGGAGCTATAAACAACGTGAGGAAAAGGAGTCGCCTTGATAATATCCACTTAGCTTCATAATGGAATTCCCAACCCGACGATGCTTATAAGCACAGACGACAAGAGAGAGTTTTATGAATAACAGTGAGCAACGATACTTTAGAACCGTGCGCTAAACTTCATATTACGAGACTCTGATGTAAAGTGTCTGATGTATAATGATCTAGGTGAATCATTGATGTTCAGTATAGAACCGAACACAATACATATTGTTGCTGTTCGAGAATGAAATGGTGAACTTTACAGAAAGTTGTTATTTCACTCTTGTAATATAGATATTAATAACATCTGGCGCCGTTCACACTTCATCTCAAAACGCTTGAATAACACTAAGGAAATGGCAACGTGGATTCTACCACTTCCAACCTCATTGCATCTAAGAAAATTATATTCAAATAAATGCCAAAAATCAGATGTTACTTGAAGTTACAAAAATGTTCAGCTTATTAATTAAATATCACAAATTACTGGTCATTTATTTCTAGACACTGTATACCGTGAGATTGCGTCATGAGAGAAAGTCGATCATAATTGAATCGTCTTTCGAAAATGTGAATGTTACCCTCATCTAAGACAGCCTGTCTTATGCGAATTGAATTGAATATAAAATTTAGGCCACGCCAAGCACTGGGACTTATGACGTCATTCAACGCTGAAAAGGAAATTGACAGTAAGAGGTTAGAAAGGTGCAACAGGAGAATATAAAAGGCGGTATAGTAAAGAGTAAAGGGGACGAAAGGGGTTGCAGCTACAGGCAGAATACCAGCAGAAAAAATCCTTAATGTATGCCTACAGTGAACCGCATGAGGTGCAATGTCGGCTCTAACCTCCTACAGGGATCTTATTTGAGAAACAGCGCAGTATTGGAAATGCATACTTCACTCTCAAGTCCAATATTCTAACCTTATCTTGCAGTTTCCCACTGAAAAATAATGGTAATTTCTCCCTACTGAACAGCAATAACAACTTCTTCTCCAATATATACACTATCAAAAGATAAATATTCTTCCAACAAAAATATCCGTTCACCACACTCTCCCCACAGGTATTCATCATAATAGAGTGAACTGATTAGAATAAACCTTTCATAAGGTTCAACCATACCTCTTGGAGCCCTAAGTCCTTCCTTAATAAACACTCTCTCCTCAAGTTACAAAAATGTTCCTTAAAAAATACTCTCTCCTAAAGTTGCAAAAATGTTTTAAGATTGTTTGAATAAATCATAGGTGACTAATACCTATTTCATCAGGAAATCATTTGCAAGTATTCCTAAGCAAATCTTCAATCACATATATTGCATCAAATTATCATTCAATATTATAGTTCATTTCAGAAAGTCAAAATCTTAAACATAACATCAGTTGTTTTGTGCAATCCACGGTAGGTGTACTGGAAGTTCCATAACACTGCGAATGATCCCTTAATAATTAATATATTTTTCTCGGAATTGCGCTCTTCAGAAAACAAAATTACCTTAAATTTAATGACCTTATTCTTTCTTATTCCCTAAAAACATTAACGTTATATCTAGATTCTCCTAAATGTATAAAAAAAACTTTCGGAAGTTTCGAAATCCATCATTCTTTCAGTGTCACAGAAGTTGAATCTCTCTCTCTCTCTCTCTCTCTCTCTCTCTCTCTCTCTCTCTCTCTCTCTCTCTCTCTCCTGAATGCTATCTAATACTCCTCATCCGGTGTAAGCTTCCTGCTTTATTAGATTACCAGGAGCTTCCATACTTTAAAAATAAGGAGATTCTTTCTCGAATAAATTCCCGCTCCCACGTTTTTCCCCCATGGCCAATTTCGTTCTCAGTCTTGAAATTGAATTCCGAACCCCAAAACTTAAAAAAAAAAAACACTATATATATATATATATATATATATATATATATATATATATATATATATATATATATATATATATATATATATATATATATACATACATACAAGAAAAAAATTAGAGATTCGGGTGTGAGCGGATAATACAATATTATTTCTCATATCACATTAAAAAAAGTAATTGCTTATTGTCCACTTTTCACATTAGAATCCTTTTACAAGGAAGAACTAACAAATTAAATGAATAAGAAACTGAATGTTAATATGGATGTGGAAATAACATTTTTACAGCTAAAAGGCAAAAGGCTAATCGTGTTAGTCTGATAGAGAATAGATATCGTTTCCGGGGACGGTTTTCATTCATTAAATAGATAAATGACCCTAAGCATCCTGCAATCAAAAGATTATACTAAGAAAAATAGTGCGAGAAGAAGAGACGGCTTATTGGTTGGGTAGAAAAAGTCCACAAACATCCTTGTTAACCTATATAAGAGAATTTAAATATTCTCAAAGCAAATAATTAACAACAACTTCTAAGTTCATCGGTACAGGTAGCAAGAAGTTTCACCAACAGCACGTTAATATCATCCTTAATTGCTACGCGTCAATCCACTGCCTAAGCCAAAGTGTTAGTTATCTGAGCAGAGCGTGAATTATTCCAAGCATAAATTCCTGCACAAACTCCCCCAACACATCTTCATAATACTCTTAATGTTCTGCCTTTGAAGTTTGTCAACACTAAACGCAAGCAGAAGAAAATTGGGAAGCAGGAGTGAGTGCTTTTCAAACACAAAAGTGAAAATGAAAGATATAAATAAACATTGTGATGGCATATTCCTTTAATCAATTTCTCTCTTTGCTTTTCATTCATGAGCTTGCATTGTCTGTTAATTAAGAGCGACGAAAGAAGCAGATTCTTTTTAGTGGACTTCAGATGAAAGAATTTAACTTTTTTTTTCTTTCTTTGATGAAACAAAAAATTAAATCAGCAGTTTTCAAGAAAATCTCTCTCTCTCTCTCTCTCTCTCTCATGATACGAACTGAATTTCAATCTATGTAGAAAATATTTATCGTGAACCAAAATTGGAGAAGTAGAAAGTGATTTCTTTTGTTGTTAAGTATAAGATAAGTATCAAACTTCCTAAATATTATTCGTAATATTATGTTTATCATGTTCAAGTGTTGAGCGGGGCTGACTTTTAGTTCCTCTAAACAACCTTGTTACTAGTGATCTGCCGCCTAGGATTGTTTTTTAAGGTGAACTGCTTGTTTACGCTGTTGTCCGAGAGCTGGAAGTATTTGTCGAGGCGAGCGGAGTTCCCAAGGGAGTTCTCAGGCAAAATCCTTGTTGGATGGTTGACATTTTTACAACTCTCGCTCATGGAAGGATAAACCCCTAGTGATACCAACACTATGCCTGCTATGCCACTTTGGGGGGCAGCAGGAGCAACAGTAATTTAGTGAACGGCAGAAGTAATGAGGTGAGTCAGCCTTTTTACATCTGAACATGAATGAGTTGATTTGATACCTTAGCCATAATGATTTAATACATTGGATTAAATTAGTTCCCTTCTCAAGACCTTGTTAAAAATAAATCTCGGGATCAAAAGAAATTACGATTTTTCCAATTTTGTTTTCGGTTTCTTTTTTTACCGTTAAAAGTTTTGTTTTTACAGTGGATTACCACTTTTATTGGGAATTCATCAATTGTTATTCGTTGATTACCACATTAGGCTATTAGCTATAAAGTTTTGTTTTGGTGGATTACCACAGTTTATGAACAATATATATTTGTGCTTTTAAATTTAAAAATCGAATTCCATCGAAGGTATTTTTAGTGAACGGATTCCCGTTTTGAGTTTTTGTTTTTTGTTAACATGGATTCCCGTGAGTAATTTAGTTTCTCTTTTACCTAAACAGTTTTACAGGGAGTGTTTTTTGTGTTTTTCAGATCCTGAGAGACATGATAGTCATTGGTAGGGGCTTGCTTCATATGGTTGTTTTCCGGTGAAGTAAGTTACTAACTTGAGGGAGGCAGGACAGCAATTAATCATCTTAGTTGTCTCAACC
>NC_061099.1:47654929-47707429 GCF_015104395.2 Macrobrachium nipponense | reverse complement strand
TATATATATATAATCTACAGGTCACTTTTTTACCAGATACATATGAAATTGTAATAACCACAATGCCCTCTTAACTTCTAGAATTCTTTGCTCTTTTTCGGTATATTCAAGAAGTTAAGAGGGAATTGTGATTATTACAATTTCATATATATATATATATATATATAAATATATAAATATATATAATAATTATATATATCCATAATATATGTAATATTATATATATATATAGATATAGATATTATATATATATATATATATATATATATATATATATATATATATATATATATATATATATATATATATATATATATCCAAACAGCAGTGGCCACAGCCGGATATACATCAATGAGGAGAAGGACATAAAAGAATTGATAAAAGGGTCAATTTATTCCCGACGTTTCGTAATGTCTTCATTACATTTTCGAGGGCTGTACAAAATAGATAGCATAAAAATAAATTACAATAAAGCTAAGAATTTGAGATTTAAAAGTTGCACAATGATTACAAACTTAAAATATTAAAAATACTAAAAAGACACCTTTAAAAACAAAAACCTAAACTAAAACAGAACAAAAATTATAAAATAAGTATAAAAAAAAAAAAAAAAACCGAATGAAACAAAAAAATAATAAGACATATTCAAGTAAAGTAAAACTGGACCAACCTATTCAGCGGCAATGCCAAGACTGGAGATAAGAGGAAGAGACTAAGAAAGGTACAGTGTGCCAGCAGAGGTTTGACTATTCAACAAGGGGACGAGTCGTTTAATCATTAACGATTCTAAGATTGTCAAATCGTGGCTGTTGGAAGCTCGTCCTACAAACTGTAAAGTCCTTGTTTTCAATGGAGGTTTTACATATTTTCGAATGATTTCTAATATTAGAAAAACTCTGGGGTTTGCAATTTTGCTGCCTGTCCTATAACTTACTCCACGATGTGAATCTATGCGTACCTTCAGAACGCCTCCTGGTGGATCCAATATAAGTTCCTAATGAAGACATTACGAAACGTCGGGAATAAATTGACCCTTTTATAAAGTCTTTATGTCCTTCTCCTCATTGATATATATATATATATATATATATATATATATATATATATAAATATGTATGTATGTGTGTACGTATATATATACGCGTGTATGTATGTATGTATGTAATAGGTGTTGGACTGAGACTGCTATCTCCATTCTCTACATCATCCCGGTTGTGACCCACTACGGCGAACTATCGTTCTACCTCAGATCAACTAGAAGCACAATAGGATCTGATTGGGTGTTCGAAAATGCACTCTGCCTCCGCCAGTGCCTCCGCCAGGAGCCGAATCTAACTCCTCCCACTATCGAGGCTCAAGGGACAATCATTCCTCTCAGAAAATATTCGGCAACTTTTCTTGTCAAACGTCGGTCAGCATCAACACCGCACTTCGACCATTTCATTGCAGATTCTCACTTGCAACCCCTTCAACGACAGGCTCCTTTCAATTCTCGAAAGTCTTCAATGGAATTCTTTTATCTCCAATGCTCACTTTTACGTATATTGCCTAATTTTTCTCACTTACTTCCACTCTTGGATCAGCCACGGCACACGTTAAACACACTCACACATTTAAATCATAAATAAACAATAAATAAATATATAGATATATTATATAGATATTATTATACTATATATATAAATATAATAAATATATACCATATCATATATATATATGTATATATATATATATATATATATATATATATATATATATGTATATATATATATATATATATATATATATACATATATATATATATGTATATATATATATATATTATATATATATATATATATATATATATATATATGTGTGTGTGTGTGTGTGTGTGTGTGTGTGTGTAATCCTCCCTGGTACTCGGGTGGGAGAAGAAAATGATTGAATATCCTTCATGTAGTAATAAAATGAAGGAATCTCCTGGGTATTAATCTAGCTATAGAAGTAGCTCGATCTTCGAGCTCCTTTGGGAAATCAGTGTACTAATGTTGTTGTGATGGCATGTCGAAATTAGATACATCTTCTTGATTATATGAATAACCCTATTATTCATCTGGGTGTTTTTCCCTGAGATCTGCTTTGATTTGAATTCACTTCAGTCATTCTTAATTGCACAACAATATTAAGATGACTCAATGGGCTTTAAGAAAGCATGGGAATTATATTCAACTATGATATACACAATGATGGGAAATTATATTCCCGAACGCTAATTTCATAATTATCTTCCTTCTCCAAATCTAAAAATACCTTTAGAAAGCAATACTTCCCTAAAATATCTGCACTCAATAGAATTATTACAATTGTTCATATATGGACTAAGAGCTTTGGAAATATTTCCCCACGGACAATATATCAACGTTAATTTATTGTGGGAGCCAGCAATTTACACCACTTTGTCCAATATATTAGTTACTACTAATTTTCATATGATTTAATAAATGCAATTTACGTTATCGAGAGGAGAGCCTTTTATTCAATCAGATTTTTCATTCATTACATCTTCAGACTATTAAATTATAGCGATTCAAAGACCATATGAGGTCAACTACTTTTATTTATCTATTTTTTTTATTTTTTTTAAACAGCGCCAATTAAAAATTCTGGATATTTCAAAAGGAAAGCAATATCATACATGTTTAAGAAATCGTCATCAAAGAAATTCTTAGGTCTAGAAAGTAATTCCTTTTTCAAGCAATCGTATCTGACTGGCAGACAAAGTTGCTTCATTGTCGTCAAAATAAATTGCACAGCGATTGAACAAAGGACCAGATCGCAAACTTGACAGCCGTATTGAAATAAATTTATACTATTAAGAGAGATCCATTTCAGCACTTTGGCTAGGCATTCAGACTAAGGTAAACTGTTCGTCTACGAGTATATTATTAAGGTAAACTGTTCTACGAGTATATTATTAAGATCTAAGTTTGCAAGCAATACTCGGAAGCACGATCCCAAGATCCCTGAAAAGGAACCTGGAAAAACTGGATGCCTAAGTAGCTCCTGGACTCGTGCAGAAGAGTGTGCTACTAGAAACGGTGCACATAGTAAGAAAAGTGATGGAGGCAGAATCAACCCGGAACCCCGCACTTTAAATAACACCCAGTCTAATTGGATGACTGAGACAAAAAATAATAATAATAACACAAAATATTTCTCTCATTCCAAATCATTTTTTTATGGAATAAAAAGCTTCTAAAGAGTTTTCTGACTCCTCATAATATATTCCACGTGACTGAACCCGAAATTTTGTGACTTATTGAACGACAAAAGTTTTAATTCCAAATTCGTTTTCCTGACACCGGAACAATGGAAATCGGGTCGAATGCAGTTTTAACTCTTCGATTCTCCCTAAAGAACTAAATTTTTCTCTCTGAGATTTGATATCAGTATTCCTTAATCTTATGCGTTTTTCAAACCGAACAATAAGTGTTGTATATTACAGATCACACATTAAGAACAGGGATTTAATATTTTCTTCCTCTTCTTAACTTTCTGCGTAAAGTAATCTCCAAAATCCCTTTTAACAATAAGGGATGATAGAAGGTAAATCTATGCAAGAGATTTTGTGATATCCTTTTTCATGCATATATCTAATCTCATCAATACACTTGGATTAGCTTTTGCATTATTTTGATAAAAAAAATATTCATAATTGCAATCTTCGTTTATTTCCTTTTTGCTTCTGTTGCCGTTATCGAATCTGAGGAATTTACTTCCGGTAATTATTGGTTTTACTTATTACTCTCTTCTCTCTCTCTCTCTCTCTCTCTCTCTCTCTCTCTCACACACACACACACACATACATACACACTCCTACACAAAAGTCCACGGATTATCTTGCTATTTCTACACTAGCAATTTCTTCACTAAAAAGGATACTATAAAGATGGGAAAATATATTGCAACTTTATTTCAGCTATCAAAAGTATTGCATAAATTATGAAAGTTAAATATCATAAAACTACATGAAAGTACTATAGAGTATTGCTAAAGCACACGAATTCCTCTATATATATATATATATATATATATATATATATATATATATATATATATATATATATCAGATAGTCATAAAAAAAAGCACAACCAATCTCTGTACGGCCTCTGCTTTTACGCTAACTAGTAACCTTTAACTTCCTAACCATTCTGATATGTTACAATGGCACCATAAATACAAGTTACAATAACAACATATAAACGGCCAAGTGTTCTCAGCAACTTTGCAGAAGTTACAAAAATCTTCAGGTCAATTCTCCCAAGTAGAGTACATTACAATTAGTGTGTCGCCTCTTCTTCGGAACGTTCAAAATGCTTAATATATATATATATATATATACTATATATATATATATAATATATATATATATTCTATATATACATGCATACGTGTACGTGTGTATGCATGTAGGTATACGTATGTGCGCGTGCGTTTGCCCACACTGACCCTCCAACGTGTGTTTCGGTGCAAATATAAATATGAGTGCACGTCAGCAATCTCCATAAATATACAATGACGTGGAACATTGATCATTCGAATCCGTAAATTCAATAATAAAGAATCGAGCGCAAACTGGGGAAACCCTCTGCCCCACCGGGCAAATGGAGTGGTGCTGACAGCTTCGGATGGCAAAATTAAAATTGGGATTGGTCGGTGAAGGGGAAACAGATGGCTGTAGTAGATACGTGGCGGCCGCGTAGGCAGAGGGAAGGGACACACACACTCCAGCCAACCCATTAGCGAAGAGAGTTGTCACTGATATATATAGAAAGTTTACGTGGCGTGGATGGCAGAGTCCTGGTGGCCATCATTTTGAAATAATGCCGGTTTGCCTTTGAAAGCTTGCGTGGAGGAATTCAATCTCTGTGGCATATGAATAAAAGAGGAGGGGTGTGTTATATGCACTGCAATGTTGGTATTATTCTCAGTAAATTGGAGCGGTAGATAAAACAAATGGCGATACATTTCTGGTATGAGGGATATTACAACTCGATGTGAACGACTGAGTCAGGAAAACGACTAAATATCTTAAATGAATAAAGGTGAATGTAAAGAGGAAGAGGACGTTTAATTAAATGCATGTGAGAGAGAGAGAGAGAGAGAGAGAGAGAGAGAGAGAGAGAGAGAGGAGAGAGAGAGGGCCATTAACTAGAATTTTCCATAGAATGCAGTTACCTTCGTTCAGAAGTAACCAAACTAAAGAAAAATAGCTTACCCAAATAGCTATTCATTATTAAAAACATACTTAACCAAGTAGCTAGTCATTATTATTCACTAGGTTGAATGCAAACAGTGCACCCGAAATATATGAAATATGTTTGTTTGTTTGTATGGTGTTTTTACGTTGCATGAACCAGTGGTTATTAATTAATGCAACGGGACCAACGGCTTTACGTGACTTCCGAACCACGTCGAGAGAAAACTTCTATCACCAGAAATACACATCTCTGACCCCTCAATGGAATGCCCGAAAATCGAACTCCTGGCCACCGAGGTGGCAGGCAAAGACCATACCAACCACGCCACTGAGTCGCTTATATGAAATATGGACATCATGTGTCATTCCAAAATATTCCTCTCCATTCGACGTCAACCCTAGATGTTGTGACGCTAGTTTCAGTAACAATAAATCAATCAATCTTTTTATCCATTAATTAGTGCATTCAATAAATATCTAAAGAGATTAATAATGTTAGCATTATGCCCAATTTTCTTATCAAATTCAGTCGCCTTAACATTCATTCTAAAGAAGAAATTTGAAAAGGGAACTGGTATGGTAGCATTAGCATATCCCGGAAGGCGGGACAGACACATCTAAGATGCGAGTTTTACGAGGAGAACGAGACGGGATCAAGAAGAGTTGTGTTCCAGAAAGGAGGAGGAGGAAGAGGAAGAGGATTTAGTTTGTTTGTTTGTATGGTGTTTTACGCTCCATGGAACCAATGTTTATTCAGCAACGGTACTAAAGGCTTTACGTGACTTCCGAACCACGTCGAGAGTGAACTTCTATCACCAGAAATACACATCTCTAACACCTCAATGGAATACCCGAGAATCGAACTCGCGGCCACCGAAAAAGTTAAGTATATCTTAGTTTTACCAGACCACTGAGCGATTAACAGCTCTCCTAGGTCTGCCCCGAAGGATCAGATATTTTCATGGGGCTAGGAACCAACTGGTTACTTAACAACGGGACCTACAGCTTATTGTGGGACCCGAACCACATTATATCGAGAAATAAATTTCCATCACCCGCCAGAAATAAATTCCTTTGGTTTCGCGTTGGCCGAGCAAGAATCGAACTTCAGACTTCAGACCACCGGCCAAGGATGATAACCACGACGAGGAACATGTCGATGGGAGTGGTTTGTAGAAGGTTCGGGAGCCATTGATGGGTGGGATGAAGTCGTGGGTAGGAGATGGAAATGATTTGTTAGGTAACGTTTGACTAAGCAGAGATTTGGTGCTCTTTTGGATGAGTAAATTTCGGCCACTTCCAAAACCAAGTCTTCATATTATGTCTGATGTGCAAAACACAACAAAACTATAGTTCTGGGGTATCAACTGGCTTTGAGCTTTTAGAATATTGTTTTCCTTAGCATTAAGTATAGTGCAATCTATACTGTAGAATTCTTTGTGAATGGATCAGCAGAATACATTATACACACTCTATTCACAAAACTTGAATCTGGATGTTTATAGCTGAGACAATAACTCAAAGTGTGGGGGACATTTTGTTATTACATATGGTACAAGATATACTAAGTATGTATTGTCTTCGTCGGAATCGGGCGATTAGATACAAATCGGCTACAGAAATATATAATGTATTTGCAAACTTCCGTGGAATAGGTAATTGTTACATAGGAACTGTAAGTCCTTTATTTATTTATTTATTTATTTCTTTTTTGCCAACCTCAATTTCAAAGTACTAGTGATCTCGATGCAGCTTAATGGTCACCAGCATCCTTGAATACGAATAATCATGAATTCAACTTCAAACATTCAAAATGACGTTTATTTCTCGCTGGAAGCAATACTACCACAGCGGCGAATACTGCCCGTCCATTAATGTTGAGCGCTGTGATGTGAAGGCTTCTGCCCAAGAGTAAAATTTTGCGATTAACTGAAACCATTCAACTTTGGTCCTTTCAGAAAGAATGGCGTAGAAAATGAGGAGGAGGTACGTGAGACTTCTTAAATCTCGGAACGACTTGATTAGGACCTTTAATTGCTCTCCTGATCTATCTCCTCACCTCTTCTTCTTCTTCTTCTTCGCTGACTTAGCCTTCACTTAATCAAACTTCTTTCTTCCATTAGAAGGAGAGTTTGAGTCGTTCAGGGATCTGTCATAAAAGTGAGTCGCTCTGCAGTTTGTGACCTCTTTCATCATTCCAGTATTGTGACGCATCTCATTTTGACCATTTTATCTCTTCTCTACTCTTCATATTTTACTCTTATGCAAGAGAGACTTCACGCTGCTTTTATCGTTTGCCGCTTCGTGTATACATTCATTTATCAAAATAATTAATGATATGATTTTTGTATTTATTATTTTATCATTTGCCGCCTCGTATTCACGTTCATTTATCAACATATTTTTTTAGTATGATTTTCGTATTTATTATTTTATCATTTGCCACCTCGTATATACATTCATTTATCAAAATAATTAATGATATGATTTTCGTATTTATTATTTTATCATTTGCCACCTCGTATATACATTCATTTATCAAAATAATTAATGATATGATTTCGTAGTTTATTTATTTTTTATCATTTGCCACCTCGTATATACATTCATTTATCAAAATAATTAATGATATGATTTTCGTATTTATTATTTTATCATTTGCCGCCTCGTATATACATTCATTTATCAAAATAATTAATGATATGATTTTCGTATTTATTATTTTATCATTTGCCGCCTCTATATACATTTCCAATTTATCAAAATAATTAATGATTATTTTCGTTTATTTATTTTATATTTGGCCGCCTTCGTTTCACGTTCATCTATGAAACTAATTTATTGACGATTTTCGAATTTATTATTCAGCTTCATTCGTACTTCAGCAGGGAAGCGTTCATCCCCCTGTGTTGCAAAGCGTTTCTTTTGTTCCAAAAGCGCCGCGGATTATTGGCCTCATTAGAAGAGAAACACCCTCGTGATAACATGGTTCTCAATGTATATTAAATAATATACGAAAAGGAAGTTTACTCTTCTGTGATTCGTGCCATATATACAATATTACGTCACTGTATTCCACTACTCTAATTCATGTTGGTAGACAAAAAAAATTGCATTTTATAATTACCCAACTGATGAAAAAACGTTAAGCAGAATATTGTCGAAAACTCATATATATACTACTGGAATTTCCAGAATCACTTACATTGTGATTTCGTCCTGATCAGGTCTATAGTCGGTAGATATTGGAGCTGTCACTGTAATGTTCTTATTTTCACTGAGGTTATTCTTCGTTTTCGTTTTCTCTCTTCAATTCATATCCCTTCGTTTCATCTATTCCCGGAACTCATTTCCTATAGATCTACTAGTACGCATGGGAGCACTCAAAAATCATAATGGCAATCTGTGGACTATTCATTCTCCCCTCGTTTTCATGTCTTCATTGACTGTCTGCTCTTTTATAATGCACAACAAGTGATTAATTATTTGGCTCATTTTGCCAGTAGACGACAGGATACAGAGTTATTTTGTTTCCCGAAACTATTCTCATCATATCGAGATACAATGTATGTAACCAATGCTTTTACCACTGCCGAGTATTTGTTTGTTTGTATGGTGTTTTTACGTGGTTATTCAGCAACGAGACCAACGGCTTTACGTGACTTTTGAACCACGTCGAGAGTGAATTTCCATCACCAGAAATACACATCTCTCACTCCTGAATGTAATGCCCGAGAATTGAACCTGCGGCCACACCGAGGTGGTACTCCAATACCAAACCGATCACGCCACTGAGGTGCTACTGCCCTAAGTATGCAGTGTTGACTGGTTTATTGGCTCTCTATGTTATATCAGTTAATGATTTATTTTTCAAATAAAACTCCATTATTAAAAAATAAATGTAATGTGACTTCCTTTACAGCGCCATAAAAGCTTGTTACGAATAAATGATCCATGCAAATGACGTCACAACCGCTGGAACATTCTGGTTAAATTACGCAATGCTTTGTTTTCTTAAATTTGTTTCTGTAAGCGTTTTTAAACAACAGCTTCATTATTAACATATCATTATCGAAATGATATGTTGACAAACTTACTTAATGAAAAATAATTACGGAAGACAGTATAAAGAGTAATATGCATTAATTTGAATAATGATTAATATTGCGATAACGTTGAAGAAATCAGTTATTCGAAATGCTAATGTTGAATAGTTATTCAAAACATTTTGTTAGAACTATATTCATATTCCCGTGTGTTATCTGCTTTTTACTTGCTTTTTTAACATTGTAATCTAACCTTTGTATTCCTTAGAAGGCAGCGTTCTTCAAGGCTTCAACACGTTTAGCAAAATTTCACAATTACGCTCGTCCACCGTTTCATTATATTATCTTTATTGAAAGCCTTTTTTATAAGCAGCATATATCGCACGCGAACGATTGAATCCTTGTTAGGAATTAGTATTGTAATACCCTGATCATTAAAAATTAACAAGATATCAGTCGAGTGCTGAAAGGTATGCCATTCAATATTGTCAGAAGAGACCGCAAGCAGAATGACAGATAACCTGGTGACAGAAAAAATGAACACCAACTGAAGCAGAAACCAAATTTAAGAGAAATGTTTGGACCAACTCCTCTGCCTCTTAATGAGCAGCGGCGTATAAATGTGTTTTCATGGAATGGAACGGAAATTACTTAGATAAACTGCGAGGAACACATTCATCGAGTGAGATAAATAGATGATGTAAAGAACAGGAATATACGGACGTGATGTGTTAAATGCGAGATAATAAAGTTAAATAATGCTCTCATGATTACAAGAACTGAATTAATAGGGACTAGTAGAAGGAACATGGTTCCCAATGACAATGAAAGTATATGAGAGGGGATCTTAAAGTATGTCATTTTTCAGTTTGGCTTTGCCAAGCTATCATCATATAAACAGAGAAAGAAAATACCATATATATAGGGAATACGAATGCTGCTTTGGAATTGTGTCCGATTCCTGACTTCAAGTGTGATTAAATTTGTCTTGAGAACATACAAACACATTTTGAACTTCATATGCTACAGAAAACCATGCGCATGCGCACGAGTTCTCAACACTATTACTCTCTATTTTCCAGACTCACGAGAAATTTCCCGTCAAAAACTAGTCACGACATTACCAAAATCATCAAAATTCTGTTGATTTTCGTTTCATGCAAATTTCTGTTGTTGCTTTCGACGTCGTTTCCCAACTTTTCAAGCAACTGCACCTTCCGTCAAAACAGTGTCTTCCAAAGACTTGATTCTCAACTATAAACAAATCCAAAAAGACTGGTTGCAATGGAAATTTTGATTATATTTTCCTCACAGCGAACGACGTGATACGAATGTCATGGGAGAAGCCGAAAGTTGGCTTGCCCCACCATTACGGGTGAATTTCTGCGAACTTGAATATTCTCTCTCTCTCTCTCTCTCTCCACACACACACACACACACACACACACACACACCACACACACACACACACATATATATATATATATATATATATATATATATATATATATATAGTATATGAATATGTATGCATATATATACATGTGTGTGAATGTGTTATATATACATACAATATTCATGTATATATATATGAATATAAATTAATATATATATTCATGAATAAAATATATATATATATATATATATATATATATATATATATATATATATTTATATATATATATATGAGAGAGAGAGAGAGAGAGAGAGAGAGAGAGAGAGAGGTTCAAAACCAATTGGTTGGGCATGCCCAACTTTCAGCTTCTTTTATGTCTTTCCATAGCACGAATATATATATATATATATATATATATATATATATATAGAATATATATATATACTTATATCAAAGGAAAGGCATAGGCTGGAGGAGCTAAAAGATGCAGAGATATTGAATTGGCTACACAAGTAATGTATGAAATTTATGGGGAGTAAGAGGAAAAAATAAATAAATAAATAAAAGACGGCCAGAAATGAAGTTTGAGGTGCGAACATGAGCAAATACTATAGAGAAAAAACGGGCATTGTTCTAAGGGGTCAATCAACAGAGAAAAAAGATAGCACAATAAGGGTGCACAGGAAGGCGCTGTCAAAATTCTTTAGGTCGGTGGTGCCACTTATGAAATTTCATTCTGTATGAAGTTCACCGATTACAGATTGGTAAAGGGAACTGCAGGAACTACTAGAGACTGCGAAACAATTGCAGGAATTTATTTGGTTTTGTTTGTATGGTGTTTTTGCGTTGCATGGAACCAGTGGTTATTCAGCAACGGGACCAACGGCTTTATGTGACTCCCGAACCACGTCGAGAGTGAATTTCTATTACTAGAAAGACACATCTTTCACTCCTCAATGGAATGCCCGAGAATCGAACTCGCGGCCACCGAGGTGGCGGGCCAACACCATACCGACCACGCCACTGCGGCGCTCTGCAGGGATTTAGAACCTCAAAGCAAATGAGAGACACAGCAAGGTTGCGAGGATAATGGAAACTAGGAAAAAGAGCTAAGAACATTCAAAGTTAGAGAAGTTGGAGATGACTGATTGTTTGAGGTGCATCTGGAAGTAAAAGTAATGAATGATAATTAGATGAGAGATGCGGGGATCCCCAGAAGAGGTGAAACAGAGATATTTAGGTTTATGCTCAAGATCTGGAAGAAAATCGGGGTACCTTTAGAAAACACGGCCGGAAAGTAAGATTTTTTTTTTTTTATTTGTTAGTTCTTGCTGGCGTTGCAACGACGAGGTTATTGACGCCGGCCGGAAAGTACGAAAGCATTATTTAGCTTAGCCTTCTCTCCTGGATGAAAGTGAATGACTGATGCTGAATGATAATGATGAACAGTATTGGAGAGATTAAATTCCGTAAAAGGATGGATCAGCGTTGAAGATAGTTTGGATAAGTTGAAAGAGTCAAATTGAAAAAGTAGTGGAAAAAGTTGACAAAATAAAGGTTTCAGGAGGAAATGAAAAGCCGAATGGAAAATTCCACTGGATAAGAAGCGCTTTGATAATTTACATTATATATATATATATATATATATATATATATATATATATATATATATATATATATATATATATATATATATATATATATATATATATATATATATATATAATATATATATATATATATATATATATATATAAATATATATATATATATATATATATATATATATACAAACATATATATATGTATATATACACACAAACTTATATATGTGTGTGTGTGTGTGTATGTGTGTTTAGATAGATAACTCTTTGTGTATCTTAACCTGACTATTCTATGCGGTCAAAATAACATTTAAAGTGCTATTTCTCGCAGATGACCTTGGGACTTTTCTTTCAAGTTGCAATAACACGTGTTCTTTCATTTTTTTTTTTTCGTAAATTGAAAATCAGACGAAAACCTGTTCTTTTAGACGAATAAACAAAATAACAAATGAGGCTGAACCATTCATTTCGTATTAGGTTTTTTTTTTTTGTTTTTTTTTTCTTTTTGCAAGTAATGATTGTTTTAATGTGTTAGGTTATGAGCACGACTGGATGCAGATTACGCTATGTGGTATTAATGAAAGTTAAATTGAGCTGGGAATCACATTTGGGAACCGTAATGATTCTAATTATGTGACTCATGATATTCAATGATAGGAATTAGTTTTTTTTTTATGGCAAACATTTGGCCGGGATTTTTGGACCATACGCCTAATAGCGCTATGATTTTTTTATTGTAATAATTATCTTTGAAAAATAATTTGGATTATCATCACTAAAAATGGAGAAAAAATGCTAGAGAGAGAGAGAGAGAGAGAGAGAGAGAGAGAGAGAGAGAGAGAGAGAGAGAGAGACCTTGAAGATACCAATAACAACAATTAATTGTTAATCTTTTATCTCCTCAGAAAATTTTCATCTGCAGAGTTGCCATATTGTCCTCAATTTTAGCAATTAACTTATTTATCTAATTACCTTCCCCGGTTTTAGTAAATAACCTGTTTATCTCATTCCTGGGCAAAATTCATTATTAAGAAATAAATCTATTTTCCTACCTTAGCCGTAAAGTTTTCAAGTCGGGTCATTTTATTTCGTTATCATGTTCATTTAAGAAACATGATTCACATGCGGGATTCGCTTATAAGTCAATTCTTGAGGCGCAAAAAAAAAAAAAAAAAAAAAAAAAAAAAAAAAAAAAAAAAAGGCCAAACCTTTGAGGGACAGCACGTTGCCTTCTGAAATGGGTGTGTGTGAGTGTGTGAGTGTGTGTAATTACTTCTTTTAGATACGTAACATATCAATATTGTTAGCAGATAATTCTGTTACATGACATTTGAAAGCTGTTCGGCTTAAGCGGTGAATTTCTCTTCTTGGGTAATTTTGCAAGATTCCCAGTCATTGTCTCTTGTCTTTCATGACGCAGGTAATCATGTTATCTGCCTTACATTCTAGTATTGTAATGTATAGATCTCCCTTCCAAAATGAGCAGTTGCCTATGAATCATGATTTCGTATTAAAACGGAAATATAATGAGCCGGTAATTACACTATTGTCGTGTAAATTGCTAATTTACATGCAATTAGAATTTGATTTCAATGGTTACCATAATGATATTCATGGCGCTTTGACGAGAAACGATTGGAATGACGAATAATTCTACTAACTGAATATTAACTTATCACGTAACATAAACTTATTAGTGTTTAAAGACAAGTAGGTATATGCAAAAATGTTGACAAGTATGACCACCAGCATATTCTCGCATTGATACTATTGTGACTCCCTTGAAATAACCATACCGAAAAAAGCCATCCGAACAGATAACTATATCATGCGATGAGAGCAAAACTGCATATATACTTCATTTTCAGAACAGACATGAACATAACAAGGCGTGATGCGACCTCCAGCTTACTCGGGATTCGTGCAAGATTTTCCCCTCACGCATAACAAGTTGTAAACATTATATTCCGAAGTTAACGTGAAGTGGTCTTCGTAATTAATACTCATATTTAGTACTACTCATACTAACAACAAGGATCATCTAAAAAAGACGGATTAAACACGTTCATATACTCTTAATTATAAGTGGAAACACAAAATAATCGAACAGAAAAATAGCCTAAATTCAGTGCGCCAAATAAATTCAAACAAGCTAAAATCTACAGCCAAATAGATTCTTGCTTCACCAACGAAAATTCAAATACGCTACATTTTTATTGAAATAATTTTTCTGTGCTGTTTAACATACACATTATTTATTTTTTACAATTCCATTCTAATAAATAAATCATGAATATCCTACCCTAAAATTCCCGTATCTTTAACTCAACACGAAACACCTTTTTCAGACCTATTTAGGCTTTTCCATAAGGCTTTCCTAAACCCCCCAAAACAAGAACAACAACAACAAAGTAGTTGTAGGCTTAATCCCCGAGTAAGCGAAAACTCACACAATTAACTATTCGACAACTCGACATTTATCTATCATACTCTCTATTTCAAAAGAAGTCCTTCAACTGAACCCATGGCTCTTTCTCTACCTAAACATGGCCCTTCCTTCACCTATACCCATGGCCTTTCCTTCACCTAAATATGGCCTACCCATGGTCCTTCCTTCACCTAAACCTATGGCCCTTGTTTCACCTAAACATGGCCCATCCTCCACCTAAACCATGGCCCTTCCTTCACTAAACCCATGGCCCTTCCTTCACCTAAACCCATGGCCCTTCCTTCACCTAAAGCCATGGCCAGTACGTTAACAATGAGTTAATTTCGAACAGCAGCGAGTTACCTGAAACTCCGGCGAGAATGGTGTATTGGCGGAATGTAAATGAGCTGACCTCTGAAATGTCTCTCATTTCGACCCAAAGGGGCAAGCAGTTGTCATCCCTAGGTAGAGCAGAGGAAGGTATAAGACCGTTGCCTCTTAGGAAGTGACGGAAGTAATTATCAACTCTATATGGAAGACTATAATAAAAAAAAAAAAAAAAAAATTAAAAATTAATTTCGATTTTTACATGATTATATTTATAATAACAGGGGCGTCTCTTCAAGTTTATATGATCAAGAATTTTTCTCACACTTCTACCTGACTAAATGCATACGTTGAAGCTTCTTATTCACTTCCTTAAGAACGTGGAAACTATCATACATGGGAGGAAACTCGGTTAGTACGTGATGGTGGTTCCAAGTAAATGTTATTAAGGTCAAATGTCACAGCTGTGCTTTGCATCTCTCTCTCTCTCTCTCTCTCTCTCTCTCGTCTCTCTCTCTCTCTCTCTCTCTCTCTCGTGCATAATGTGTTCGGATGAATTTTAGCTTTAAATTGTAATGGCCAAATGAACAAAGTTCCATTAAAATGGATTATGCCATTGATTTTTCGTTCTTCTATCGCATATATATAGAAGTAAGTATGTGTGTTTGTTAGTTTTGTTACTAATTCACAAATTACTTTCATATTTCATAAAGGTCATGAACTCTAATCCTGGCCAGGGCATATGTATGTAACAAATATAATAAGGAAAGGTTGTTCCCACAATAATTTGAATTCAGTAAATGTTGCTAATAATTGGGATTTAGTAAAAAAAAAATCTAAAAAGCCATATACTATATATATATATATTATATATATATATATATATATATATATATATATATAAATACATATACATCTCTGACTCCTCAATGGAATGCCCGAAAATCGAACTCATGGCCACCGAGGTGGCAGGCAAAGACCATACCAACCACGCCACTAAGGCGCTTATATGAAATATGGACATCATAGACTCATTCTAAACTATTCCTCTCCATTCGGCGTCAACCCTAGATGTCGTGACGCTAGTTTTAGTAACCATAAATCAATCAATCTTTTATCCATTAATTATTGCATTCAACAAAGTATCTAAAGAGATGAATAATGTTTGCATTATGCCCCATTTTCTTATCAAATTCAGTTGCCTTAACATTCGTTCTAAAGAAGAAATTTGAAAAGGGAACTGGTATGGTAGCATTAGCATATCCCGGAAGGCGGGACAGACACATCTAAGATGCGAGTTTTACGAGGAGAACGAGACGGGATCAAGAAGAGCTGTGTTCCAGAAAGGAGGAGGAGGAAGAGGAAGAGGATTTAGTTTGTTTGTTTGTATGGTGTTTTTACGCTGCATAGAACCAATGGTTATTCAGCAACGGGACCAAAGGCTTTACGTCGAGAGTGAACTTCTATCACCAGAAATACACATCTCTAACACCTCAATGGAATACCCGAGAATCGAACTCGCGGCCACCGAAAAAGTTAAGTATATCTTAGTTTTACCAGACCACTGAGCGATTAACAGCTCTCCTAGGTCTGGCCCGAAGGATTATATATTTTCATGGGGCTAGGAACCAACCGGTTACTTAGCGACGGGACCTACAGCTTATTGTGGGATCCGAACCACATTATATCGAGAAATAGATTTCCATCACCAGAAATAAATTCCTCTGGTTTCGCGTTGGCCGAGCCGAGAATCGAACTTCAGACTTCAGACCACCGGCCAAGGATGATAACCACGACGAGGAACATGTCGATGGGAGTGGTTTGTAGAATGTTCGGGAGCCATTGATGGGTGGGATGAAGTCGTGGGTAGGAGATGGAAATGATTTGTTTGGTAACGTTTGACTAAGCAGAGATTTGGTGCTCTTTTGGATGAGTAAATTTTGGCCACTTCCAAAAATAAGTCTTCATATTATGTCTGATGTGCAAGACACAACAAAACTATAGTTCTGGGGTATCAACTGGCTTTGAGCTTTTAGAATATTGTTTTCCTTAGCATTAGGTATCATGCAATCTATACAGTAGAATTCTTTGTTAATGGATCAGCAGAATACATTATACACACTCTATTCACAAAACATGAATTTGGATGTTTATAGCTGAGACAATAACTCAAAGTGTGGGGGACATTTTGTTATATATGGAACAAGATATACGTTTGTATTACGAACAGTCTTCGTCGGAATCGGGCGATTAGATACAAATCGGCTACTGAAATATATAATGTATTTGCAAACTTCCTTGGAATAGGTAATTGTTACGTAGGAACTGTAAGTCCTTTATTTATTTATTTCTTTTTTGCCAACCTCAATTTCAAAGTACTAGTGATCTCGATGCAGCTTAATGGTCACCAGCATTCTTGAATGCGAATAATCATGAATTCAACTTCAAACATTCAAAATGACGTTTATTTCTCGCTGGAAACAATACTACCACATCGGCGAATACTGTCCGTCCATTAATGTTGAACGCTGTGATGTGAAGGCTTCTGCCCAAGAGTTAAAATTTGCGATTAACTGAAACCACTCAACTTTGTTCCTTTCTGAAAGAGTGGCGTAGAAAATGAGGAGGAGGAGGAGGAGGAGGAGGAGGAGGAGGAGGAGGAGGAGGAGGAGGAGGAGGAGGAGGTACGTGAGACTTCTTAAATCTCGGAACGACTTGATTAGGACCTTTAATTGCTCTCCTGATCTATTTCCTCACCTCTTCTTCTTCTTCTTCTTCTTCTTCGCTGACTTAGCCTTCACTTAATCAAACTTCTTTCTTCCATTAGAAGGAGAGTTTGAGTCGTTCAGGGATCTGTCATAAAAGTGAGTCGCTCTGCAGTTTGTGACCTCTTTCATCATTCCAGTATTGTGACGCATCTCATTTTGACCATTTTATCTCTTCTTCTACTCTTCATATTTTACTCTTATGCAAGAGAGACTTCACGCTGCTTTTATCGTTTGCCGCTTCGTGTATCATTCATTTATCAAAATAATTAATGATATGATTTTTGCATTTATCATTTTATCATTTGCCGCCTCGTATTCACGTTCATTTATCAAAATATTTTTTTAGTATGATTTTCGTATTTATTATTTTATCATTTGCCACCTCGTATATACATTCATTTATCAAAATAATTAATGATATGATTTTCGTATTTATTATTTTATCATTTGCCGCCTCGTATTCACGTTCATCTATGAAACTAATTTATTGACGATTTTCGAATTTATTATTCGGCTTCATTCGTACTTCAGCAGGAGAGGGAAGCGTTCATTCCCCTGTGTTGCAAAGCGTTTCTTTTGTTCCAAAAGCGCCGCGGATTATTGGCCTCATTAGAAGAGAAACACCCTCGTGATAACATGGTTCTCAATGTATATTAAATAATATACGAAAAGGAAGTTTACTCTTCTGTGATTCGTGATATAATATATATAATATTACGTCACTGTATTCCACTACTCTAATTTATGTTGGTAGACAAAAAAAAAATTGCATTTTATAATTACCCAACTAATAAAAAAACGTTAAGCAGAATATCGTCGAAAATTCATATAAATACTACTGGAATTCCCAGAATCACTTACAATGTGATTTCGTCCTGATCAGGTATATAGTCGGTAGATATTGGAGCTGTCACTGTGATATTCTTCGTTTTCGTTTTCTCTCTTCAATTCATATCCCTTCGTTTCATCTATTCCCGGAACTCATTTCCTATAGATCTACTAGTACGCATGGGAGCACTCAAAAATCATAATGGCAATCTGTGGACTATTCATTCTCCCCTCGTTTTCATGTCTTCATTGACTGTCTGCTCTTTTATAATGCACAACAAGTGATTAATTATTTGGCTCATTTTGCCAGTAGACGACAGGATACAGAGTTATTTTGTTTCCCGAAACTATTCTCATCATATCGGTCCTGGAAGTTCAGTCTTCGAGATACAATGTACAATGTATGTAACCAATGCTTTTACCACTGCCGAGTATTTGTTTATTTGTATGGTGTTTTTACGTTGCATGGAACCAGTGGTTATTCAGCAACGAGACCAACGGCTTTACGTGACTTTCGAAACCACGTCGAGAGTGAATTTCCATCACCAGAATACACATCTGTCACTCCTGAATGTAATGCCCGAGAATCGAACCTGCGGCCACACCGAGGTGGTAGTCCAATACCAAACCGATCACGCCACTGAGGTGCTACTGCCCTAAGTATGCAGCGTTAACTGGTTTATTCGCTCTCTATGTTATATCAGTTAATGATTTATTTTTCAAATAAAACTCCATTATTAAAAAATAAATGTAATGTGACTTCCTTTACAGCGCCATAAAAGCTTGTTACGAATAAATGATCCATGCAAATGACGTCACAACAGCTGTTTCTGTTAGCGTTTTAAACAACAGCTTCATTATTAACATATCATTATCGAAATGATATGTTGACAAACTTACTTAATGAAAAATAATTACGGAAGACAGTATAAAGAGTAATATGCATTAACTGAATAATGATTAATATTGCGATAACGTTGAAGAAATCAGGAGAAATTCGCTTACATTCTGTAATTCGAAATGCTAATGTTGAATAGTTATCCAAAACATTTTGTTAGAACTATATTCATATTCCCGTGTGTTATCTGCTTTTTACTTGCTTTTTTAACATTGTAATCTAACCTTTGTATTCCTTAGAAGGCAGCTGTCTTCAAGGCTTCAACACGTTTAGCAAAATTTCACAATTACGCTCGTCCACCGTTTCATTATATTATCTTTATTGTAAGCCTTTTGTATAAGCAGCATATATCGCACGCGAACGATTGAATCCTTGTTAGGAATTAGTATTGTATACCCTGATCATTAAAAATGAACAAGATATCAGTCGAGTGCTGAAAGGTATGCCATTCAATATTGTCAGAAGAGACCGCAAGCAGAATGACAGATAACCTGGTGACAGAAAAAATGAACACCAACTGAAGCAGAAACCAAATTTAAGAGAAATGTTTGGACCAACTCCTCTCTGCCTCTTAATGAGCAGCGGCGTATAAATGTGTTTTCATGGAATGGAGAGGAAATTACTTAGATAAACTGCGAGTGAGATAAATAGATGATGTAAAGAACTGGAAAATATGGACGTGATGTGTTAAATGCGAGATAATAAAGTTAAATAGTGCTCTCATGATTACAAGAACTGAATTAATAGGGACTAGTAGAAGGAATATGGTTCCCAATGACAATGAAAGTATATGAAAGGGGATCTTAAAGTATATCATTTTTCGGTTTGGCTTTGCCAAGCTATTAACATATAAACAGAGAAAGAAAATACCGTAAGAATACGAATGCTGCTTTGGAATTGTGTCCGATTCCTGACTTCAGGTGTGATTAAATATGTCTTGAGAACACAAACACATTTTGATCTTCATATGCTACAGAAAACCATGCGCATGCGCACGAGTTCTCAACACTATTACTCTTTCTATTTTCCAGACTCACGAGAAATTTTCCCGTCAAAAACTAGTCACGACATTACCAAAATCATCAACATTCTGTTGATTTTCGTTTCATGCAAATTTCTGTTGTTGCTTTCGACGTCGTTTCCCAACTTTTCAAGCAACTGCACCTTCCGTCAAAACAGTGTCTTCCAAAGACTTGATTCTCAACTTATAAATCAATGGAAATTTTGATTATATCTTCCTCACAGCGAACGACGTGATACGAATGTCATGGGAGAAGCCGAAAGTTGGCTTGCCCCACCATTACGGAAGAATTTCTGCGAACTTCTCTCTCACTCTCTCTCTCACACAATATATATATATATATATATATATATATATATATTATATAATATGTATGCATATATACATGTGTGAATGTGTATATATATACAATACTATTTATATGTATAATATAATGAATACATATTAATATATATATTTATAAATATATATCCCCCCCTCCGAGGATGTACGAATTTTCTACAAGTCCTTCATCACATGGATACAAAGAAGAGGAGAGCTGCATCAAGAAGATTGTGGAAGAGAACGTCACCCCCGTGGAGGAAGGGAAGAGGCTCTCTCTTACAATCTATTATAAGAACCGAAGAACAAGAGACCTGGTTATGAGGAATAACCCCCCACCCACCCCGCCTGCAGGAGACCCCCTGAAGGAATAACGGTCGTCTACCGGTGCACATGCCCTATCCAAGGATGTCCTGGAGTCTATATCGGAATGACAACGTTACGACTGTCTAAGAGGGATCTCCTGTCACGCCCAGAACGGTGCCATCAAACACCACGCCCTCACCGCCCACCAACAGCACGTCGTGCGAGAGGACATCGTGAAAAGCACGGAGATAATCGGAAGAGCCCCTGACCAGCGACGCCTACGCCTCCTTGAGGCGTTATTCATCCTCGAACAAAAACCCCTCCTAAATACGACACAGGAACCCTTCCTGCTGCCCACCTGTGTAAGTAATGCCCAGCTACGCACCCCCCCCTCCCCCCCCCCCCCACCCCCCCCCCCCCCCCCCCCCCCCCCCCCCCCCCACCCCTCCCCCCCTCCAAAAGATAACACCAGCGCCCAGGACAGGACCAATATTGAAGAGGATTGAGGAAATACCAGGAGTTACGTCACCCCGGTCGCAGCCAATGAAAACCCGGCTCCAGGTGACGCAACACACCTGAGAAGGTCAACACGCCTCGAACGTTTCCGACGCCTGGCCGCCAGCCAATGTAAAGTCGAGTATCCTCCGGGTCCTGCAGGAGCATCCGTGAGCGCCCGCACGACCATGATATAAAGAGGACTCACCACCAAGAGCTTCGGGCTGCTCTACGAGCAAGAGCCCGTGCTGGCACAAGGCCAACTTAATCTCAAACCACCACCAAGATTCAGTCCTCCAGCAACCATCGCTGTGACCAAGCCCTGGCAGATCTGGGCGAAACGTCAGAGAAGAGAGAGAGAGAGAGAGAGAGAGAGAGAGAGAGAGAGAGAGAGAGAAACTTGTAGCAGTTAATATATGTATATAGCAGTAATAAAGATAAATTCAATATGACTACACCGGATTTGACGATCCCCTTTGGCACGTTGCGTGCCACTTTCAGCAACATTGAGAAATCCTTGAGTGTCGTGAAGGGAAATAGAGAAGACTCTACACAAAATTAATGAAGCTGATGCAGCAATCTTTTTCAACAAGACTTATATATACATATTATACCCATATATATATTATATATAAATATAAAAAATATATATAGTATTTATAATATGTATATATATATATATCTATATATATATATATATATATATATATACATATATATATAAAGGTTTTTTGCCACGAAGGAAAAATGAAAAAACGAGATAGCCAAGTACTTTCGGTCCGAACAGGACCGAAAGTACTTGGCTATCTCGCTTTTTCATATTTTCCTTCGTGGCAAAAACCTTTATTTTTTATACATAGCATCACGTTTTATATACTTCGTGATCAAGTTATTCATATATATATATATATATATATATAGATATATATATATAATATATATTTATATATATATATATATATATATATTTATATATATATATATATGTGTGTGTGTGAGAGAGAGAGAGAGAGAGAGAGACGAGAGAGAGAAGAGAGAAGAGAGAGCAGAGAGAGAGAGAGGAGAGGTTCAAACAATTGGTTGGGCATGCCAACTTTCAGCTTCTTTTATGTCATCCATAGCACGAATATATATATATATATATATATATATATATATATATATATATATATATATAGATATATATATATCGAAAGGAAAGGCATAGGCTGGAGGAGCTGAACATGCGAGAGCTATTGAATCGGCTACACAAGTAATGTATGAAATTTATGGGGAATAAGCAAAAAAATAAATAAATAAATAAATACAAGAGGGCCAGAAAAAAATGAGTTCGGAGGTGCGAACATGAGCAAATACTATAGAGAAAACGGGGCAATTGTTCTAAGGGGCCAATCAAATGAGAAAAAAGATAGCTACAATAAAGGGTGCAAAGGAAGTCGCTGTCAAAATTCTAGGTCGGTGGAGCCTTATGAAATTTCATTCTGTATGAAGTTCACCGATTACAGATTGGGTTAAAGGGAACTGCAGGAACTACTAGAGACTTGGCGAAACATTGCAGGGAGGTAATTTAATTTGGTTTTGTTTTATATTGGTGTTTTTTGGGGGCGTTGCATGGAACCAGTGGTTATTCAGCAACGGGGACCAGCGGCTTTTACGTGACTTCCGAACAAACGTCGAGAGTGAACTTCTATTACTAGAAAGACACATCTCTCACCCCCTCAGTGGAATGCCCGAGAATCGAACTCGCGGCCACCGACCGGTGGCGGGCCAACACCATACCGAGCAAGCCACTGACGCGCTCTGCATAGGGATTTTTTTTTTTTTTTAGAACCTCAAAGCAAATGAGAGACATAGGAAGGTTTGCGAGGATAATGGAAACTAGGAAAAGAGCTAAGAAACATTCAAAGTTAGAGAAGTTGGAGACGACTGATTGTTTGAGGTGCAATCTGGCAGGCAAAAGTAAATGAATGATAATTAGATGAGAGATGCGGGGATCCACAGAAGTGGTGGAACAGAGATATTTAGGTTTATGCTCAAGATCTGGAAGAAAATCGGGGTACCTTTGGAAAACGGCTGGAAAGTACGATTTTTCTTTTTTTATTTTTTAGTTCTTACTGGCGTCGCAACGACGAAGTTATTGACCCCGGCCGGAAAGTACGAAAGCATTATTTAGCTTAGCCTTCTCTCCTGGATGAAAGTGAATAACTGATGCTGAATGATAATGATGACAGTATTGGAGAGATTAAATTCCGTAAAAGGATGGATCAGCGTTCAAGATAGTTTGGATAATAGAAAGAGTCAAATTGAAAAGTATGTGGAAAAAATTTGACAATATAAAGGTTTTAGGAGGAAAAATGAAAAAGCGAATGGAGAGAACTACCTTGGGAGAAGAAGCGCTTTAAATTTAATTTACATTATATAATTATAGATATATAAATATATTATTTATTTATATATATAAATATCTATAGATATATATATGTGTGTGTGTGTGTGTGTGTGTGTGTATATACACACAAACATATATATATGTGTGTGTGTGTTTAGATAGATAACTCTTTGTGTATCTTAACCTGACTATTCTATACGGTCAAAATAACATTCAAAGTGCTATTTCTCGTAGATAACCTTGGGACTTTTCCTTTCAAGTTGCAATAACACGTGTTCTTTTTATTTTTTTATTTTTTTCGTAGAATTGAAAATCAGACGAAAACCTGTTCTTTTAGACGAATAAACAAAATAACAAATGAGGCTGAACCATTCATTTCGTATTAGGTTTTTTTTCTTTTTGCAAGTAATGATTATTTAATGTTGTTAGGTTATGAGCTCGACTGGATGCAGATTACGCTATGTGGTATTAATGAAAGTTAAATTGAGCTGGGAATCACATTTGGGAACCGTAATGATTCTAATTATGTGACTCATGATATTCAATGATAGGAATTAGTTTTTTTTTTATGGCAAACATTTGGCCGGGATTTTTGGACCATACGCCTAATAGCGCTATGATTTTTTTATTGCAATAATTATCTTTGAAAAATAAAAAATAATTTGGATTATCATCACATGAAAAATGGAGAATAAAATGCTAGGAGAAGAGAGAGAGAGAGAGAGAGAGAGAGAGAGAGAGAGAGAGAGAGAGAGAGAGAGAGAGAGAGACCTTGAAGATACCAAGAACAACAATTAATTGTTAATTTTTTATCTCCTCAAATATTCATCTGCATTTGCCATATTGTCCTCAATTTTAGCAATTAACTTATTTATCTCATTACAGTCCCCGATTTTAGTAAATAACCTGTTTATCTCATTACTAAGCAAAATTCATTATTAAAAAAAAAAATAAATTTATTTTTCCTACCTTAGCCGTAAAGTTTTCAAGTCGGGTCACTTATTTCGTTTGTTATCGACGTTCATATTAGAAACATGACATACGGGATTCGCTTATAAGTCAGTTCTTGAGGCCAAACGTTTGTGGGACAGCACGCCGCCTTCTAAAATGTGTGTGTGTGTGTGTGTATATATATATATATATATATATATTATATATATCATATATATATATATAATTATATAATATAATTACTTCCTTTAGACCTACGTAACATATCAATATTGTCAGCAGATAATTCTGTTACATGACATTTGAAAGCTGTTCGGCTTAAGCGGTGAATTTCTCTTCTTGGGTAATTTTGCAAGATTCCCAGTCATTGGTCTCTTGTCTTTCATGACGACAGGTAATCATTGTTTATCTGCCTTACATTCTTGTATTGTTATGTATAGATCTCCCCTTCCAAAATCAGAATTGCATATGAATCATGATTTCGTATTAAACCGGAAATATAATGAGCCGGGTAATTTACACCACTGTCGTGTAAATTGCGAATTACATGCAATTAGAATTTGATTTCAATGGTTTCCATAATGATATTCATGGCGCTTTGACGAGAAACGATTGGAACAACGAATAGTTCTACTAACTGAATATTAACTTATCACGTAATATAAACTTATTAGTGTTTGAATACAAGTAGGTATATGTTGGAATGTTGACAAGTATGACCACCAGCATATTCTCGCATTGATACTATTTTGATTCCCTTGAAATAACCATACCGAAAAAGCCATCCGAACAGATAACTATATCATGCGATGAGAGCAAAACTGCATATATACTCCATTTCCAGAACAGACATGAACATAACAAGGCGTGATGCGACCTCCAGCTTACTCGGGATTCCTGCAAGATTTTCCCCTCACGCATAATAAGTTGTAAACATTATATTCCTAAGTTAAGGTGAAGAGGTCTTCGTAATTAATACTCATATTTAGTACTACTCATACTAACAACAAGGATCATCTAAAAAAGACGGATTAAACACGTTCATATACTCTTAACTATAAGTGGAAACACAAAATAATCGAACAGAAACATAGCCTAAATTCAGTGCGCCAAATAAATTCAAACAAGCTAAAATCTACAGTCAAATAGATCCTTGCTTCACCAACGAAAATTAAAATAAATACGCTACATTTTTATAGAAATAATTTTTCTGTACTGTATGACACACATTATTCATTTTTTACAATTCCATTGCTACCGACAATCAATAAATTCAATGAAGTATCCTACCCTAAAATTCCCGTATCTTTAACTCAACACGAAACACCTTGTTTTTCAGACCTATTTAGGCTTTTCCATGAGGCTTTCCTAAACCCCTAAACAAGAACAACAACAAAGTAGTTGTAGGCTTAATCCCCGAGTAAGCGAAAACTCACACAATTAACTATTCGACAACTCGACATTTATCTATCATACTCTCTATTTCAAAAGAAGTCCTTCAACTAAACCCATGGCTCTTTCTCCACCTAAACATGGCCCTTCCTTCACCTATACCCATGGCCTTTCCTTCACCTAAATATGGCCTACCCATGGCTCTTTCTTCACCTAAATTTGGCCTACCCATGGCCTTTCCTTCACCTAAACATGGCCCATCCTTCACTAAACCCATGGCCCTTCCTTCACCTAAACATGGCCCATCCTCCACCTAAACCTTGGCCCTTCCTTCACTAAACCCATGGCCCTTCCTTCACTAAACCCATGGCCTTTCCTTCACCTAAAACCATGGCCATTGCGTTAAAACACTGGAGTTAATTTCGAACAGCAGCGAGTTACCTGAAACTCCGGCGAGAATGGTGTATTGGCGGAATGTAAATGAGCTGACCTCTGAAATGTCTCTCATTTCCACCCAAAAGGGCAAGCAGTTGTCATCCCTAGGTAGAGCAGAGGAAGGTATAAGACCGTTGCCCCTTAGGAAGTGACGTTATGGTGCCTCCCGTGCGGAAGTAATTGTCAACTCTATATGGAAGACTATAATTAAAAATTAATTTCGATTTTTACATGATTATATTTATAATAACAGGGACGTCTCTTCAAGTTTATATGATCAAGAATTTTTCTCACATTTCTACCTGACTAAATGCATACAATGAAGCTTCTTATTCACTTCCTTAAGAACGTGGAAACTATCATACATGGGAGGAAACTCGGTTAGTACGTGATGGTGGTTCCAAGTAAATGTTATTAAGGTCAAATGTCACAGCTGTGCTTTGCATCTCTCTCTCTCTCTCTCTCTCTCTCTCTCTCTCTCTCTCTCTCTCTCTCGTGCATAATGTGTTCGGATGAATTTTAGTTTTAAATTGTAATGGCCAAATGAACAAAGTTCCATTAAAATGGATGATACCATTGATTTTTCGTTCTTCTATTGCACATATACGAAAGTGAGTGCCTGTGTGTGTGTTGTTACTTATTCACAAATTACTTTCATACTTCATAAAAGTCAAAAGCTCTGATCCTGGCCAGGGCATATGTATGTAACAAATAAAGGAAAAGTCGTTCCCCCACAATAATTTGAATTCAGTAAATATTGCTCAATAGCTGGGATTAACTAAAAAAAGATATCAAATAAAAGCCATGTGCTAATTAATGACTAAACTAAAATATATATATATATATATATATGTGTGTGTGTGTGTGTGTGTGTGTGTTGCGCGCGCGTGTGTTTATGCTTGTTTGTATACGAGTATGTCAGTGTTTACATGAACGTTTGTGTTTCTGTCAGTCTGCCTAACTCTCAGCGTTTGCTTTCGAGCTTCATAGCAACCAAAAATCTAAACATGGGTTTTGGTCCGTTTAACTGACCAGGTAACAAAATTTACAGATGACTTACTCAAACAATTTTGAAGGAAAACTTCGGCATTCGGCCGTCGCAATTCCTGATGCAATTGAAGACAATTTATATGCAGATGAGCTTCCGATTCTCGGAGCCAAGGCTCATGAGAATAGTGTTAGGTAGTAAGAGACAGAAAGCTTATTAGTTTTTCTGCTTACTCTATTATCATTACTAGCATAATAATAGTGTTGTCACTCTTATTTGTACTGCTTTATTAACTGGACAGTCTTCCGACTCCGTGTAATGCATTCGGTGTAATGCATTATCATTATATTTTTAATATTTAGGCTGTAATGTCCCTAATTAAAATTTTCTTTTTCTTGTTCTCCTAGTTTAGTATATATATATATATATATATATATATATATATATATATATAATATATATATATATATAATATATATATATATATATATATATATATATACATATATATATATATATATATATATATATATATATATATATATATATATTCAATGTAGCACGAAAGTCCACGTGCTTGAGAATATCATAAAATCTACGTAAGAAGGCGAGTGAAAACCGGAGTTGGAACAAGCACTTTCGAAGTTTATTCTATATTTTCAAGTGTGAACTTGTAAATGCAGAATAAACTATGGAAGTGCGTACTTGTTCCAAGTCCCGATTTTCACTCGCCTTCTACGTAGATTTTTATGATATTCTCAAGCAACGTGGGCTTTCGTGCTACATTGATATATATATAGATATATATATATATATATATATATATATATATATATATTATGTGTGTGGGATGTATATTAACCATATAGCAACAATAACCAATAAATAATAATATTTTAATTACATATGCTTGTGATTGTGTAAGGAGTACGGGTTCGTCTTGTACCATGGAATATCCCGCTTGTCAATAGCAAGTTCTCAAGTATTATACTTCAATGATAACAAGTTCAACTACTGAAGGGAGGAGTTGATATGCCAAGACTGTTTCAGTGATTAAGTTATGTTCATCGAAATAAATTTGACGTGAGTTGGAATATTTTTAAGCGTACTATAGTAAGAATATCTGATTCCAGTTTCTCTGATCACGCTTTTCATTCAAAATTGTTTTAAATCACGAAGTGTCAATGTGCATTCGATTCAAAATTTCAGGTATTTTATAAAGACTAACTAGCCACATTTAAAATTTGGCACGTACGTCAATACAAGGCAAAACTTTATATGGTTTATGCAAACAGTAAATACCATAACTAATGTTAGTCGTGAAGTTTGGTTTTCTTCGACATAAAAAGAAATTCCATTTCCTACAGCATAACTTACTTTTCCACATTCCGTTACGTAACCGAAAATGTCCTTTGCGAGGTGTAACATGACCTCACATTTCATCATCACCTGAATTTTCGTGTACCTTGGTATAACTAAAAATTTATTTATTTATTTATTTATTTTATTTTTATTCTATTTATCTTTATTTTTTTTTTTTTTTTTTTTTGCATGTTAAGGAAATCGAATCTCCGTGAATATCATGAAATTCCATTTCAAAGCAGTATCTTGTCAGTAAGATTCACACTTTTTTTTAACACATTTTTGTAACATATCTTGGACTCCCAACCCTTTCAGTAACTTGAGTCTTCACATCCATTACAGGAATTCCACCTCCGTTTCATAAACATTACCCAAGGAATTAGATTTGCATTTCGAAAGAGCTTATGTGACGCACATACATCCAGCTCGCCTTCTCTCTCTCTCTCTCTCTCTTTGTTTTTGTAAACTCATAGTCATTTTCAACGTGAAGTTTTAAACTGAATATATTTTACTTGATTATGATAGGGCTTAGCAACTTTCGAATACATAAGAACAAAAAACAAAAAACTGTTGAAACATTTGCCTCGTTATCCTTTGTATAACGATAATATCCAATAACGGGGGTTAATTCTTTCTTACCTAAATGTGATGTTTTTAAAGAAATTAATAATTTCAGATAAAATTCCCTTGATATTACCACAAGGAAATGTTTGAGAAACAACATTTTCTTTATTGTCATTTAATTAGGATCATTTTCAGCCACGATGGACGTAGAATTATTAGTATCATTATTTCAAAAAGCTTAATTAAACGCCCACCGATTTGGAATGATTTCCAGGTGTATAGAGGCAATTTTTTTTTCTCTCTCTCTCCCAGACAATTCTTTCAGATTCTTTAGTATCGTTTATCTGTCTGATATTTGGCCTCTCGCAAATTACTACGTCTACTTTTCCAAGCGCCTTTCCAAAACGTATTCTTTTCACGCTCTGAGACAACCGCGTCTACTTCTCGAGGCAAACCGAGAAAATGAAGTTACCGCCGGCGGATATCCAGAATGGCTATCACGTCAATCTTGGGAGGAATTCAATTTGTTGCCTCTCGCCCGAGGCCTCAAATGTGGCGAAATGGTGAGGAATGAAACCACTTAAGTTGTGCGGTGAATCCAACCTTGCTTTCTTCCGCGATCCCGTATGCCAAAGCCGTGTGAATTCCATTTTGTGTACGGCTGGGGGAAGAAGAGGAAGGAAATCATATTCACTGGAAGGCGCCGGCGCCTTCTCTACTGTTTGCTTCTTCGTGGTTGCAGGGGAAAACAGCTCATGTGAAATAGTCGGTATTGAAAGTCATTGATACTCAAAATTGAAAATTGGCGCTCTCTCTCTCTCTCTCTCTCTCTCAAAAAAAATCGTCTCTCTCTCTCTCTCTCTCTATATATATATATATATATATATATATATATATATATATGTATAACTGAATCACGAACATATGGAACGAGATGAGTATACAAATAAAGACAATTTCACGTAAAGGACGAGGAGTCAAAAAGAGCTTGCAGAACTTCATCATTTCTCTTTCTTTCGTGGAATTTGTCTTTGTGTGAGTACTTATATATATATATATATATATATATATATATATATATATATAATATATATATATATATATATATATACGTATATATAGTGTATGTGTGTGCGTGCGCGTCTGAATATAATTATATGTTTGTGTTTTTGGATTTTTATTCCAGGATGTCTTTTAATTGAGATCATTTTTTATTCCGAAAACAATTTAACTACACCCAGTTTAGACTTACTTAAAAGAATTTCAGTTTCCAAACAGCTCCGTATACAATTCCCTCTTTTAGTAGTTTACCGATGAAGCTTTACTTGACCCAGATTTGATTAAAAAAGATCATTTTTTTCCCCAAATTGTCACTAATGAAAAGTGTATATATATCATACATATCACAAAAAAAGTTCATTTGGTTCTAAAAATTTTTTTTAGATACATTTCAGATCGATTACCTCAATTTTCGTAATGGCTAAATAAATGGGACATTATTAAAGGAATTTTTCCTACAATCTTTATAGTTTGTGCGAAACTCCCGTAACATATTGCTTATTATCCAAAAAGAACGTATTCCATAAAGGATTAACATCTGATGTAGATATGTAAAAACCAGTTAGTAGATACAGCAATATTATGAATAATAAAAAAACAATTACCATACGCTTTGCTCAGTTATGTAAATAATCTTACTTAAAACCTATAATCTTTATGTTTTGTGCGAAACTCCCGTAGATATTACTTACTATCCAAACAGAACCTATTCCATAAAAGATTATCATCGGATATAGATAGGTAAAAAATAGTTATTAGATACAGCAATATTATGAATAATAAAAAAAAAAACAGTTACAGGATGCTTTGCTCAGTTATGTAAATAATCTTACCTGAAAACTAATATCAATGAGAGGTCTGAATTCTAAAATGATTACAGAAATGACTAACAATGGTATTTTTAACGGCAAAGGCGTCAGCTTAAAGGTGACGCTGACCTCACTTCAGAAGTTGCTCGACCCTATTTCAATAATTCTCTTCGTTTCCTCTATTCACGAGAGTCTGTGTTCCGTGTGTCCTCTAGTCATTATACATTGAACGGCGAACGCACTCCCTTTCTCTTCATCTATACATGTATGTGTGTGTGTATATATATATAACATACACGATGGTTTTGTGCAATAGTACAATTACTGAAAGGACTTCATTCAAACTTCATAGTATCTAGTGGAGTTATTTATACAGAAATAATTAACTCCATCCAGTCTGTGAGGAATAAGTAATATATATATATATATATATATATATATATATATATATATGTGTGTGTGTGTGTGTGTGTGTGTGTGTGTGTGTGTGTGTGTGTGTGTGTGTATATAAACGAATCGGGAAAGTTTGGAACGCGATTATTGCACAAATAAAGGTATAGTCAAGAAGGCATTGTTAAGTATTGTACGGTTAAGTGTTAAAGTAATCATGGCTTAATACCTCTATATATATATATATATATAATATATATATATATATATATATATATATATTTATATATATATACAATAATATTATATATATATATACATATATTATATTATATTATATATATATTTGGACTGGTAAAAAGTTCTGTTACAACATAATTCCAATCCTATAAGGAGCCCATAAAAACACCAAAATATAGAAAGATAAATACTGTATTTCAGAGACTGCTGTCTCCCTCTTCAGGTAGAATGAGTGAGAAAAGTTACAAAAAAGGTGATATTTATACCAAGAGATCCATTCACACATAAGCCAATTTAGGTCAATCCCACTGATAATCTTCCTTTAATCTTCTTAAGCGTTGGTTGAATGAAAACCTTGTCGATGACATCTGAGTACCATGCTCCGACCAATCTTACATCGGATTTACAGGAAAATCACTTCCCAGAGATTAATGCAACATTAAACGCGGTCAGTTAGGTATGGACAACAGAACTCAGCTATTTTCAAACCATATAAATGAACATAACCATAGAATAAACTGGAATTTGCACATATAATTTATAGCAGCATTGCCGTACAAGAGTCAAATGATGGAATCGGCCTTGATTAAACAGAGGCAGGTAATGAACATCTCAAAGGGAGCATGGTATTCAGATGTCATCGACAAGGTTTTCATTTAACGAACGCTTAAGAAGATTAAAGGAAGATTATCAGCAAGAGTGATCTAAATTTGGCTTACCTGTGGATGGACCTTTTGGTATAAATACCACCTTTTCTGTAACTTTTCTCAATTCCATCTTACCTGAAAGAGGGAGACAGCAGTCTCTGAAATGAAATATTTTACTCTATATATTTTGGTGTTTTTATGGGCTCATTTTATTAGATATATATATATATATATATATATATATAATATATATATATATATATATGTGTGTGTGTGTGTGTGTGTGTGTGTGTGTGTGTGTGTGTGTGTGTGTGTGTGAGTTGTGCGTGCTGTCAGCGTTTGTGTGCAGTAGGTGGCTGATGGTAAGTACTTTGGATTATTTAAGAACTAAATATCTTCATGTTTGTGAATCCAGACAAGACAACTGAAATAACTCAACCAGCAACTTTTGGACAAATACGTCTTAAATTTAAAAAAATGTCTAATCGTAAACCAAATCTTTTGTTCTTCTTTGAACCCCATTTCCTTCAAGACTCTTTGCGCATTAATCGCCAGAAAGACATTTAAGTCTATTTTTGTCGCTCATAAAAGGTGATATTTAATAAGCGAATAGACAGCTGCGTTTTTTAAAAAATTTTTTATTTGTTAATGAACTGAAATAAACTTTATTTCTGACAATGTGGTTTACTTCGGAATTTATTTTAGTCAAGAATGCATTGTTAAGTAGTGTACGGTTAAGTGTTAAAGTAATCGGGGGACTTATAAATTATGGAATCATTAAGAAAAATATATGAGCTTTAGCAAAATGTCGATAAGTCACATTGTGGCCCTGTATATCGCGATATGAAATTATGAAATCATTAAGAAGCGTATGAGATGAAGGAAATGTCAACACAGTCACACTGTGACCCAGTATCACTAAAAGGAAAATGAAACCATTAAGAAGCGTATGAGATGAAGGAAAATGTAGACAGGTCACACTGTGACCCAGAATTAAAATAGGAAAATGAAACCACTAAGAAGCGTGTGAGATGAAGGAAAATGCCGACAGGGCATATACTCTGAGGCCTGGTATCACAATATGAAATGAATCCCCAGCTGACATACACTAGTTGATATTTCCTATACCCTGCTGTGAATGTTTTAATTGTGCTATCATAACTACGAATAACATTTAATCTTCACCGCATGTGGTGGATACGCGTTCATGATTTAATTCTGAACGATAAATTACGCGTTCATCCGCTGCTGTGCTGGGACGAACGTGAGTAAATATCAATCAACATCATGGTTACAGAATCATCAGTAAATAACGTAGATCAATTTCCATTGTTTTCCCGATGATGAATACGTGAAAATGGTGAACAAGCCGTTCGGAATCTGCTGCTTTTCTTCGGCTATTACCATAATCACCGTTTTATTTCGAGGTATCTAATAGAATATACAAGTTTCAACGACACAATACGTGGAACATATATAATGAAAAGGAACCTGAAACTATATTCCAATATGCATTTTGGCCGCAATGAAGCCAAAGTTGTTTTATTTCTATTGTACAGAGCTTATTCATAACAAAATAAATTCACTTTAATAGCCCTAGCCAGTCCACCTGAAATAATTGTGTGTAAATAACTGTGTAATTTTCTATCCTCAGCCAATCCATAGGGTTGTCAGTTCTTTAACCATCCTTGTCCTCAGAAAAGATTTACGGTCTTGTCAGATATAAGAACTCATCCCCTCATATCTTTACATAAAACCTAAGGTTCTGTTTATTCTGAACTGCTTAATGTGTAGCATTTAGCCATGCTGCTGTTTTCCTCTTAGTCTTTTCGTATGGAGAATGAAAGGTTTGAATAAACATTTTGCAACCAATTCTAACATAACAGGGATCAATTCGCCATCTACAACAGCCTCATTTCATGTGGAAAATGAAAAGTTTGAAAAAACATTTCAAAACCAATTCTAATATAATATGGACCAACTCCCCATCTACAACAGCCTCTTTTCTTACGGAAAATGAAGGGTTTGAATAAACATTTCACAACCAATTCTAACATAACAGGGATCAATTCGCCATCTACAACAGCCTCTTTTCTTACGGAAATGAAGGTTTGAAATAAATTTTTTCACAACCAATTCTAACACGATAGGAACCAATTCGCCATCTACAATAGCCCTTTGTCTTTTGTTTTAGAACTAAATTGACAGCCCTTAAAAGAACTTCGAAAGCTTCCCCAGTACAAAGTCTATTACCATGATGGGGTCGAGTGTAAAATCCTTCCAAATAGTTGTTTTCACTCATGGATTGCGGGAATATTTAGGATGAATATTGGAGCGATTACTCAGTAATCATCGACTGATCTCATGCAGTTTGCAAAATAAATGTATCATGGTTCATTGGACCAATTACAGGTCAACCGGAAGAGGTAACAAAATATCAGATGAAAACTATATATACACTTTTAATATGAAATCATTTGATTTTCTCGTGAATTTGGTGTATTTATTTAACTATAGATTTTTTTAGAGTTTTAACTAGTGAATATATTCGTTCATTGAATGATATAAGCATTTAGTCTAAACAGCAAAACTAGAGTATAGCTATAGTCTAAGTATTATTAATTCTTTTTATATTTTCATGTAAATTTAAAACATCCAGTAGTATGACGTCTTAATTATGTAAACAGACAACCATTAATTCGACAAATTACTTAAGATATGCAATGCTTGAAACAGTGAAAGTGAATTTTAGAAATCCCGAACAAAAGAGACATGTTCGTTTAACACATGAAACCCCCCCCCCCCCCCACACCCACACATTTCATTAAGATCCCTGAAGTCTGCTGTTATTAGAAATGAGTTTATTTATTCAAATGAGATTTGTAATATTCGGATTTCAATATGAAAGAAAGAAATTACAAATTATTTTAATAACTTTGTTTACAGAGTCAACACTAATACGATTGTGATGTGTTATTTATGTTATTAATTGCTTGAAATGAGAAAGCGTTTGGGATGGATCTCTGAAAGAATAAAACGCTTCAAGATTCCATGAAAATTGTTGCAAGTGGTTGCATAACGCGTCCTTTGCTTCTTTCACATCATTCTTAAATCTTTCAAAAATGCTTCATTTAATAATCTTCTTACTTATTCAAAATCTATTTATTTTTTTTTTTATATTTTCATGTTTATTTTATATCGTTTTCATTCATTCCCGTAAAATGGAGCTTACATTTGATATTTCCAGAAGCGTGATTTTTCCTTAAATTAAGCTCTTATGGAGATGCCATATGCTGGAAAATATTTTAATTGTATGGTGCTTCCATTACCAAAATGCAGCAGATGTTTATTTCAGCACTGAAGGACAATATGAAAGATATAACAGGTTTGTTTGATTGTTTGTATGGTGTCTTCACGCTGCATGGAACTAGTGGTTATTCAGCAACGGGACCAACGGCTTAACGTGACTTCCGAACCACGTCGAGAATGAACTTCTATCACAGAACTACACATCTCTAACCATCAGCGGAATACCCGAGAATCGAACTCGTGGCTACCGAGGTGGCCAGCCAACACCATGCCGACCACGCCAATGAGGCACTGATATAGCAGGTACAAACTTCAATAAGGTCGCTATGGGACCGGATCACTTCCTACGTATTGCTCGATAGGGGTTACAAAGTTCAGAGTTATTGCTCGTCAGTATTGACTTAATTCTGCTCAAGAGATGTTTTCCAGCAATCTTTATTCCTGCTTTATTCTGCTCTGAACGCAAAAGTTTGAAGTAATAAGGTCGTATAATGAACTCATGACGCGATAGGGGTTACAAAGTTCGAAGTTAATGGCCAGTTTCATCGACCGAAAAAATTTCATTCAGTATTTCAGTAATAAGATTCAATTTTGATTTTAGGATACTCATGTGATTATGGAAAGGTTCAGCTTCTGACTGCTTTTTAATTCTATACAAAACTGAAACTGACTGATAACCAATAAACGTCGTGATCTTGCTAGGTTTAAAGCGACAACAGTCACTGATAGTTAATATTGGTTTACGTGACACTTATTTAGTTTGTTTGAATTTTTACTCCGGTCCCTTCCGTAGTTCGATATTGTTTACAATATACTCAGATTGATGAAGGATTTATCATGAAGAGATACTAGTAGAAATAAGTTTAGGTTTGTTGATTTCTGTATTAGTGTCGAAGACAAGTAACAGAGATACCTTGTAAAACTGCCGCTATCAAATATATAAAAATGATCGAATCTAGAGGAAAAAAAAAAGTTAAGTTTCTACCAGATTTAATGCTAATGATGCTGAAATGAAACGTAACTTCAAATTGCCATTAATAAGGCTTCGGAAATTTAAACCTAATTCAAGAATGAAATCACAGTAATGTCTGCAACTGTGAAAGTCATTGGTATTCCAGTTGGAAGAGCCACTTGATTTGTGTCATTGATATAACAATTTCAAGTACTCTCAAAGCTGAGTTAATGGTGTTATGTCAAACCACATTTCAGCTACAGATACTATGACCATAATTGCTGATAATTAATCGGGATTGTCGCTCTAAACTACATTAATGTCTTAAATCCTTACCAGAATCCCATCTTTTTTTTCAATCCTTTTAAAATGATGGGATCGGTTAAAAAGAAGTAAATTTAATATCATTGCTGTTTCTTGCCATTTTTAAGGTAAATATCCCTTGAAAATTTTTTTATAATATATATATGTATGTATGTACATGTTTGTATATATGTACATACATACATATAAATACAAGTATGTACGTATACATACTGTATAAGTTAAGTATATCTTAGTTTACCCAGACCACTGAGTTGGGTAACAGCTCTCCTACGGCTGGCCCGAAGGATCAGATATTTTTATGGGGCTAGGAACCTACTGAGCAACGGGACCTACAGCTTATTGTGGGATCCGAACCACATTATATCGAGAAAGGAATGTCTTATCACCAGACATAAATTCCTCTGATTCCACGTTACTGTATACTGTAGATATATATATATATATATATATATATATATATATATATATATATATATATATATATGTAGTGTGTGTATATATATATATATATGTATATATATATATATATATATATATATATATATATATATATATATATATATATATATACAGTAACGTGGAATCAGAGGAATTTATGTCTGGTGATTAGAAATAAATATATATATATATATATATATATATATATATATATATATATATATATATATATATATATGTGTGTGTGTGCGTGTGTGTGTGTGTGTGTGTGAATGGACAGGTAGGTAGATAGATAGACAGATCTACTCATAGATATACGCATGGGTATGTGTGGGAGGTCTAGCGTGCGCGTGTGTTGGTGTTTGCTTGTGAATATCTTCTAACTGTAGTTTAACGTTATGTGAACTGTATGGCCCATAAAAGGGAACAGGGAAAAGAAATACACGACTATGAATTTCTATTGCAGCGCTGCCCTCCAATTCACGGCTGGAAATGAATTGAACTTTATCACTGCACATAAAATAACGGTGGTTTGACTTCCTTCAGCTCCGTATCTTGTCGATACTGAGATACATATTTACATAAAACCAAGTATATTGAATACATAGACGTTATTTCAACCATAGCACGAATTTCTGTTACATGGTTTTCCCTTGTGAGTTCTGCCCACCCAACAGGATATTTCTGGGGTAATCGGCAAAAAAGCTTTGCTGTATTTTTCGAATGGAAAATGTCATTTTCGTAGTGGCTCTCGCTGAAGCGAAGTATTTTCCCAAAGGTAGCCGGTTATTTCTTTCTCGAACAATATACCTTTTCATTGTTTATCTTTATCGTTCGCCCGCCGTTTTTCCTTTCATTTGCTTTTGTTGATTCCCGGCGTCATTCTTTCCTCTGAAGAGCCCAAAGGTTTTATGTTTTCGAAATTGAAAAGGTTTTATGCAGAACTGAATGATTTTCAGTCTTATAGAGCCACCTTTAAAGGAGTATGCTTTAAATGTATTTTTTTAGCCATAACAGGGCTGCGTGATGTATTTTAGTACAGCAGTGGTTCTCAACCGCGGGGGAAGGGGGTTGGTTCAGAGTGTCGAGAGAGAGAGGAGAGAGAGAGAGAGAGAGAGAGAGAGAGAGAGAGAGAGATTATGACCACAGATTTGGCACGCTCAAACTGGGTCCTAGGACCACAGAAAAAAGCAGCGTTTATCGGTCTTAACTACTGAGAAGTCACGATGGGCGTCCTCCCCACAACTTAGAATGTTTGCGTTAGTACAGTGGTTCTTGACAGGGGGGGGGAGGGGGGGGGGAGGGGGGGCGTTCCCCTTGGGGGACGTCAGCAATTTCCAGGGATGCGCGAGCCCTAGGGAAAAAAATGAAAAAAAAATCTCCAATTATATTCGTTATTCTCTTGAAAAGAGTGAAAACTAATATTCAGAAGTTGATGAAAAAAATGTAAAAGTATCGCCTTATAACGTTACTTTCCTAGAGTCTACTACTCTAGTTAGGCTCGTTGGGCTGACCATAGTTTGTAATTATTGACCTCCTTTCCTATCCCTCGAAACCCTTTCTATTTCTCATTTTTTTTTTTCTTTAAATCTGGAGGAAATTTTACTCATAGATGCCGATGCAAGGGGGCGTGAAAGAAAGGACCAACTCTTAGAAGGGGCGTGGTAATAAAAAGGTTAAGAACCACTGCGATAATATTTTGTTGCATATTATTTGGAATGCACCTACTGAGTCACAAAATTTTGGAAAGGGGGCGATGGGGAAGAATGACATTCTGACATATATGTGTGCATGGACAACACCCCCCCCCCCCCCACCCAAAAAAAAAAAAAAAAAAACACTGAACTATAGTATAGTAGAATCTTCCACAGGGCAGAGTTAAGCAACTTTAGGTCGGGTCAAACTAATTTTCAAATACCTAAACGGGGTCCCACGATGTCGCAATGCAAAATCGCGCGTTTGGTTTGACAAATGACAAGAAAAAAGGTTAGACGCATAGGATTATTCTCAAGTACAGATGAGACAAAGGCAAAATATACAAATGTTAAAACTGAATGTACCATTGTTGAGTCAGATGTCGGAAAAAAAACAGAATTTAATCTACATTTAAGAAAATGTATCCTGAATACATTTTGTGAAACGTCAGAATGTGATGAATGAAGGAACAGAAATGGCAAGGTAAAAAGGTATAATAGCAATATGAAAAGAAACTACAAATAAACAAAAATATGATATGGCGCTTAGTGACAAAACGAATATGGCAAGATATTGGAAATTTCCCCTAAATCTGACAGGAGTCTAGAAGTGGCCTTCTATGAAACTGTTTTATATATCTAGCGACATGATAACACTAAACAACGAACTTGATCGAGTATACAAAACGCCAAGTGACCAATATTAATATTGTATTATTACTAATATCAATATATATATATATACATATATATATATATATATATATATATATATATATATATATAAAATATATATGTGTGTATGTGTGTATAGACAAAGTATTACATATATTTATACATATACATATATACATGTATACATACAGACACATCAGTGATAACAAATGCATATGAAGAAACTGTGATTTTATTTGCTTTATATTCTTAACCAAATCAGGTCCAGTAAGTTTAATCGCGGAAGTGATGATGTTTGATGATTGATACATTTTGGTTTCAGCTCCGGACCATTTGCCTAGAGTCAATAATTCGGTGAAAAACCAGAATTCACTCCTCCTCCTCCTCCGAGCTGGCATTTCACCTGCTATTGACATGTAATCGAACTCGAGTCGGATCTCGTCACAGTTTTTAGTGACAGTTCCGCGTCATTTCACTCTGAATCCACCGTCGCTAACAATGTTGCCACGTCGTTATGGTTCACTTTCCCGAATTGCTAACGACTTGTTAAACCAAACGTATCCATATACAATGGCAAGTCTTAAATAGACAGTAGTATTTGTTTACACGAGAATATAGAATCTATATTCCGTACCTTTGTTCTCTGAATATTTCAGACTATGTTAGGTAGAGCAGGTTGTTCTGGCAACATTGTATTTTAGTCAACCGTCAATGATACCCCTAAAACCGTATGTGTCGAAGGTAACGAATATTCCCGTATTATTTCGATACGATGTAAACTACATTCTCTAAAACGCTTTTGCCCAAAACTCAAGGATACTCCTAAAGCATTTTAACTAAAGGTAAAAGGTTTCACTGCCAGTTTGATCAAAGGTAACGGGTATCCCTCAGAGCAATTTGATGATAGGAAATGAATACTTTTAAATACTTTTAGTCAAATGTAAAAAAGGAGAATTCCGAAAATATTTTGCAAAAAGGTATAGTAGGGGTATTTCTAAACATTTTGATGAACTGTAAAAAATTTCTCATGCTATAAATTTTCCCGGTTCTTTCTTCTTTGCACAATTTATACATCTTTCTTGAGTTTCGTTAGAAAAATCTTTACAAAAAAATTTAAAATAAGCTTTTATTAAAATGCACTAAAAAGTGAAAAATAATTTTTTGAGACATCAGGATTTTCTTGCAATTAATCATGTCCACAAAAATGATTCTATCGAGTTAAAGAAGATGTAAAAAATCCGAAGAGCTTCAAACACAATTATTCGTCGTTGGTTTAAAACTGTTCTCTGACCATAGTACAGTAATGCAGCAAAAACTCGTGGCGACTTTTTTCTTTTTTTTTTTGTTAACTGGAACAATGCGTTTGTTCTTAAGTTGCCCAATTAGTGAATTAAATCTTCATATTTTTATAAACTGTGTATGTATCGAAGAAAAGTTGGTCACTTGTACAGTATAGAAACTCTTTATCATTGAAATATATTTTGGAACCTGGAAAACCAAAAAATTTTTCACAGCTAAACAATATTTCTGGAACGAAAACTAAATATAGTTTAAACTGTCAGCATTGAAAACCTCTGCTTCACCGTGACTTCCATGAGTCGTGGAATCGTTCAGTCTGGACCGAACAGTGGAAGAGGACAATTGCGGTGGAGGGTTGAAAGGAGAAGAGTTGAAGCCAGTAGCAAGTCTTAATTGATAACAATTTGAAAATTGCATTGGGATATGAATTCATAGTTTATTACTTTTCCGCTTTTGTAGGTTTTTGTGTATAAAGCAAAATGTTTAGTCAGGATTCATTGATTTCGGATACTTTGCAATAAACTTATGGCTTAGGCTTAGGTTATAGCCAGTGCTACATAAGTCTAGTCTCCCGAGGGGTTTCTTCAGTTTGAAGAAAAGTAAATAATAAATAAGTGAATAAATAAGCAAGGTGAAGAGTAATCTTCGATATTAGAAATACAATTAATTTTTTATTATTTTGCTTTTAATTTACGATGGAAGACTAATCAGGTGTGATATTATCAGCTACAACTGTCGAGTGCAGATTCTACAGAAGGACAACTGTAACGTATTATAAACAATAATGTCGAGGCCAATGCTATTGACTTTATATTACAGACTGCAACAAGTTGCATCAAATCTTTGCAACTTATGAAGGGTGTCTAAAAGACCATAAGCAGGATTTGTGAAATTCTTCCACAGTCTTGGTGTGATATACTTCGTCATTATTTTTTTCTTAGGCCTATATGATATAATCGAGAAGCGCGAAGTGCACTTGGCCTACGGATAAGGCGAAGGCAGGCAAACTAAGCCATTGGCGGGCCACTATGCACCCTTCACCAGTTGGGTCTAACGAAATCCTAGGAATAAATCTCAAGAAATGTAACTTAGTAAAGGCATCAATAAACCAAGTAGCAAATAATGAATATAATTGATAATAAAAAACGGCGGTATAGTTAAGTAAATAGTATACCTATAAATTAATTTAAAAAAATACGTATAATTCTTTGAAATACATAGGTCCCTGTGAAAAATAAAATACAAAATTCCAGCAAAACAAATAGAGTAAACACAACTTCGTCTCTAAAACACGTCATATATATATAGCTACACACACACACACACACACACACACACACACACACACACACACACGAGCGAGAGAGAGAATTGATTGATATTAGTATGTGAGCGTAGGCTGTCTACTACAAATATTTTCCCACGCATAGACTCCATACTGACAAGCAATGCGGCTTATGATGGCTTGTTTACTGTTCAGAACGGAAGCCATCCCATTCCTTTGTCATATAATGGCCCACAAATTTTCCATGCGATTGAGATCCGGAGATTTTTGCAGGCCAGTTGATCCGAATAACTTTTGGATGCTGTTGTAACCATTTTCTCACTGGCATGCTATTATAAACAGAGAGTTGTCCATTGCCAAGAACATGGCAACGTCTCCGGAATCTGTTGCATCCTAAACAGATGGAATACAGCACCTCCTCGTCAATAAAATGTCAACATATATACTGCCTGCCATTTAATCGCTCATGGATTGGCACTAAAGCACGTGGTCCGCAAGACGCATCCATCCAACCCCAAAGGCCCGCGGTTATCCTCCCACCTCGTCGATTTGGTTCGATATATTTATCCTCAAACTGAAAAAATAGAGAGAAGGATTTAGAGAAAATATAATTTACAGATATTCGGAGAGAAACAATGACAGTGGCTTACTTTTAAAATATAAAAGAAACTTTTAACTGCAGTTCTTCCTCTCATCAATAAATCTTTATGGATTAAGAAAAAAAAAGGACTGGCGCTTTATTAAGCCATCCTTTCGATAATATTGCTATAACACAGAACTTTTAAACTTTAAGACTTGAAGTGCAATGTTAAGAAAATACTATAAGGTTATTCTATATACTATATATATATATATATATATATATATATATATATATATATATATATAATATATATATATATATATATATATATATCTATATATATATATATCTATATATATATATATATATATATATATATATATATATATATATAGATATATATATTATATATATATATATATATATAATAGATATATATATATAAATATATATATATATATGATATATATATATATATATATAAATCTCCACAAGTATGTATAGGCCTATTTGAATTTTTTCTCCGAGAAACAGTTCTCTAATATGCATTTAATAAAAACTTATAAAGACAAAAATTATACCACTTTTTCGCCGCCTTTCCTCTATTAAAATGATAATATACAATTACAAACCAATTTTAAATAGAAACAGCTACGTCAGTTGTATTTTCTGCCAGACTTAGTTTTACAGTAAAATAATTACAAGAAAACTTTGGTTATTATAGGCCTAATAGTATATATTATGAATTCGGAAAAGAGGCATAAGAAAAGTTGTCATAGCATAGTAACCTTAAACGTCTTTTAAGTCAGTGCAATGTGTATTCAAACATTCACGAGACTCAGGAAAGCTAGCACGAACTTCCTCTGCAACTGGTTTCCCGCCAAGCAACACTGCGAAGCGAAGGCGGGATTTCACAGAAATTTAAACTGCTTCTTCAGTAATGACAATTCCCAACTCCCACCCTAGCTCAAATTAATTTATATCTTCTCTTGTATTATTTCTCCGTGATTACATCCTAAACTTCCATTAAAGATATTTGTCAGCAGGTTTAAAAACCAGTGAAAGAGGAATTATCATTCATTAAATCTTTAGCATATATACAGACTAGGCCTATAACAAAGTATATCACACCTAGGCTACCACGTAAAAATATATAAAGCAAAATAAGTAAATGTTCATTACCTGGTTTTTCCTGGACGCCAGCAGTGCAGTCTTCTCTGTTGGTCGTTGCAAATGTCTTCTCGTCACAAAATATAAGTTTCCCAAAAACTGCTCGCTCTTGGACAGATATTCGAGCAAAAACCCGAGACGATGGTCCATATGCGTCTGTGTAAGTAGAGGCTTGAGCGCAGGTTTCCTACAATGGAAAAAATTGCTTCTCGAAACTGACGTCTTACAATGTCAACTGATGTTTGTATTCTTGTTTCTCGTTTCACTGAAAATGATGACGAAATGGGTGTTCGGTTATAAATTAATCAACACTTCGTCTTCTCTGCGGTTGTGCCGCGGGTCTCCCAGATCGGATGGCTATTCAATCCTTCTCCTTCGTTGTATCGTTTTAGCTATCTATACACAGTTGTCTTGTTGATATTAAGACTATTAGCTATGCTTTTTTTGAAATCTGTCGAGATGGAGCTCAACTATAGCTCTCCTTGTTGTGTGGGTGACGTTCCGGTCGCTGTCGGGTTGCTCCAACCATGTTTGGCAAATGACCACAGTTGACGTCTTGTTAGACCACGCCCACAACTGCATCTCCGATACGTTCATTACATTAAATAAACTACTATGATGGCTTAAAAGTAAAATTCGTTAAGTATTTACGTCTTTTCATATTTACCATAATTAAGATTAAGGTGTTAATGTTTTTCTAATGATCTAGCTGATATTTTGATACAAAAATATAGCTTTTTACTATAAAACCATGTTAAGTGAACTGTATCTTTTTTTTGAGCGAAGTTTCAAAATGTTTCGCCGTTGCAATTTAGTGTCATTAGAAATGTGAAGAAGGTAAGAGTTTGCCAGTTAGTCCCTTTTTGAACGAAAATCACTGAAATCAGGTCACTCGAGTTTTGCTGCAATACTGTACATCAGAAATAAAACCGTATCGTTTCTCGTTTTAATGGTGTTAAAAAAAAAAAAAAAAAAAAAAAAAAAAAAAAAAAAAAAGAAAAACGCGCGCGCAGTCACACACTACTGAATTTATGTAAACCAGTGCATTAAACTTCAACATCATCAGAAGTGCTTTGATGTCGCAAAAAAATACTTTAATACTCATCTCTACTACCTCGCATGGTCTCTGGTCTAAACTAGGACTTTATTACTAGATCTGCCTTGATAGGCATCTCATCCCTAGCAAAAGCCTTCTAGATTATTCAAAGTATCCACTAACCTCATTTACCTTTCTTTCCGCCATCAAGCCATCGCAAAATACTATGATCCGTCTCGACGCTTAAGCTTATTTTTTTCTATTTATTTTATTTTATTATCATGTTTTTTCTATTTTTTTTTTTTTAAATCTCAATCTATCCTCCTTCACCTACAGATACTACGCAGACGTATTTCAGCTTTCCTTTGTGTTTTATCAGTGATCCCACTCTATCTCCTAAGAGCTGTGAACTCCTGCTACCTTAATGCTGACCACTTTTGCGAATATCAACCTTTCTTGCCATACCGCCATAAGAAATATATATTCACATATCTCTATATGACTGCAGCAAAAATTGTCAACATTCATCCTTTTATATTCATGGACTCCATTTACTACTATGTCTTCCTCCTCTCACAGATGCGTTTGCTAGTCTCTTCCGTTGCTCTTCACTATCAATCAATTAATCATTATATGCAAATACCATTATTTACGCATGCCATTGCCTCATCTCGTCCTTATACCCAGCAACATAGCCTCTCTCTATATAACTCTTTCCCTGATTCCTACTGGCCCCTTCCACATAAATATTAAACAGCCAAGGAGACAATACACTATTGGCATTTCTCTACTTTTCCGCCATCCCAGTCACTAGCTCATCTACATATTCACACAAGCAAATGGTAAATACTCTTGATAAATCGATATCACATAACCTGTGTGTGTGTGAGAGAGAGAGAGAGAGAGAGAGAGAGAGAGAGAGAGAGAGAGAGAGAATCATGTTCACTCGACTATGTCTACTTTTGAATTCGTTTTACTTTTATAATTTTTCACGTCGGCAATCATCATAACTTGTTAATAAGTTTGACCATGAAAAATACATAAATCGTTTGACTTATCATTTTTGTTTATTATGAATTTAATTTCATGTAAATGGCTCAATAATCATGTTTAACATCTAGTGTATTGTTGACGTTACGATATTATTATAAGGAGTAAGCATCTTTAAGTTAATCAGCTTCACTACAATGCAAACAAATTTTTTTATCTATAATTAAAAAAAACGAAATGAAGGCCCTGCTTTTAACGTGACACGATCAACACTTAAGAGAATAAAATACCTGATCCATTCTCCCTCATCTTTTTTTATTTTCATGTTTGAAATTTAAACATTTTTGACGTTGTTATCTTTAGATTATTTTGAATATTCTATACAGACTGTGCAAATTCCATCCCCGAGCAACCATATGACACTTATCCTCATTTACATGACACTTTACTGTACGGTTATAGAAATCCTGCAATGCGACACTCTAATTAATTGAAATGCAGGAACTATCCAGAAAGGGATGTTATTCTTGGAAAGACGAACGGAAGGAAGGAAGGGCTTTCCTACGTCTCCCTAACCCCCTTTTGTGCACTGTTCCGTCCTATGTTTGCATCTAATCTCCAGGGCTTATGTAGTGCTGTATCTCTTGTAATAATTTTTTTTTCTTTCTGTCTCGCCTCGAAGACTTAATCCTTAGAAATTCCGTAGAAACCGTGGAGAGTTTTCTTTACAAGGTGTGTGTGTGTGTGTGTGTGTGTGTGTGTGTGTGTGTGTGTGTGTGTGAGGAGGGAAGAATACTTCATAATACCAATGAACCAGAGGTGCTGAATTTTCCCTGGATTATGAGAGATCGTGAACAGTAAAAGTAAAGGTAGACACAAGAGCTTTAATTTCTATAAATTATTTCCGTGCACCCAGCAAAGCCTTCCTGATCACCAACCTGAGTTTTTTATACGGTACCATATCTGTAATCTTTTCTTTCTTGATTTTCGCTTTTTCCATTTTTGGAAACATATTAACTTTCCTTATTCTCTTGCTCTTCGGACACCTGAGGATTTGTTGAAGTTCAGGATCATTCTTGTCATAATTCTACTTCGTCATGACAGAATAGAAATATCAAGTTTCTCACACGGTAAAAATTATATACTGAGTTATTTTGATTTCTTAGCCTCTTTTCGGAATAGTTTCACGTCTTTTCTTCAAGAACCGGATGTATTCCCATACTACACTTGTACAGTTTGTGTCAGCGTCTCAGCATGAAAGCCCAACTCATCTCAGGTGACTGAATATCACCAAACAGGTCCGATCATCCTGTAGGGCCCCATACACTGAACGATTGTCGTTATCGACACACAAACACTATTCAGACACTATGAACGATCTCAGTCTGAACAAAGATTTTGTCTCGAGAAGACCCGGCATCATCTCTAGAAGAGACGTGTGCGCTACCGTTATGTCGGCAGACAAACACACACATTGAATGACCAGTGTATGACAGACATAAGTGGCAAGCCAGCAACCTGATCGTGACAGATTCCCGCCGATATCGTTCTGCCACGAAACTCCGCCCACTTTTGCATTCAAACAAACCCATACACAATGTTTTTGCGAAAGATTGAGAAAATCGTTCATACAGTCGTTCAGTGTATGGGGGCCCTTTATTATACACTTTCGGTAAAGTATTAATTCTAGCATTTTCAGCGTGAATGTTTTTATAATGTCCTCCATCCACTTAATTCCTTCTTCTTAGATATAAAGCCGACGGTCGGACTAGTATGTATATGTATGGACCGAAATGAACCAAAGTCGGACCATATAGTAGATTTTATAAGGGATGGTTTTAACCGACGTGTCATTTTGATCCAATTATCCGGCCTGATCCAGCTATGCTATCTTCTTCTTTATCATTCGTAGAGATAATAAAGCATTATTCTGGCAGAACTTTTCACGTGGATTCCAAATATGATCTTATTTTCCTTCTACGATAGAAAATACCGATGATATTAGGGGATGGTTTTTAACGGGTACTTCTTTAATTTTAATTGCAGTGAAAATAGAAACACTGTTCTGATAGAACTTTTCATGAGGATTCCAAATATATGTTTACTTTTCTTCTACGATGAAAAATAACGATGTTACGTTTCAAACAATGCCCGCCTACAGTACCCGAGCCCGCCGTCAGGTTGCCAGCTATGTATGATAATATAAGACAGGGGTTGAGCGTAACTTACACCCTTCCTCGTGTTGTATTTGTTGAGTTACCCATTTTAGCCTCTTTTCTGCTAATTTTAAAAGCTTCTTTGGCAAGAGAACAATAAAATAATATATATATATATATAGATATATATATATATATATATATATATATATATATATATATATATATATATATGTATATGTATATATATATATATATGTGTGTGTGTGTGTGTGTGTATATATCTAGTGCTAGGCTTGTATAACAAGGCACACTGTGAGGTTATTAAGACCTTGTGATGTTATACGCAAGTATCGTGTTGTATACTTCCCATCCTTGTCAGAGATTGTGACGATAATTTCTAAGTCAGTATCTTCTTTGGGTATAAAGGCGGAGATGTTTCAAACTCATGATGATAACATTAACAATATATTTGCGAAACTAGTACATCTCTTGAGTAGAGGCAAGAAGGTGGTTAAGAGAACTTGCTTCTAGGAGAAGTAGAGTTCTGAGTTACAATGCATTTACAAAGTCATAGGAGAGCAAAGCTTAGCTCAGCATACTAACATACAGACAGACAAACATGTGAGAGGAAAAGTCACGTAGACGTCTGTGGGTTATAGGTCAATAGGTTCTCAGGCGAAAGCACTGTGACCTGTTTGACACAATGGATTTGATTATCACAGGCAAATGCAAACCAGGGCGTCGCTGATGCAACACGCCAAGGCCTAGCTTGCATTCTGTTTATCAATCTTTATCACACTCCTCGCTATCTCAACAGTGACCCCTTGGGTCATTGGCTTATTTATATATGTTAACATATAAATATTTTTAAATGTAACCTACAATATATATATATATATATATATATATATATATATTATATATATATATATATATTATATTATATATATATATATATATATATATATATATATATGTATAATAATTATATAATATATATTATAATTATATATATATATATATATAAAATTATATATACTATATAGCCTATAACTGGTTAGTATCAGGCGTGGATAATGACATTTTGGCTGCAAATTTGGCCTGACCCAAAAATGGTCGACTTAACAATTTACATAATGTTTATTATTTCTTTCTCCCTCCATATTCTCGCATAATGTTTCAGATGTTTCTATTTCTACATTACATTTCTTTCAGCATTTACAGCATGCTAACCCCCCGAACCCCCCCCCCCCCCCCCCCCCACAAGTATATTTTCAGTTCTAGTTTTCGCTGGCTAGCAGAATATCCTCAGGGAATTTGACAATAAAATATAGATATGAGGGCTCTTAATTGTTAGAATTATGGAGCAAACTAAGGTAAATCAAATAAAAATCTAAAGATTCACCTTCCACGGAAAATGAAGGTTTTCCGTCATCTACAGCTTCAAAATACTTGCAATAGTAACTGGTAATTTTTGAAAATTATTGAAAGAATTTGAAATTTCCTTTTCAGTCAACAGAGACGCGCGACCGACCTTCACCCCCAAGTTCTTTTCCACAGCAGCCTGCATCATCCCTTTCCACTTTGACTGATTCTCTTACATTGTGGACACAACAGAAAGACCACTTCCGAGCCTCCATTCCTCCTTTCATCATTATTTCTTGGAAAACACCTTTCATAAGTTGCTCCTCCTTTCGACCAGCAGCGGTAAATAGCGAAACATTCGACGCTCTTTGTTTGACAAAGGATTCCTTCCTTCCTCCTTTTTCCCTCGGCAACTTTCGGGAGGATCTGCGCCGCACGCATCAAAGGCCTTCGGGACGCGACCAAAATATATACTCGAGGAATGAAATAACCTGAGACGTTTCGAGAAAACAAAAGGATGATTTCATTCTCCCGAAGGTGGAAGCGGAGGAAAAACGGATAATATTTGATTTAATTCTTCCGAAAGTGGAGGCGGAGGAAAAACAGATCGTATTTTTGCTTTCTGGTGCTGGAAGTTTCGCGAGGAAAGCAGACGAATTTTCTGCCTTTGTCTCTGTCTTTCTCTCAACCCTTTTCCAAAAGCATGCTTGGAAAAAAATATGAAATACTTTAGTTTTGAGTGTGTGTGTTTTTTTTAAACAGAGAGAACTTAGTTATAATTCTGTTGACAGAACAGGAAACTCTCCTTTTGAGAGATTTATTTTCAAGCATATGAACTGTCTCGTTCGTTTTGCCTTCATTTTTCTATTGCTTTTCCTGGAGGACTAAATATTTAGGTCAAATAGACACTTGCAGTTTTAGTTTCCATGCCAATTATTAGTATAAGAAAAATTGAAGTTAAATTAGGATTTTTCGATTTAGCTGCTTTCTGTCCCTTTCCAAACTTTCCACTGTATTATTTCTCTGCCATCAGTATCACTAAAATCACAGTGAACTGGGTACATAAAATTCTGCCTCCATGTGTGTTACATGCTATGAAATTTGTCATTGTTTTGGGTCAGAGTTCAATTAACAGAACATTTATTAATCCATTTTAGCCATTTATTTGCTGGCTGACCAATAATCTGTTCAGCTGCTGCGTTGGATGTTTGATACAGTCCATGGTACAAAATAGGTAAAATGCTGCAAAATGTATTTCTAGATGTACTAGCGACTGTCAGGTTTTAATTAATCTTTTTTTTTTAGTTTTTTTTTTACGTTAATTCCCTCAACTCTTGTCATGGTATATGAAATTTAGGTATAGGCAAATAGTTGTACCCGTACTGGGTGCACTATTATTAACTGGAGCCGGCGTAATATGAAATAATGACCACGCTATACAGTAAAAGTGTTATATTTTTTAAGGGGGATATCCTGTCTAAATATTTTACTAAATGGAAAAAAGTTTTTTTTCAAATTTGTTATTATTGGTTTTCTTGAAAATACATTTATTAAGGATTTTGTAATCCAATACTAATACAAAGATTGTGTCATTTAGATATTCATTAATCTATTATGTTAGATGTCCTGGGGGTTTATTTACTTCAGTAAAGGAAGTTAATCAACAATATCTCAAATTACACTTTTGGTGATACTGTTTTAGGAAGTCATTCTACGATACAGGATATGTACTGTTGACGACATTTCAATTACTCAATGATGGTTTAAAATTTTTCTTAAAGATGTAGTTTTATTTATGTGAGAAGGGAAAAAGTTGAACAACTAAAGAAAGAGAGAGTCTCTTTCCTGAGGGAAACGAAACGAAAGGGACTCATGAGAAATATAAACAGAGTGAATCTTGAAGCACTGCTGCAGAGGGAAACAGATGTTTTACTTCCTCGTCATTTACCTCATATACTGTTTAAACGTAAACTTGCCTCAGTGATGAAGTTCAACCTTACAAAAACTCGGCAAAGACTTGCCAATAGCGGATGTCCAAATAAGGGTATTCATTTCAACATCATAGTACATTTGAGAAGTACACCAGCCAGAACTCCAAGTCAGGACCCATTTCTCAAATTGTACTCGAGACTCAGTGAACCAGACCAACTGCCAAGTGCGGGAAGAGAAGTTTGTTTATTAGTTTATTTTGTTTGTCTGAATGGTGTTTTTACGTTGCATAGAACCAGTGGTTATTCAGCAATGGGACTAACGGTTTTACGTGACTTCTGAACCACGTCGAGAGTGAACTTCTATCACAAGAAATACACAT